>NW_027520042.1:600000-900000 GCF_051989625.1 Stigmatopora argus
TGGAAATGGTCTTGGGTGGTTCTGGTTGGTCCATTTACCCTGAAATTTTGTCTCATATGAGGGTAGACGTATATTGACCATTTTTTATAAAATAATCTTCCAGGGTGGTCGTGAAGTAAAGTTATGCCACAATCAATGTACCTAATATGGGCACTTTTATGACAACGAGTGCTTGTATTTGAACTGGTCCTGAGCGGTTCTGGTTGGTCCATTTACCCGGGAATTGTGTCTCATTTGTGGGTAGATGTATTATTGACAATTTTGTGTAAAATTAGTCTTCCAGGGAGGTTCTGGAGGGATGTTAGGCCAGAAATAGTGCCCAAATTGGGGTAAATTTCGTTAAAAATAGTGGTTGCATTGGAACTGGTCTTGGGTGGTTCTGGTTGGTCCATTTACCCTGAAATTTTGTCTCATATGAGGGTAGATGTATATTGACCATTTTGTATAAAATAATCTTCCAGGGATGCTGTGAAGTAAAGTTATGCCACAATCAATGTGCCTAATATGGGCACTTTTATGACAACGAGTGCTTGTGTTGGAACTGGTCCTGAGTGGTTCTGGTTGGTCCATTTACCCTGAAATTGTGTCTCATATGAGGGGAGATGTATATTGACCATTTTCTATAAAATAGTCTTCCAGGGAGGTTCTGGGTGGATGTTAGGCCAGAATAAGTGCCCAAATTGGGGTAAATTGCGTCAAAAATAGTGGTTGTCTTGGAACTGGTCTTGGGTGGTTCTGGTTGGTCCATTTACCCTGAAATTTTGTCTGATATGAGGGTAGACGTTTAATGACCATTTTGTATAAAATAATCTTCCAGGGTGGTCGTGAAGTAAAGTTATGCCACAATCAATGTACCTAATATGGGCACTTTTATGACAACGAGTGCTTGTATTGGAACTGGTCCTGAGCGGTTCTGGTTGGTCCATTTACCCGGGAATTGTGTCTCATTTGTGGGTAGATGTATAATTCACAATTTTGTGTAAAATTGGTCTTCCAGGGAGGATCTGGGGGGATGTTAGGCCAGAAATAGTGCCCAAATTGGGGTAAATTGCGTCAAAAATAGTGGTTGCATTGTAACTGGTCCTGGGTGGTTCTGGTTGGTCCATTTACCCTGAAATTGTGTCTCATATGAGGGGAGATGTATATTGACCATAATGTATAAAATAATCTTCCAGGGTGGTTGTGAAGTAAAGTTATGCCACAATCAATGTGCCTAATATGGGCACTTTTATGACAACGAGTGCTTGTATTGGAACTGGTCCTGGGTGGTTCTGGTTGGTCCATTTACCCAGGAATTGTGTCTTATTTGTGGGTAGATGTATTATTGACAATTTTGTGTAAAATTAGTCTTCCAGGGAGGTTCTGGAGGGATGTTAGGCCAGAAATAGTGCCCAAATTGGGGTAAATTGCGTCAAAAATAGTGGTTGCATTGTAACTGGTCCTGGGTGGTTCTGGTTGGTCCATTTACCCTGGAATTGTGTCTCATATGAGGGGAGATGTATATTGACCATTCTGTATAAAATGATCTTCCAGGGTGGTTGTCAAGTAAAGTTATGCCACAATCAATGTGCCTAATATGGGCACTTTTATGACAACGAGTGCTTGTGTTGGAACTGGTCCTGAGTGGTTCTGGTTGGTCCATTTACCCAGGAATTGTGTCTTATTTGTGGGTAGATGTATTATTGACAATTTTGTGTAAAATTAGTCTTCCAGGGAGGTTCTGGAGGGATGTTAGGCCAGAAATAGTGCCCAAATTGTGTCTCATATGAGGGGAGATGTATATTGACCATTTTCTATAAAATAATCTTCCAGGGAGGTTCTGGGTGGATGTTAGGCAAGAATAAGTGCCCAAATTGGGGTAAATTGCGTCAAAAATAGTGGTTGTCTTGGAACTGGTCTTGGGTGGTTCTGGTTGGTCCATTTACCCTGAAATTTTGTCTCATATGAGGGTAGATGTATATTGACCATTTTGTATAAAATAATCTTCCAGGGATGCTGTGAAGTAAAGTTATGCCACAATCAATGTGCCTAATATGGGCACTTTTATGACAACGAGTGCTTGTGTTGGAACTGGTCCTGAGTGGTTCTGGTTGGTCCATTTACCCTGAAATTGTGTCTCATATGAGGGGAGATGTATATTGACCATTTTCTATAAAATAATCTTCCAGGGAGGTTCTGGGTGGATGTTAGGCAAGAATAAGTGCCCAAATTGGGGTAAATTGCGTCAAAAATAGTGGTTGTCTTGGAACTTGTCTTGGGTGGTTCTGGTTGGTCCATTTACCCTGAAATTTTGTCTCATATGAGGGGAGATGTATATTGACCATTCTGTATAAAATAATCTTCCAGGGTGGTTGTGAAGTAAAGTTATGCCACAATCAATGTACCTAATATGGGCACTTTTATGACGAGTGCTTGAATTGGAACTGGTCCTGAGCGGTTCTGGTTGGTCCATTTACCCGGGAATTGTGTCTCATTTGTGGGTAGATGTATAATTCACAATTTTGTGTAAAATTGGTCTTCCAGGGAGGTTCTGGGGGGATGTTAGGCCAGAAATAGTGCCCAAATTGGGGTAAATTGCGTAAAAATAGTGGTTGCATTGTAACTGGTCCTGGGTGGTTCTGGTTGGTCCATTTACCCTGAAATTGTGTCTCATATGAGGGGAGATGTATATTGACCATAATGTATAATATAATCTTCCAGGGTGGTTGTGAAGTAAAGTTATGCCACAATCAATGTGCCTAATATGGGCACTTTTATGACAACGAGTGCTTGTGTTGGAACTGGTCCTGAGTGGTTCTGGTTGGTCCATTTACCCTGAAATTGTGTCTCATATGAGGGGAGATGTATATTGACCATTTTCTATAAAATAGTCTTCCAGGGAGGTTCTGGGTGGATGTTAGGCAAGAATAAGTGCCCAAATTGGGGTAAATTGCGTCAAAAATAGTGGTTGTCTTGGAACTGGTCTTGGGTGGTTCTGGTTGGTCCATTTACCCTTAAATTTTGTCTCATATGAGGGTAGACTTTTATTGACCATTTTGTATAAAATAATCTTCCAGGGTGGTCGTGAAGTAAAGTTATGCCACAATCAATGTACCTAATATGGGCACTTTTATGACAACGAGTGCTTGAATTGGAACTGGTCCTGAGCGGTTCTGGTTGGTCCATTTACCCGGGAATTGTGTCTCATTTGTGGGTAGATGTATAATTCACAATTTTGTGTAAAATTGGTCTTCCAGGGAGGTTCTGGGGGGATGTTAGGCCAGAAATAGTGCCCAAATTGGGGTAAATTGCGTAAAAATAGTGGTTGCATTGTAACTGGTCCTGGGTGGTTCTGGTTGGTCCATTTACCCTGAAATTGTGTCTCATATGAGGGGAGATGTATATTGACGATAATGTATAAAATAATCTTCCAGGGTGGTTGTGAAGTAAAGTTATGCCACAATCAATGTGCCTAATATGGGCACTTTTATGACAACGAGTGCTTGTGTTGGAACTGGTCCTGAGTGGTTCTGGTTGGTCCATTTACCCTGAAATTGTGTCTCATATGAGGGGAGATGTATATTGACCATTTTCTATAAAATAATCTTCCAGGGAGGTTCTGGGTGGATGTTAGGCAAGAATAAGTGCCCAAATTGGGGTAAATTGCGTCAAAAATAGTGGTTGTCTTGGAACTGGTCTTGGGTGGTTCTGGTTGGTCCATTTACCCTGAAGTTTTGTCTCATATGAGGGTAGATGTATATTGACCATTTTGTATAAAATAATCTTCCAGGGATGCTGTGAAGTAAAGTTATGCCACAATCAATGTGCCTAATATGGGCACTTTTATGACAACGAGTGCTTGTGTTGGAACTGGTCCTGAGTGGTTCTGGTTGGTCCATTTACCCTGAAATTGTGTCTCATATGAGGGGAGATGTATATTGACCATTTTCTATAAAATAGTCTTCCAGGGAGGTTCTGGGTGGATGTTAGGCAAGAATAAGTGCCCAAATTGGGGTAAATTGCGTCAAAAATAGTGGTTGTCTTGGAAATGGTCTTGGGTGGTTCTGGTTGGTCCATTTACCCTGAAATTTTGTCTCATATGAGGGTAGACGTATATTGACCATTTTTTATAAAATAATCTTCCAGGGTGGTCGTGAAGTAAAGTTATGCCACAATCAATGTACCTAATATGGGCACTTTTATGACAACGAGTGCTTGTATTTGAACTGGTCCTGAGCGGTTCTGGTTGGTCCATTTACCCGGGAATTGTGTCTCATTTGTGGGTAGATGTATTATTGACAATTTTGTGTAAAATTAGTCTTCCAGGGAGGTTCTGGAGGGATGTTAGGCCAGAAATAGTGCCCAAATTGGGGTAAATTTCGTTAAAAATAGTGGTTGCATTGGAACTGGTCTTGGGTGGTTCTGGTTGGTCCATTTACCCTGAAATTTTGTCTCATATGAGGGTAGATGTATATTGACCATTTTGTATAAAATAATCTTCCAGGGATGCTGTGAAGTAAAGTTATGCCACAATCAATGTGCCTAATATGGGCACTTTTATGACAACGAGTGCTTGTGTTGGAACTGGTCCTGAGTGGTTCTGGTTGGTCCATTTACCCTGAAATTGTGTCTCATATGAGGGGAGATGTATATTGACCATTTTCTATAAAATAGTCTTCCAGGGAGGTTCTGGGTGGATGTTAGGCCAGAATAAGTGCCCAAATTGGGGTAAATTGCGTCAAAAATAGTGGTTGTCTTGGAACTGGTCTTGGGTGGTTCTGGTTGGTCCATTTACCCTGAAATTTTGTCTGATATGAGGGTAGACGTTTAATGACCATTTTGTATAAAATAATCTTCCAGGGTGGTCGTGAAGTAAAGTTATGCCACAATCAATGTACCTAATATGGGCACTTTTATGACAACGAGTGCTTGTATTGGAACTGGTCCTGAGCGGTTCTGGTTGGTCCATTTACCCGGGAATTGTGTCTCATTTGTGGGTAGATGTATAATTCACAATTTTGTGTAAAATTGGTCTTCCAGGGAGGATCTGGGGGGATGTTAGGCCAGAAATAGTGCCCAAATTGGGGTAAATTGCGTCAAAAATAGTGGTTGCATTGTAACTGGTCCTGGGTGGTTCTGGTTGGTCCATTTACCCTGAAATTGTGTCTCATATGAGGGGAGATGTATATTGACCATAATGTATAAAATAATCTTCCAGGGTGGTTGTGAAGTAAAGTTATGCCACAATCAATGTGCCTAATATGGGCACTTTTATGACAACGAGTGCTTGTATTGGAACTGGTCCTGGGTGGTTCTGGTTGGTCCATTTACCCAGGAATTGTGTCTTATTTGTGGGTAGATGTATTATTGACAATTTTGTGTAAAATTAGTCTTCCAGGGAGGTTCTGGAGGGATGTTAGGCCAGAAATAGTGCCCAAATTGGGGTAAATTGCGTCAAAACTAGTGGTTGCATTGTAACTGGTCCTGGGTGGTTCTGGTTGGTCCATTTACCCTGGAATTGTGTCTCATATGAGGGGAGATGTATATTGACCATTCTGTATAAAATGATCTTCCAGGGTGGTTGTCAAGTAAAGTTATGCCACAATCAATGTGCCTAATATGGGCACTTTTATGACAACGAGTGCTTGTGTTGGAACTGGTCCTGAGTGGTTCTGGTTGGTCCATTTACCCAGGAATTGTGTCTTATTTGTGGGTAGATGTATTATTGACAATTTTGTGTAAAATTAGTCTTCCAGGGAGGTTCTGGAGGGATGTTAGGCCAGAAATAGTGCCCAAATTGTGTCTCATATGAGGGGAGATGTATATTGACCATTTTCTATAAAATAATCTTCCAGGGAGGTTCTGGGTGGATGTTAGGCAAGAATAAGTGCCCAAATTGGGGTAAATTGCGTCAAAAATAGTGGTTGTCTTGGAACTGGTCTTGGGTGGTTCTGGTTGGTCCATTTACCCTGAAATTTTGTCTCATATGAGGGTAGATGTATATTGACCATTTTGTATAAAATAATCTTCCAGGGATGCTGTGAAGTAAAGTTATGCCACAATCAATGTGCCTAATATGGGCACTTTTATGACAACGAGTGCTTGTGTTGGAACTGGTCCTGAGTGGTTCTGGTTGGTCCATTTACCCTGAAATTGTGTCTCATATGAGGGGAGATGTATATTGACCATTTTCTATAAAATAATCTTCCAGGGAGGTTCTGGGTGGATGTTAGGCAAGAATAAGTGCCCAAATTGGGGTAAATTGCGTCAAAAATAGTGGTTGTCTTGGAACTTGTCTTGGGTGGTTCTGGTTGGTCCATTTACCCTGAAATTTTGTCTCATATGAGGGGAGATGTATATTGACCATTCTGTATAAAATAATCTTCCAGGGTGGTTGTGAAGTAAAGTTATGCCACAATCAATGTACCTAATATGGGCACTTTTATGACGAGTGCTTGAATTGGAACTGGTCCTGAGCGGTTCTGGTTGGTCCATTTACCCGGGAATTGTGTCTCATTTGTGGGTAGATGTATAATTCACAATTTTGTGTAAAATTGGTCTTCCAGGGAGGTTCTGGGGGGATGTTAGGCCAGAAATAGTGCCCAAATTGGGGTAAATTGCGTAAAAATAGTGGTTGCATTGTAACTGGTCCTGGGTGGTTCTGGTTGGTCCATTTACCCTGAAATTGTGTCTCATATGAGGGGAGATGTATATTGACCATAATGTATAATATAATCTTCCAGGGTGGTTGTGAAGTAAAGTTATGCCACAATCAATGTGCCTAATATGGGCACTTTTATGACAACGAGTGCTTGTGTTGGAACTGGTCCTGAGTGGTTCTGGTTGGTCCATTTACCCTGAAATTGTGTCTCATATGAGGGGAGATGTATATTGACCATTTTCTATAAAATAGTCTTCCAGGGAGGTTCTGGGTGGATGTTAGGCAAGAATAAGTGCCCAAATTGGGGTAAATTGCGTCAAAAATAGTGGTTGTCTTGGAACTGGTCTTGGGTGGTTCTGGTTGGTCCATTTACCCTTAAATTTTGTCTCATATGAGGGTAGACTTTTATTGACCATTTTGTATAAAATAATCTTCCAGGGTGGTCGTGAAGTAAAGTTATGCCACAATCAATGTACCTAATATGGGCACTTTTATGACAACGAGTGCTTGAATTGGAACTGGTCCTGAGCGGTTCTGGTTGGTCCATTTACCCGGGAATTGTGTCTCATTTGTGGGTAGATGTATAATTCACAATTTTGTGTAAAATTGGTCTTCCAGGGAGGTTCTGGGGGGATGTTAGGCCAGAAATAGTGCCCAAATTGGGGTAAATTGCGTAAAAATAGTGGTTGCATTGTAACTGGTCCTGGGTGGTTCTGGTTGGTCCATTTACCCTGAAATTGTGTCTCATATGAGGGGAGATGTATATTGACCATAATGTATAAAATAATCTTCCAGGGTGGTTGTGAAGTAAAGTTATGCCACAATCAATGTGCCTAATATGGGCACTTTTATGACAACGAGTGCTTGTGTTGGAACTGGTCCTGAGTGGTTCTGGTTGGTCCATTTACCCTGAAATTGTGTCTCATATGAGGGGAGATGTATATTGACCATTTTCTATAAAATAATCTTCCAGGGAGGTTCTGGGTGGATGTTAGGCAAGAATAAGTGCCCAAATTGGGGTAAATTGCGTCAAAAATAGTGGTTGTCTTGGAACTGGTCTTGGGTGGTTCTGGTTGGTCCATTTACCCTGAAGTTTTGTCTCATATGAGGGTAGATGTATATTGACCATTTTGTATAAAATAATCTTCCAGGGATGCTGTGAAGTAAAGTTATGCCACAATCAATGTGCCTAATATGGGCACTTTTATGACAACGAGTGCTTGTGTTGGAACTGGTCCTGAGTGGTTCT
The DNA here is from genome assembly GCF_051989625.1 of Stigmatopora argus. Lineage (NCBI taxonomy): Eukaryota > Metazoa > Chordata > Actinopteri > Syngnathiformes > Syngnathidae > Stigmatopora > Stigmatopora argus. The sequence goes on from NW_027520042.1 coordinate 607,890, forward strand.
GGTTGGTCCATTTACCCTGAAATTGTGTCTCATATGAGGGGAGATGTATATTGACCATTTTCTATAAAATAGTCTTCCAGGGAGGTTCTGGGTGGATGTTAGGCAAGAATAAGTGCCCAAATTGGGGTAAATTGCGTCAAAAATAGTGGTTGTCTTGGAAATGGTCTTGGGTGGTTCTGGTTGGTCCATTTACCCTGAAATTTTGTCTCATATGAGGGTAGACGTATATTGACCATTTTTTATAAAATAATCTTCCAGGGTGGTCGTGAAGTAAAGTTATGCCACAATCAATGTACCTAATATGGGCACTTTTATGACAACGAGTGCTTGTATTTGAACTGGTCCTGAGCGGTTCTGGTTGGTCCATTTACCCGGGAATTGTGTCTCATTTGTGGGTAGATGTATTATTGACAATTTTGTGTAAAATTAGTCTTTCAGGGAGGTTCTGGAGGGATGTTAGGCCAGAAATAGTGCCCAAATTGGGGTAAATTTCGTTAAAAATAGTGGTTGCATTGGAACTGGTCTTGGGTGGTTCTGGTTGGTCCATTTACCCTGAAATTTTGTCTCATATGAGGGTAGATGTATATTGACCATTTTGTATAAAATAATCTTCCAGGGATGCTGTGAAGTAAAGTTATGCCACAATCAATGTGCCTAATATGGGCACTTTTATGACAACGAGTGCTTGTGTTGGAACTGGTCCTGAGTGGTTCTGGTTGGTCCATTTACCCTGAAATTGTGTCTCATATGAGGGGAGATGTATATTGACCATTTTCTATAAAATAGTCTTCCAGGGAGGTTCTGGGTGGATGTTAGGCCAGAATAAGTGCCCAAATTGGGGTAAATTGCGTCAAAAATAGTGGTTGTCTTGGAACTGGTCTTGGGTGGTTCTGGTTGGTCCATTTACCCTGAAATTTTGTCTGATATGAGGGTAGACGTTTAATGACCATTTTGTATAAAATAATCTTCCAGGGTGGTCGTGAAGTAAAGTTATGCCACAATCAATGTACCTAATATGGGCACTTTTATGACAACGAGTGCTTGTATTGGAACTGGTCCTGAGCGGTTCTGGTTGGTCCATTTACCCGGGAATTGTGTCTCATTTGTGGGTAGATGTATAATTCACAATTTTGTGTAAAATTGGTCTTCCAGGGAGGATCTGGGGGGATGTTAGGCCAGAAATAGTGCCCAAATTGGGGTAAATTGCGTCAAAAATAGTGGTTGCATTGTAACTGGTCCTGGGTGGTTCTGGTTGGTCCATTTACCCTGAAATTGTGTCTCATATGAGGGGAGATGTATATTGACCATAATGTATAAAATAATCTTCCAGGGTGGTTGTGAAGTAAAGTTATGCCACAATCAATGTGCCTAATATGGGCACTTTTATGACAACGAGTGCTTGTATTGGAACTGGTCCTGGGTGGTTCTGGTTGGTCCATTTACCCAGGAATTGTGTCTTATTTGTGGGTAGATGTATTATTGACAATTTTGTGTAAAATTAGTCTTCCAGGGAGGTTCTGGAGGGATGTTAGGCCAGAAATAGTGCCCAAATTGGGGTAAATTGCGTCAAAAATAGTGGTTGCATTGTAACTGGTCCTGGGTGGTTCTGGTTGGTCCATTTACCCTGAAATTGTGTCTCATATGAGGGGAGATGTATATTGACCATTCTGTATAAAATGATCTTCCAGGGTGGTTGTCAAGTAAAGTTATGCCACAATCAATGTGCCTAATATGGGCACTTTTATGACAACGAGTGCTTGTGTTGGAACTGGTCCTGAGTGGTTCTGGTTGGTCCATTTACCCTGACATTGTGTCTCATATGAGGGGAGATGTATATTGACCATTTTCTATAAAATAATCTTCCAGGGAGGTTCTGGGTGGATGTTAGGCAAGAATAAGTGCCCAAATTGGGGTAAATTGCGTCAAAAATAGTGGTTGTCTTGGAACTGGTCTTGGGTGGTTCTGGTTGGTCCATTTACCTTGAAATTTTGTCTCATATGAGGGTAGACGTATATTGACCATTTTGTATAAAATAATCTTCCAGGGTGGTCGTGAAGTAAAGTTATGCCACAATCAATGTACCTAATATGGGCACTTTTATGACAACGAGTGCTTGTATTGGAACTGGTCCTGAGCGGTTCTGGTTGGTCCATTTACCCGGGAATTGTGTCGCATTTGTGGGTAGATGTATAATTCACAATTTTTTTGTAAAATTGGTCTTCCAGGGAGGTTCTGGGGGGATGTTAGGCCAGAAATAGTGCCCAAATTGGGGTAAATTGCGTCAAAAATAGTGGTTGCATTGTAAATGGTCCTGGGTGGTTCTGGTTGGTCCATTTACCCTGAAATTTTGTCTCATATGAGGGTAGACGTATATTGACCATTTTGTATAAAATAATCTTCCAAGGATGTTGTGAAGTAAAGTTATGCCACAATCAATGTACCTAATATGGGCACTTTTATGACAACGAGTGCTTGTATTGGAACTGGTCCTGGGTGGTTCTGGTTGGTCCATTTACCCAGGAATTGTGTCTTATTTGTGGGTAGATGTATTATTGACAATTTTTTGTAAATTTAGTCTTCCAGGGAGGTTCTGGAGGGATGTTAGGCCAGAAATAGTGCCCAAATTGGGGTAAATTTCGTTAAAAATAGTGGTTGCATTGGAACTGGTCTTGGGTGGTTCTGGTTGGTCCATTTACCCTGAAATTGTGTCTCATATGAGGGGAGATGTATATTGACCATTTTGTATAAAATAATCTTCCAAGGATGTTGTGAAGTAAAGTTATGCCACAATCAATGTACCTAATATGGGCACTTTTATGACAACGAGTGCTTGTGTTGGAACTGGTCCTGAGTGGTTCTGGTTGGTCCATTTACCCTGAAATTGTGTCTCATATGAGGGGAGATGTATATTGACCATTTTCTATAAAATAATCTTCCAGGGAGGTTCTGGGTGGATGTTAGGCAAGAATAAGTGCCCAAATTGGGGTAAATTGCGTCAAAAATAGTGGTTGTCTTGGAACTTGTCTTGGGTGGTTCTGGTTGGTCCATTTACCCTGAAATTTTGTCTCATTTGTGGGTAGATGTATACTTCACAATTTTGTTTAAAATTGGTCTTCCAGGGAGGATCTGGGGGGATGTTAGGCCAGAAATAGTGCCCAAATTGGGGTAAATTGCGTCAAAAATAGTGGTTGCATTGTAACTGGTCCTGGGTGGTTCTGGTTGGTCCATTTACCCTGAAATTGTGTCTCATATGAGGGGAGATGTATATTGACCATAATGTATAAAATAATCTTCCAGGGTGGTTGTGAAGTAAAGTTATGCCACAATCAATGTGCCTAATATGGGCACTTTTATGACAACGAGTGCTTGTGTTGGAACTGGTCCTGAGTGGTTCTGGTTGGTCCATTTACCCTGAAATTGTGTCTCATATGAGGGTAGATGTATATTGACCATTTTCTAAAAAATAATCTTCCAAGGATGTTGTTAAGTAAAGTTATGCCACAATCAATGTGCCTAATATGGGCACTTTTATGACAACGAGTGCTTGTGTTGGAACTGGTCCTGAGTGGTTCTGGTTGGTCCATTTACCCTGAAATTGTGTCTCATATGAGGGGAGATGTATATTGACCATTTTCTATAAAATAGTCTTCCAGGGAGGTTCTGGGTGGATGTTAGGCAAGAATAAGTGCCCAAATTGGGGTAAATTGCGTCAAAAATAGTGGTTGTCTTGGAACTGGTCTTGGGTGGTTCTGGTTGGTCCATTTACCCTTAAATTTTGTCTCATATGAGGGTAGATGTATATTGACCATTTTGTATAAAATAATCTTCCAGGGATGCTGTGAAGTAAAGTTATGCCACAATCAATGTGCCTAATATGGGCACTTTTATGACAACGAGTGCTTGTGTTGGAACTGGTCCTGAGTGGTTCTGGTTGGTCCATTTACCCTGAAATTGTGTCTCATATGAGGGGAGATGTATATTGACCATTTTCTATAAAATAATCTTCCAGGGAGGTTCTGGGTGGATGTTAGGCAAGAATAAGTGCCCAAATTGGGGTAAATTGCGTCAAAAATAGTGGTTGTCTTGGAACTTGTCTTGGGTGGTTCTGGTTGGTCCATTTACCCTGAAATTTTGTCTCATATGAGGGGAGATGTATATTGACCATTCTGTATAAAATAATCTTCCAGGGTGGTTGTGAAGTAAAGTTATGCCACAATCAATGTACCTAATATGGGCACTTTTATGACAACGAGTGCTTGAATTGGAACTGGTCCTGAGCGGTTCTGGTTGGTCCATTTACCCGGGAATTGTGTCTCATTTGTGGGTAGATGTATAATTCACAATGTTGTGTAAAATTGGTCTTCCAGGGAGGTTCTGGGGGGATGTTAGGCCAGAAATAGTGCCCAAATTGGGGTAAATTGCGTAAAAATAGTGGTTGCATTGTAACTGGTCCTGGGTGGTTCTGGTTGGTCCATTTACCCTGAAATTGTGTCTCATATGAGGGGAGATGTATATTGACCATAATGTATAAAATAATCTTCCAGGGTGGTTGTGAAGTAAAGTTATGCCACAATCAATGTGCCTAATATGGGCACTTTTATGACAACGAGTGCTTGTGTTGGAACTGGTCCTGAGTGGTTCTGGTTGGTCCATTTACCCTGAAATTGTGTCTCATATGAGGGGAGATGTATATTGACCATTTTCTATAAAATAGTCTTCCAGGGAGGTTCTGGAGGGATGTTAGGCCAGAAATAGTGCCCAAATTGGGGTAAATTTCGTTAAAAATAGTGGTTGCATTGGAACTGGTCTTGGGTGGTTCTGGTTGGTCCATTTACCCTGAAATTGTGTCTCATATGAGGGGAGATGTATATTGACCATTTTGTATAAAATAATCTTCCAAGGATGTTGTGAAGTAAAGTTATGCCAAAAATCAATGTACCTAATATGGGCACTTTTATGACAACGAGTGCTTGTGTTGGAACTGGTCCTGAGTGGTTCTGGTTGGTCCATTTACCCTGACATTGTGTCTCATATGAGGGGAGATGTATATTGACCATTTTCTATAAAATAATCTTCCAGGGAGGTTCTGGGTGGATGTTAGGCAAGAATAAGTGCCCAAATTGGGGTAAATTGCGTCAAAAATAGTGGTTGTCTTGGAACTTGTCTTGGGTGGTTCTGGTTGGTCCATTTACCCTGAAATTTTGTCTCATTTGTGGGTAGATGTATACTTCACAATTTTGTTTAAAATTGGTCTTCCAGGGAGGATCTGGGGGGATGTTAGGCCAGAAATAGTGCCCAAATTGGGGTAAATTGCGTCAAAAATAGTGGTTGCATTGTAACTGGTCCTGGGTGGTTCTGGTTGGTCCATTTACCCTGAAATTGTGTCTCATATGAGGGGAGATGTATATTGACCATATTGTATAAAATAATCTTCCAGGGTGGTTGTGAAGTAAAGTTATGCCACAATCAATGTGCCTAATATGGGCACTTTTATGACAACGAGTGCTTGTGTTGGAACTGGTCCTGAGTGGTTCTGGTTGGTCCATTTACCCTGAAATTGTGTCTCATATGAGGGTAGATGTATATTGACCATTTTCTAAAAAATAATCTTCCAAGGATGTTGTTAAGTAAAGTTATGCCACAATCAATGTGCCTAATATGGGCACTTTTATGACAACGAGTGCTTGTGTTGGAACTGGTCCTGAGTGGTTCTGGTTGGTCCATTTACCCTGAAATTGTGTCTCATATGAGGGGAGATGTATATTGACCATTTTCTATAAAATAGTCTTCCAGGGAGGTTCTGGGTGGATGTTAGGCAAGAATAAGTGCCCAAATTGGGGTAAATTGCGTCAAAAATAGTGGTTGTCTTGGAACTGGTCTTGGGTGGTTCTGGTTGGTCCATTTACCCTTAAATTTTGTCTCATATGAGGGTAGACTTTTATTGACCATTTTGTATAAAATAATCTTCCAGGGTGGTTGTGAAGTAAAGTTATGCCACAATCAATGTGCCTAATATGGGCACTTTTATGACAACGAGTGCTTGTGTTGGAACTGGTCCTGAGTGGTTCTGGTTGGTCCATTTACCCTGAAATTGTGTCTCATATGAGGGGAGATGTATATTGACCATTTTCTATAAAATAATCTTCCAGGGAGGTTCTGGGTGGATGTTAGGCAAGAATAAGTTCCCAAATTGGGGTAAATTGCGTCAAAAATAGTGGTTGTCTTGGAACTGGTCTTGGGTGGTTCTGGTTGGTCCATTTACCCTGAAATTTTGTCTCATATGAGGGTAGATGTATATTGACCATTTTGTATAAAATAATCTTCCAGGGATGCTGTGAAGTAAAGTTATGCCACAATCAATGTGCCTAATATGGGCACTTTTATGACAATGAGTGCTTGTGTTGGAACTGGTCCTGAGTGGTTCTGGTTGGTCCATTTACCCTGAAATTGTGTCTCATATGAGGGGAGATGTATATTGACCATTTTCTATAAAATAATCTTCCAGGGAGGTTCTGGGTGGATGTTAGGCAAGAATAAGTGCCCAAATTGGGGTAAATTGCGTCAAAAATAGTGGTTGTCTTGGAACTTGTCTTGGGTGGTTCTGGTTGGTCCATTTACCCTGAAATTTTGTCTCATATGAGGGGAGATGTATATTGACCATTCTTTATAAAATAATCTTCCAGGGTGGTTGTGAAGTAAAGTTATGCCACAATCAATGTACCTAATATGGGCACTTTTATGACAACGAGTGCTTGAATTGGAACTGGTCCTGAGCGGTTCTGGTTGGTCCATTTACCCGGGAATTGTGTCTCATTTGTGGGTAGATGTATAATTCACAATTTTGTGTAAAATTGGTCTTCCAGGGAGGTTCTGGGGGGATGTTAGGCCAGAAATAGTGCCCAAATTGGGGTAAATTGCGTAAAAATAGTGGTTGCATTGTAACTGGTCCTGGGTGGTTCTGGTTGGTCCATTTACCCTGAAATTGTGTCTTATATGAGGGGAGATGTATATTGACCATAATGTATAAAATAATCTTCCAGGGTGGTTGTGAAGTAAAGTTATGCCACAATCAATGTGCCTAATATGGGCACTTTTATGACAACGAGTGCTTGTGTTGGAACTGGTCCTGAGTGGTTCTGGTTGGTCCATTTACCCTGAAATTGTGTCTCATATGAGGGGAGATGTATATTGACCATTTTCTATAAAATAGTCTTCCAGGGAGGTTCTGGGTGGATGTTAGGCAAGAATAAGTGCCCAAATTGGGGTAAATTGCGTCAAAAATAGTGGTTGTCTTGGAACTGGTCTTGGGTGGTTCTGGTTGGTCCATTTACCCTTAAATTTTGTCTCATATGAGGGTAGACTTTTATTGACCATTTTGTATAAAATAATCTTCCAGGGTGGTCGTGAAGTAAAGTTATGCCACAATCAATGTACCTAATATGGGCACTTTTATGACAACGAGTGCTTGAATTGGAACTGGTCCTGAGCGGTTCTGGTTGGTCCATTTACCCGGGAATTGTGTCTCATTTGTGGGTAGATGTATAATTCACAATTTTGTGTAAAATTGGTCTTCCAGGGAGGTTCTGGGGGGATGTTAGGCCAGAAATAGTGCCCAAATTGGGGTAAATTGCGTAAAAATAGTGGTTGCATTGTAACTGGTCCTGGGTGGTTCTGGTTGGTCCATTTACCCTGAAATTGTGTCTCATATGAGGGGAGATGTATATTGACCATAATGTATAAAATAATCTTCCAGGGTGGTTGTGAAGTAAAGTTATGCCACAATCAATGTGCCTAATATGGGCACTTTTATGACAACGAGTGCTTGTGTTGGAACTGGTCCTGAGTGGTTCTGGTTGGTCCATTTACCCTGAAATTGTGTCTCATATGAGGGGAGATGTATATTGACCATTTTCTATAAAATAATCTTCCAGGGAGGTTCTGGGTGGATGTTAGGCAAGAATAAGTGCCCAAATTGGGGTAAATTGCGTCAAAAATAGTGGTTGTCTTGGAACTGGTCTTGGGTGGTTCTGGTTGGTCCATTTACCCTGAAGTTTTGTCTCATATGAGGGTAGATGTATATTGACCATTTTGTATAAAATAATCTTCCAGGGATGCTGTGAAGTAAAGTTATGCCACAATCAATGTGCCTAATATGGGCACTTTTATGACAACGAGTGCTTGTGTTGGAACTGGTCCTGAGTGGTTCTGGTTGGTCCATTTACCCTGAAATTGTGTCTCATATGAGGGGAGATGTATATTGACCATTTTCTATAAAATAGTCTTCCAGGGAGGTTCTGGGTGGATGTTAGGCAAGAATAAGTGCCCAAATTGGGGTAAATTGCGTCAAAAATAGTGGTTGTCTTGGAACTGGTCTTGGGTGGTTCTGGTTGGTCCATTTACCCTGAAATTTTGTCTCATATGAGGGTAGACGTATATTGACCATTTTTTATAAAATAATCTTCCAGGGTGGTCGTGAAGTAAAGTTATGCCACAATCAATGTACCTAATATGGGCACTTTTATGACAATGAGTGCTTGTATTTGAACTGGTCCTGAGCGGTTCTGGTTGGTCCATTTACCCGGGAATTGTGTCTCATTTGTGGGTAGATGTATAATTCACAATTTTGTGTAAAATTGGTCTTCCAGGGAGGTTCTGGGGGGATGTTAGGCCAGAAATAGTGCCCAAATTGGGGTAAATTGCGTCAAAAATAGTGGTTGCATTGTAACTGGTCCTGGGTGGTTCTGGTTGGTCCATTTACCCTGAAATTTTGTCTCATATGAGGGTAGACGTATATTGACCATTTTGTATAAAATAATCTTCCAAGGATGTTGTGAAGTAAAGTTATGCCACAATCAATGTACCTAATATGGGCACTTTTATGACAACGAGTGCTTGTATTGGAACTGGTCCTGGGTGGTTCTGGTTGGTCCATTTACCCAGGAATTTTGTCTTATTTGTGGGTAGATGTATTATTGACAATTTTGTGTAAAATTAGTCTTCCAGGGAGGTTCTGGAGGGATGTTAGGCCAGAAATAGTGCCCAAATTGGGGTAAATTTCGTTAAAAATAGTGGTTGCATTGGAACTGGTCTTGGGTGGTTCTGGTTGGTCCATTTACCCTGAAATTTTGTCTCATATGAGGGTAGATGTATATTGACCATTTTGTATAAAATAATCTTCCAGGGATGCTGTGAAGTAAAGTTATGCCACAATCAATGTGCCTAATATGGGCACTTTTATGACAACGAGTGCTTGTGTTGGAACTGGTCCTGAGTGGTTCTGGTTGGTCCATTTACCCTGAAATTGTGTCTCATATGAGGGGAGATGTATATTGACCATTTTCTATAAAATAGTCTTCCAGGGAGGTTCTGGGTGGATGTTAGGCCAGAATAAGTGCCCAAATTGGGGTAAATTGCGTCAAAAATAGTGGTTGTCTTGGAACTGGTCTTGGGTGGTTCTGGTTGGTCCATTTACCCTGAAATTTTGTCTGATATGAGGGTAGACGTTTAATGACCATTTTGTATAAAATAATCTTCCAGGGTGGTCGTGAAGTAAAGTTATGCCACAATCAATGTACCTAATATGGGCACTTTTATGACAACGAGTGCTTGTATTGGAACTGGTCCTGAGCGGTTCTGGTTGGTCCATTTACCCGGGAATTGTGTCTCATTTGTGGGTAGATGTATAATTCACAATTTTGTGTAAAATTGGTCTTCCAGGGAGGATCTGGGGGGATGTTAGGCCAGAAATAGTGCCCAAATTGGGGTAAATTGCGTCAAAAATAGTGGTTGCATTGTAACTGGTCCTGGGTGGTTCTGGTTGGTCCATTTACCCTGAAATTGTGTCTCATATGAGGGGAGATGTATATTGACCATAATGTATAAAATAATCTTCCAGGGTGGTTGTGAAGTAAAGTTATGCCACAATCAATGTGCCTAATATGGGCACTTTTATGACAACGAGTGCTTGTATTGGAACTGGTCCTGGGTGGTTCTGGTTGGTCCATTTACCCAGGAATTGTGTCTTATTTGTGGGTAGATGTATTATTGACAATTTTGTGTAAAATTAGTCTTCCAGGGAGGTTCTGGAGGGATGTTAGGCCAGAAATAGTGCCCAAATTGGGGTAAATTGCGTCAAAAATAGTGGTTGCATTGTAACTGGTCCTGGGTGGTTCTGGTTGGTCCATTTACCCTGAAATTGTGTCTCATATGAGGGGAGATGTATATTGACCATTCTGTATAAAATGATCTTCCAGGGTGGTTGTCAAGTAAAGTTATGCCACAATCAATGTGCCTAATATGGGCACTTTTATGACAACGAGTGCTTGTGTTGGAACTGGTCCTGAGTGGTTCTGGTTGGTCCATTTACCCTGACATTGTGTCTCATATGAGGGGAGATGTATATTGACCATTTTCTATAAAATAATCTTCCAGGGAGGTTCTGGGTGGATGTTAGGCAAGAATAAGTGCCCAAATTGGGGTAAATTGCGTCAAAAATAGTGGTTGTCTTGGAACTGGTCTTGGGTGGTTCTGGTTGGTCCATTTACCTTGAAATTTTGTCTCATATGAGGGTAGACGTATATTGACCATTTTGTATAAAATAATCTTCCAGGGTGGTCGTGAAGTAAAGTTATGCCACAATCAATGTACCTAATATGGGCACTTTTATGACAACGAGTGCTTGTATTGGAACTGGTCCTGAGCGGTTCTGGTTGGTCCATTTACCCGGGAATTGTGTCGCATTTGTGGGTAGATGTATAATTCACAATTTTTTGTAAAATTGGTCTTCCAGGGAGGTTCTGGGGGGATGTTAGGCCAGAAATAGTGCCCAAATTGGGGTAAATTGCGTCAAAAATAGTGGTTGCATTGTAACTGGTCCTGGGTGGTTCTGGTTGGTCCATTTACCCTGAAATTTTGTCTCATATGAGGGTAGACGTATATTGACCATTTTGTATAAAATAATCTTCCAAGGATGTTGTGAAGTAAAGTTATGCCACAATCAATGTACCTAATATGGGCACTTTTATGACAACGAGTGCTTGTATTGGAACTGGTCCTGAGCGGTTCTGGTTGGTCCATTTACCCAGAAATTGTGTCTCATTTGTGGGTAGATGTATAATTCACAATTTTGTGTAAAATTAGTCTTCCAGGGAGGTTCTGGGGTGATGTTAGGCCAGAATAAGTGCCCAAATTGGGGTAAATTGCGTCAAAAAATAGTGGTTGTCTTGGAACTTGTCTTGGGTGGTTCTGGTTGGTCCATTTACCCAGAAATTTTGTCTCATATGAGGGGAGATGTATATTGACCATAATGTATAAAATAATCTTCCAGGGTGGTTGTGAAGTAAAGTTATGCCATAATCAATGTGCCTAATATGGGCACTTTTATGACAACGAGTGCTTGTATTGGAACTGGTCCTGGGTGGTTCTGGTTGGTCCATTTACCCAGGAATTGTGTCTTATTTGTGGGTAGATGTTTTATTGACAATTTTGTGTAAAATTAGTCTTCCAGGGAGGTTCTGGAGGGATGTTAGGCCAGAAATAGTGCCCAAATTGGGGTAAATTGCGTCAAAAATAGTGGTTGCATTGTAACTGGTCCTGGGTGGTTCTGGTTGGTCCATTTACCCTGAAATTGTGTCTCATATGAGGGGAGATGTATATTGACCATTCTGTATAAAATGATCTTCCAGGGTGGTTTTCAAGTAAAGTTATGCCACAATCAATGTGCCTAATATGGGCACTTTTATGACAACGAGTGCTTGTGTTGGAACTGGTCCTGAGTGGTTCTGGTTGGTCCATTTACCCTGACATTATGTCTCATATGAGGGGAGATGTATATTGACCATTTTCTATAAAATAATCTTCCAGGGAGGTTCTGGGTGGATGTTAGGCAAGAATAAGTGCCCAAATTGGGGTAAATTGCGTCAAAAATAGTGGTTGTCTTGGAACTGGTCTTGGGTGGTTCTGGTTGGTCCATTTACCCTGAAATTTTGTCTCATATGAGGGTAGACGTATATTGACCATTTTGTATAAAATAATCTTCCAGGGTGGTCGTGAAGTAAAGTTATGCCACAATCAATGTACCTAATATGGGCACTTTTATGACAACGAGTGCTTGTATTGGAACTGGTCCTGAGCGGTTCTGGTTGGTCCATTTACCCGGGAATTGTGTCTCATTTGTGGGTAGATGTATAATTCACAATTTTGTGTAAAATTGGTCTTCCAGGGAGGTTCTGGGGGGATGTTAGGCCAGAAATAGTGCCCAAATTGGGGTAAATTGCGTCAAAAATAGTGGTTGCATTGTAACTGGTCCTGGGTGGTTCTGGTTGGTCCATTTACCCTGAAATTTTGTCTCATATGAGGGTAGACGTATATTGACCATTTTGTATAAAATAATCTTCCAAGGATGTTGTGAAGTAAAGTTATGCCACAATCAATGTACCTAATATGGGCACGTTTATGACAACGAGTGCTTGTATTGGAACTGGTCCTGGGTGGTTCTGGTTGGTCCATTTACCCAGGAATTGTGTCTTATTTGTGGGTAGATGTATTATTGACAATTTTGTGTAAATTTAGTCTTCCAGGGAGGTTCTGGAGGGATGTTAGGCCAGAAATAGTGCCCAAATTGGGGTAAATTTCGTTAAAAATAGTGGTTGCATTGGAACTGGTCTTGGGTGGTTCTGGTTGGTCCATTTACCCTGAAATTTTGTCTCATATGAGGGTAGATGTATATTGACCATTTTGTATGAAATAATCTTCCAGGGATGCTGTGAAGTAAAGTTATGCCACAATCAATGTGCCTAATATGGGCACTTTTATGACAACGAGTGCTTGTGTTGGAACTGGTCCTGAGTGGTTCTGGTTGGTCCATTTACCCTGAAATTGTGTCTCATATGAGGGGAGATGTATATTGACCATTTTCTATAAAATAATCTTCCAGGGAGGTTCTGGGTGGATGTTAGGCAAGAATAAGTGCCCAAATTGGGGTAAATTGCGTCAAAAATAGTGGTTGTCTTGGAACTTGTCTTGGGTGGTTCTGGTTGGTCCATTTACCCTGAAATTGTGTCTCATATGAGGGGAGATGTATATTGACCATTTTGTATAAAATAATCTTCCAAGGATGTTGTGAAGTAAAGTTATGCCACAATCAATGTACCTAATATGGGCACTTTTATGACAACGAGTGCTTGTGTTGGAACTGGTCCTGAGTGGTTCTGGTTGGTCCATTTACCCTGAAATTGTGTCTCATATGAGGGGAGATGTATATTGACCATTTTCTATAAAATAATCTTCCAGGGAGGTTCTGGGTGGATGTTAGGCAAGAATAAGTGCCCAAATTGGGGTAAATTGCGTCAAAAATAGTGGTTGCATTGGAACTTGTCTTGGGTGGTTCTGGTTGGTCCATTTACCCTGAAATTTTGTCTCATTTGTGGGTAGATGTATACTTCACAATTTTGTGTAAAATTGGTCTTCCAGGGAGGATCTGGGGGGATGTTAGGCCAGAAATAGTGCCCAAATTGGGGTAAATTGCGTCAAAAATAGTGGTTGCATTGTAACTGGTCCTGGGTGGTTCTGGTTGGTCCATTTACCCTGAAATTGTGTCTCATATGAGGGGAGATGTATATTGACCATAATATATAAAATAATCTTCCAGGGTGGTTGTGAAGTAAAGTTATGCCACAATCAATGTGCCTAATATGGGCACTTTTATGACAACGAGTGCTTGTGTTGGAACTGGTCCTGAGTGGTTCTGGTTGGTCCATTTACCCTGAAATTGTGTCTCATATGAGGGTAGATGTATATTGACCATTTTCTAAAAAATAATCTTCCAAGGATGTTGTGAAGTAAAGTTATGCCACAATCAATGTGCCTAATATGGGCACTTTTATGACAACGAGTGCTTGTGTTGGAACTGGTCCTGAGTGGTTCTGGTTGGTCCATTTACCCTGAAATTGTGTCTCATATGAGGGGAGATGTATATTGAACATTTTCTATAAAATAGTCTTCCAGGGAGGTTCTGGGTGGATGTTAGGCAAGAATAAGTGCCCAAATTGGGGTAAATTGCGTCAAAAATAGTGGTTGTCTTGGAACTGGTCTTGGGTGGTTCTGGTTGGTCCATTTACCCTTAAATTTTGTCTCATATGAGGGTAGACTTTTATTGACCATTTTGTATAAAATAATCTTCCAGGGTGGTCGTGAAGTAAAGTTATGCCACAATCAATGTGCCTAATATGGGCACTTTTATGACAACGAGTGCTTGTGTTGGAACTGGTCCTGAGCGGTTCTGGTTGGTCCATTTACCCTGAAATTGTGTCTCATGTGAGGGGAGATGTATATTGACCATTTTCTATAAAATAATCTTCCAGGGAGGTTCTGGGTGGATGTTAGGCAAGAATAAGTGCCCAAATTGGGGTAAATTGCGTCAAAAATAGTGGTTGTCTTGGAACTGGTCTTGGGTGGTTCTGGTTAGTCCATTTACCCTGAAATTGTGTCTCATATGAGGGGAGATGTATATTGACCATAATGTATAAAATAATCTTCCAGGGTGGTTGTGAAGTAAAGTTATGCCACAATCAATGTGCCTAATATGGGCACTTTTATGACAACGAGTGCTTGTGTTGGAACTGGTCCTGAGCGGTTCTGGTTGGTCCATTTACCCAGAAATTGTGTCTCATTTGTGGGTAGATGTATAATTCACAATTTTGTGTAAAATTAGTCTTCCAGGGAGGTTCTGGGGTGATGTTAGGCCAGAATAAGTGCCCAAATTGGGGTAAATTGCGTCAAAAAATAGTGGTTGTCTTGGAACTTGTCTTGGGTGGTTCTGGTTGGTCCATTTACCCTTAAATTTTGTCTCATATGAGGGTAGACTTTTATTGACCATTTTGTATAAAATAATCTTCCAGGGATGCTGTGAAGTAAAGTTATGCCACAATCAATGTGCCTAATATGGGCACTTTTATGACAACGAGTGCTTGTGTTGGAACTGGTCCTGAGTGGTTCTGGTTGGTCCATTTACCCTGAAATTGTGTCTCATATGAGGGGAGATGTATATTGAACATTTTCTATAAAATAGTCTTCCAGGGAGGTTCTGGGTGGATGTTAGGCAAGAATAAGTGCCCAAATTGGGGTAAATTGCGTCAAAAATAGTGGTTGTCTTGGAACTGGTCTTGGGTGGTTCTGGTTGGTCCATTTACCCTTAAATTTTGTCTCATATGAGGGTAGACTTTTATTGACCATTTTGTATAAAATAATCTTCCAGGGATGCTGTGAAGTAAAGTTATGCCACAATCAATGTGCCTAATATGGGCACTTTTATGACAACGAGTGCTTGTGTTGGAACTGGTCCTGAGTGGTTCTGGTTGGTCCATTTACCCTGAAATTGTGTCTCATATGAGGGGAGATGTATATTGACCATTTTCTATAAAATAGTCTTCCAGGGAGGTTCTGGGTGGATTTTAGGCAAGAATAAGTGCCCAAATTGGGGTAAATTGCGTCAAAAATAGTGGTTGTCTTGGAACTGGTCTTGGGTGGTTCTGGTTGGTCCATTTACCCTGAAATTGTGTCTCATATGAGGGGAGATGTATATTGACCATTTTGTATAAAATAATCTTCCAAGGATGTTGTGAAGTAAAGTTATGCCACAATCAATGTACCTAATATGGGCACTTTTATGACAACGAGTGCTTGTGTTGGAACTGGTCCTGAGTGGTTCTGGTTGGTCCATTTACCCTGAAATTGTGTCTCATATGAGGGGAGATGTATATTGACCATTTTCTATAAAATAATCTTCCAGGGAGGTTCTGGGTGGATGTTAGGCAAGAATAAGTGCCCAAATTGGGGTAAATTGCGTCAAAAATAGTGGTTGCATTGGAACTTGTCTTGGGTGGTTCTGGTTGGTCCATTTACCCTGAAATTTTGTCTCATTTGTGGGTAGATGTATACTTCACAATTTTGTGTAAAATTGGTCTTCCAGGGAGGATCTGGGGGGATGTTAGGCCAGAAATAGTGCCCAAATTGGGGTAAATTGCGTCAAAAATAGTGGTTGCATTGTAACTGGTCCTGGGTGGTTCTGGTTGGTCCATTTACCCTGAAATTGTGTCTCATATGAGGGGAGATGTATATTGACCATAATATATAAAATAATCTTCCAGGGTGGTTGTGAAGTAAAGTTATGCCTCAATCAATGTGCCTAATATGGGCACTTTTATGACAACGAGTGCTTGTGTTGGAACTGGTCCTGAGTGGTTCTGCTTGGTCCATTTACCCTGAAATTGTGTCTCATATGAGGGTAGATGTATATTGACCATTTTCTAAAAAATAATCTTCCAAGGATGTTGTGAAGTAAAGTTATGCCACAATCAATGTGCCTAATATGGGCACTTTTATGACAACGAGTGCTTGTGTTGGAACTGGTCCTGAGTGGTTCTGGTTGGTCCATTTACCCTGAAATTGTGTCTCATATGAGGGGAGATGTATATTGAACATTTTCTATAAAATAGTCTTCCAGGGAGGTTCTGGGTGGATGTTAGGCAAGAATAAGTGCCCAAATTGGGGTAAATTGCGTCAAAAATAGTGGTTGTCTTGGAACTGGTCTTGGGTGGTTCTGGTTGGTCCATTTACCCTTAAATTTTGTCTCATATGAGGGTAGACTTTTATTGACCATTTTGTATAAAATAATCTTCCAGGGTGGTCGTGAAGTAAAGTTATGCCACAATCAATGTGCCTAATATGGGCACTTTTATGACAACGAGTGCTTGTGTTGGAACTGGTCCTGAGCGGTTCTGGTTGGTCCATTTACCCTGAAATTGTGTCTCATGTGAGGGGAGATGTATATTGACCATTTTCTATAAAATAATCTTCCAGGGAGGTTCTGGGTGGATGTTAGGCAAGAATAAGTGCCCAAATTGGGGTAAATTGCGTCAAAAATAGTGGTTGTCTTGGAACTGGTCTTGGGTGGTTCTGGTTAGTCCATTTACCCTGAAATTGTGTCTCATATGAGGGGAGATGTATATTGACCATAATGTATAAAATAATCTTCCAGGGTGGTTGTGAAGTAAAGTTATGCCACAATCAATGTGCCTAATATGGGCACTTTTATGACAACGAGTGCTTGTGTTGGAACTGGTCCTGAGCGGTTCTGGTTGGTCCATTTACCCAGAAATTGTGTCTCATTTGTGGGTAGATGTATAATTCACAATTTTGTGTAAAATTAGTCTTCCAGGGAGGTTCTGGGGTGATGTTAGGCCAGAATAAGTGCCCAAATTGGGGTAAATTGCGTCAAAAAATAGTGGTTGTCTTGGAACTTGTCTTGGGTGGTTCTGGTTGGTCCATTTACCCAGAAATTTTGTCTCATATGAGGGGAGATGTATATTGACCATAATGTATAAAATAATCTTCCAGGGTGGTTGTGAAGTAAAGTTATGCCATAATCAATGTGCCTAATATGGGCACTTTTATGACAACGAGTGCTTGTATTGGAACTGGTCCTGGGTGGTTCTGGTTGGTCCATTTACCCAGGAATTGTGTCTTATTTGTGGGTAGATGTTTTATTGACAATTTTGTGTAAAATTAGTCTTCCAGGGAGGTTCTGGAGGGATGTTAGGCCAGAAATAGTGCCCAAATTGGGGTAAATTGCGTCAAAAATAGTGGTTGCATTGTAACTGGTCCTGGGTGGTTCTGGTTGGTCCATTTACCCTGAAATTGTGTCTCATATGAGGGGAGATGTATATTGACCATTCTGTATAAAATGATCTTCCAGGGTGGTTTTCAAGTAAAGTTATGCCACAATCAATGTGCCTAATATGGGCACTTTTATGACAACGAGTGCTTGTGTTGGAACTGGTCCTGAGTGGTTCTGGTTGGTCCATTTACCCTGACATTATGTCTCATATGAGGGGAGATGTATATTGACCATTTTCTATAAAATAATCTTCCAGGGAGGTTCTGGGTGGATGTTAGGCAAGAATAAGTGCCCAAATTGGGGTAAATTGCGTCAAAAATAGTGGTTGTCTTGGAACTGGTCTTGGGTGGTTCTGGTTGGTCCATTTACCCTGAAATTTTGTCTCATATGAGGGTAGACGTATATTGACCATTTTGTATAAAATAATCTTCCAGGGTGGTCGTGAAGTAAAGTTATGCCACAATCAATGTACCTAATATGGGCACTTTTATGACAACGAGTGCTTGTATTGGAACTGGTCCTGAGCGGTTCTGGTTGGTCCATTTACCCGGGAATTGTGTCTCATTTGTGGGTAGATGTATAATTCACAATTTTGTGTAAAATTGGTCTTCCAGGGAGGTTCTGGGGGGATGTTAGGCCAGAAATAGTGCCCAAATTGGGGTAAATTGCGTCAAAAATAGTGGTTGCATTGTAACTGGTCCTGGGTGGTTCTGGTTGGTCCATTTACCCTGAAATTTTGTCTCATATGAGGGTAGACGTATATTGACCATTTTGTATAAAATAATCTTCCAAGGATGTTGTGAAGTAAAGTTATGCCACAATCAATGTACCTAATATGGGCACGTTTATGACAACGAGTGCTTGTATTGGAACTGGTCCTGGGTGGTTCTGGTTGGTCCATTTACCCAGGAATTGTGTCTTATTTGTGGGTAGATGTATTATTGACAATTTTGTGTAAATTTAGTCTTCCAGGGAGGTTCTGGAGGGATGTTAGGCCAGAAATAGTGCCCAAATTGGGGTAAATTTCGTTAAAAATAGTGGTTGCATTGGAACTGGTCTTGGGTGGTTCTGGTTGGTCCATTTACCCTGAAATTTTGTCTCATATGAGGGTAGATGTATATTGACCATTTTGTATGAAATAATCTTCCAGGGATGCTGTGAAGTAAAGTTATGCCACAATCAATGTGCCTAATATGGGCACTTTTATGACAACGAGTGCTTGTGTTGGAACTGGTCCTGAGTGGTTCTGGTTGGTCCATTTACCCTGAAATTGTGTCTCATATGAGGGGAGATGTATATTGACCATTTTCTATAAAATAATCTTCCAGGGAGGTTCTGGGTGGATGTTAGGCAAGAATAAGTGCCCAAATTGGGGTAAATTGCGTCAAAAATAGTGGTTGTCTTGGAACTTGTCTTGGGTGGTTCTGGTTGGTCCATTTACCCTGAAATTGTGTCTCATATGAGGGGAGATGTATATTGACCATTTTGTATAAAATAATCTTCCAAGGATGTTGTGAAGTAAAGTTATGCCACAATCAATGTACCTAATATGGGCACTTTTATGACAACGAGTGCTTGTGTTGGAACTGGTCCTGAGTGGTTCTGGTTGGTCCATTTACCCTGAAATTGTGTCTCATATGAGGGGAGATGTATATTGACCATTTTCTATAAAATAATCTTCCAGGGAGGTTCTGGGTGGATGTTAGGCAAGAATAAGTGCCCAAATTGGGGTAAATTGCGTCAAAAATAGTGGTTGCATTGGAACTTGTCTTGGGTGGTTCTGGTTGGTCCATTTACCCTGAAATTTTGTCTCATTTGTGGGTAGATGTATACTTCACAATTTTGTGTAAAATTGGTCTTCCAGGGAGGATCTGGGGGGATGTTAGGCCAGAAATAGTGCCCAAATTGGGGTAAATTGCGTCAAAAATAGTGGTTGCATTGTAACTGGTCCTGGGTGGTTCTGGTTGGTCCATTTACCCTGAAATTGTGTCTCATATGAGGGGAGATGTATATTGACCATAATATATAAAATAATCTTCCAGGGTGGTTGTGAAGTAAAGTTATGCCACAATCAATGTGCCTAATATGGGCACTTTTATGACAACGAGTGCTTGTGTTGGAACTGGTCCTGAGTGGTTCTGGTTGGTCCATTTACCCTGAAATTGTGTCTCATATGAGGGTAGATGTATATTGACCATTTTCTAAAAAATAATCTTCCAAGGATGTTGTGAAGTAAAGTTATGCCACAATCAATGTGCCTAATATGGGCACTTTTATGACAACGAGTGCTTGTGTTGGAACTGGTCCTGAGTGGTTCTGGTTGGTCCATTTACCCTGAAATTGTGTCTCATATGAGGGGAGATGTATATTGAACATTTTCTATAAAATAGTCTTCCAGGGAGGTTCTGGGTGGATGTTAGGCAAGAATAAGTGCCCAAATTGGGGTAAATTGCGTCAAAAATAGTGGTTGTCTTGGAACTGGTCTTGGGTGGTTCTGGTTGGTCCATTTACCCTTAAATTTTGTCTCATATGAGGGTAGACTTTTATTGACCATTTTGTATAAAATAATCTTCCAGGGTCGTCGTGAAGTAAAGTTATGCCACAATCAATGTGCCTAATATGGGCACTTTTATGACAACGAGTGCTTGTGTTGGAACTGGTCCTGAGCGGTTCTGGTTGGTCCATTTACCCTGAAATTGTGTCTCATGTGAGGGGAGATGTATATTGACCATTTTCTATAAAATAATCTTCCAGGGAGGTTCTGGGTGGATGTTAGGCAAGAATAAGTGCCCAAATTGGGGTAAATTGCGTCAAAAATAGTGGTTGTCTTGGAACTGGTCTTGGGTGGTTCTGGTTAGTCCATTTACCCTGAAATTGTGTCTCATATGAGGGGAGATGTATATTGACCATAATGTATAAAATAATCTTCCAGGGTGGTTGTGAAGTAAAGTTATGCCACAATCAATGTGCCTAATATGGGCACTTTTATGACAACGAGTGCTTGTGTTGGAACTGGTCCTGAGCGGTTCTGGTTGGTCCATTTACCCTGAAATTGTGTCTCATGTGAGGGGAGATGTATATTGACCATTTTCTATAAAATAATCTTCCAGGGAGGTTCTGGGTGGATGTTAGGCAAGAATAAGTGCCCAAATTGGGGTAAATTGCGTCAAAAATAGTGGTTGTCTTGGAACTGGTCCTGGGTGGTTCTGGTTGGTCCATTTACCCTGAAATTTTGTCTCATATGAGGGTAGATGTATATTGACCATTTTCTAAAAAATAATCTTCCAAGGATGTTGTGAAGTAAAGTTATGCCACAATCAATGTGCCTAATATGGGCACTTTTATGACAACGAGTGCTTGTGTTGGAACTGGTCCTGAGTGGTTCTGGTTGGTCCATTTACCCTGAAATTGTGTCTCATATGAAGAGAGATGTATATTGACCTTTTTCTATAAAATAATCTTCCAGGGAGGTTCTGGGTGGATGTTAGGCAAGAATAAGTGCCCAAATTGGGGTAAATTGCGTCAAAAATAGTGGTTGTGTTGGAACTTGTCTTGGGTGGTTCTGGTTGGTCCATTTACCCTGAAATTGTGTCTCATATGAGGGTAGACGTATATTGACCATTTTGTATAAAATAATCTTCCAGGGTGGTCGTGAAGTAAAGTTATGCCACAATCAATGTACCTAATATGGGCACTTTTATGACAACGAGTGCTTGTATTGGAACTGGTCCTGAGCGGTTCTGGTTGGTCCATTTACCCGGGAATTGTGTCTGATTTGTGGGTAGATGTATAATTCACAATTTTGCGTAAAATTGGTCTTCCAGGGAGGTTCTGGGGGGATGTTAGGCCAGAAATAGTGCCCAAATTGGGGTAAATTGCGTCAAAAATAGTGGTTGCATTGTAACTGGTCCTGGGTGGTTCTGGTTGGTCCATTTACCCTGAAATTTTGTCTCATATGAGGGTAGACGTATATTGACCATTTTGTATAAAATAATCTTCCAAGGATGTTGTGAAGTAAAGTTATGCCACAATCAATGTACCTAATATGGGCACTTTTATGACAACGAGTGCTTGTATTGGAACTGGTCCTGGGTGGTTCTGGTTGGTCCATTTACCCAGGAATTGTGTCTTATTTGTGGGTAGATGTATTATTGACAAATTTGTGTAAAATTAGTCTTCCAGGGAGGTTCTGGAGGGATGTTAGGCCAGAAATAGTGCCCAAATTGGGGTAAATTTCGTTAAAAATAGTGGTTGCATTGGAACTGGTCTTGGGTGGTTCTGGTTGGTCCATTTACCCTGAAATTTTGTCTCATATGAGGGGAGATGTATATTGACCATTTTCTATAAAATAGTCTTCCAGGGAGGTTCTGGGTGGATGTTAGGCAAGAATAAGTGCCCAAATTGGAAAAATTGCGTCAAAAATAGTTTTTGTCTTGGAACTGGTCTTGGGTGGTTCTGGTTGGTCCATTTACCCTTAAATTTTGTCTCATATGAGGGTAGACTTTTATTGACCATTTTGTATAAAATAATCTTCCAGGGTGGTCGTGAAGTAAAGTTATGCCACAATCAATGTACCTAATATGGGCACTTTAATGACAACGAGTGCTTGTATTGGAACTGGTCCTGAGCGGTTCTGGTTGGTCCATTTACCCGGGAATTGTGTCTCATTTGTGGGTAGATGTATAATTCACAATTTTGTGTAAAATTGGTCTTCCAGGGAGGTTCTGGGGGGATGTTAGGCCAGAAATAGTGCCCAAATTGGGGTAAATTGCGTAAAAATAGTGGTTGCATTGTAACTGGTCCTGGGTGGTTCTGGTTGGTCCATTTACCCTGAAATTGTGTCTCATATGAGGGGAGATGTATATTGACCATAATGTATAAATAATCTTCCAGGGTGGTTGTGAAGTAAAGTTATGCCACAATCAATGTGCCTAATATGGGCACTTTTATGACAACGAGTGCTTGTGTTGGAACTGGTCCTGAGTGGTTCTGGTAGGTCCATTTACCCTGAAATTGTGTCTCATATGAGGGGAGATGTATATTGACCATTTTCTATAAAATAGTCTTCCAGGGAGGTTCTGGGTGGATGTTAGGCAAGAATAAGTGCCCAAATTGGGGTAAATTGCGTCAAAAATAGTGGTTGTCTTGGAACTGGTCTTGGGTGGTTCTGGTTGGTCCATTTACCCTTAAATTTTGTCTCATATGAGGGTAGACTTTTATTGACCATTTTATATAAAATAATCTTCCAGGGTGGTCGTGAAGTAAAGTTATGCCACAATCAATGTACCTAATATGGGCACTTTTATGACAACGAGTGCTTGAATTGGAACTGGTCCTGAGCGGTTCTGGTTGGTCCATTTACCCGGGAATTGTGTCTCATTTGTGGGTAGATGTATAATTCACAATTTTGTGTAAAATTGGTCTTCCAGGGAGGTTCTGGGGGGATGTTAGGCCAGAAATAGTGCCCAAATTGGGGTAAATTGCGTAAAAATAGTGGTTGCATTGTAACTGGTCCTGGGTGGTTCTGGTTGGTCCATTTACCCTGAAATTGTGTCTCATATGAGGGGAGATGTATATTGACCATAATGTATAAAATAATCTTCCAGGGTGGTTGTGAAGTAAAGTTATGCCACAATCAATGTGCCTAATATGGGCACTTTTATGACAACGAGTGCTTGTGTTGGAACTGGTCCTGAGTGGTTCTGGTTGGTCCATTTACCCTGAAAGTGTGTCTCATATGAGGGGAGATGTATATTGACCATTTTCTATAAAATAATCTTCCAGGGAGGTTCTGGGTGGATGTTAGGCAAGAATAAGTGCCCAAATTGGGGTAAATTGCGTCAAAAATAGTGGTTGTCTTGTAACTGGTCCTGGGTGGTTCTGGTTGGTCCATTTACCCTGAAATTTTGTCTCATATGAGGGTAGACGTATATTGACCATTTTGTATAAAATAATCTTCCAGGGTGGTCGTGAAGTAAAGTTATGCCACAATCAATGTACCTAATATGGGCACTTTTATGACAACGAGTGCTTGTATTGGAACTGGTCCTGAGCGGTTCTGGTTGGTCCATTTACCCGGGAATTGTGTCTCATTTGTGGGTAGATGTATAATTCACAATTTTTTGTAAAATTGGTCTTCCAGGGAGGTTCTGGGGGGATGTTAGGCCAGAAATAGTGCCCAAATTGGGGTAAATTGCGTCAAAAATAGTGGTTGCATTGTAACTGGTCCTGGGTGGTTCTGGTTGGTCCATTTACCCTGAAATTTTGTCTCATATGAGGGTAGACGTATATTGACCATTTTGTATAAAATAATCTTCCAAGGATGTTGTGAAGTAAAGTTATGCCACAATCAATGTACCTAATATGGGCACTTTTATGACAACGAGTGCTTGTATTGGAACTGGTCCTGGGTGGTTCTGGTTGGTCCATTTACCCAGGAATTGTGTCTTATTTGTGGGTAGATGTATTATTGACAATTTTGTGTAAATTTAGTCTTCCAGGGAGGTTCTGGAGGGATGTTAGGCCAGAAATAGTGCCCAAATTGGGGTAAATTTCGTTAAAAATAGTGGTTGCATTGGAACTGGTCTTGGGTGGTTCTGGTTGGTCCATTTACCCTGAAATTGTGTCTCATATGAGGGGAGATGTATATTGACCATTTTGTATAAAATAATCTTCCAAGGATGTTGTGAAGTAAAGTTATGCCACAATCAATGTACCTAATATGGGCACTTTTATGACAACGAGTGCTTGTGTTGGAACTGGTCCTGAGTGGTTCTGGTTGGTCCATTTACCCTGAAATTGTGTCTCATATGAGGGGAGATGTATATTGACCATTTTCTATAAAATAATCTTCCAGGGAGGTTCTGGGTGGATGTTAGGCAAGAATAAGTGCCCAAATTGGGGTAAATTGCGTCAAAAATAGTGGTTGTCTTGGAACTTGTCTTGGGTGGTTCTGGTTGGTCCATTTACCCTTAAATTTTGTCTCATATGAGGGTAGACTTTTATTGACCATTTTGTATAAAATAATCTTCCAGGGTGGTCGTGAAGTAAAGTTATGCCACAATCAATGTACCTAAAATGGGCACTTTTATGACAACGAGTGCTTGTATTGGAACTGGTCCTGAGCGGTTCTGGTTGGTCCATTTACCCGGGAATTGTGTCTCATTTGTGGGTAGATGTATAATTCACAATTTTGTGTAAAATTGGTCTTCCAGGGAGGTTCTGGGGGGATGTTAGGCCAGAAATATTGCCCAAATTGGGGTAAATTGCGTAAAAATAGTGGTTGCATTGTAACTGGTCCTGGGTGGTTCTGGTTAGTCCATTTACCCTGAAATTGTGTCTCATATGAGGGGAGATGTATATTGACCATAATGTATAAAATAATCTTCCAGGGTGGTTGTGAAGTAAAGTTATGCCACAATCAATGTGCCTAATATGGGCACTTTTATGACAACGAGTGCTTGTGTTGGAACTGGTCCTGAGTGGTTCTGGTTGGTCCATTTACCCTGAAATTGTGTCTCATATGAGGGGAGATGTATATTGACCATTTTCTATAAAATAATCTTCCAGGGAGGTTCTGGGTGGATGTTAGGCAAGAATAAGTTCCCAAATTGGGGTAAATTGCGTCAAAAATAGTGGTTGTCTTGGAACTGGTCTTGGGTGGTTCTGGTTGGTCCATTTACCCTGAAATTTTGTCTCATATGAGGGTAGATGTATATTGACCATTTTGTATAAAATAATCTTCCAGGGATGCTGTGAAGTAAAGTTATGCCACAATCAATGTGCCTAATATGGGCACTTTTATGACAACGAGTGCTTGTGTTGGAACTGGTCCTGAGTGGTTCTGGTTGGTCCATTTACCCTGAAATTGTGTCTCATATGAGGGGAGATGTATATTGACCATTTTCTATAAAATAATCTTCCAGGGAGGTTCTGGGTGGATGTTAGGCAAGAATAAGTGCCCAAATTGGGGTAAATTGCGTCAAAAATAGTGGTTGTCTTGGAACTTGTCTTGGGTGGTTCTGGTTGGTCCATTTACCCTGAAATTTTGTCTCATATGAGGGGAGATGTATATTGACCATTCTGTATAAAATAATCTTCCAGGGTGGTTGTGAAGTAAAGTTATGCCACAATCAATGTACCTAATATGGGCACTTTTATGACAACGAGTGCTTGAATTGGAACTGGTCCTGAGCGGTTCTGGTTGGTCCATTTACCCGGGAATTGTGTCTCATTTGTGGGTAGATGTATAATTCACAATTTTGTGTAAAATTGGTCTTCCAGGGAGGTTCTGGGGGGATGTTAGGCCAGAAATAGTGCCCAAATTGGGGTAAATTGCGTAAAAATAGTGGTTGCATTGTAACTGGTCCTGGGTGGTTCTGGTTGGTCCATTTACCCTGAAATTGTGTCTCATATGAGGGGAGATGTATATTGACCATAATGTATCAAATAATCTTCCAGGGTGGTTGTGAAGTAAAGTTATGCCACAATCAATGTGCCTAATATGGGCACTTTTATGACAACGAGTGCTTGTGTTGGAACTGGTCCTGAGTGGTTCTGGTTGGTCCATTTACCCTGAAATTGTGTCTCATATGAGGGGAGATGTATATTGACCATTTTCTATAAAATAGTCTTCCAGGGAGGTTCTGGGTGGATGTTAGGCAAGAATAAGTGCCCAAATTGGGGTAAATTGCGTCAAAAATAGTGGTTGTCTTGGAACTGGTCTTGGGTGGTTCTGGTTGGTCCATTTACCCTTAAATTTTGTCTCATATGAGGGTAGACTTTTATTGACCATTTTGTATAAAATAATCTTCCAGGGTGGTCGTGAAGTAAAGTTATGCCACAATCAATGTACCTAATATGGGCACTTTTATGACAACGAGTGCTTGAATTGGAACTGGTCCTGAGCGGTTCTGGTTGGTCCATTTACCCGGGAATTGTGTCTCATTTGTGGGTAGATGTATAATTCACAATTTTGTGTAAAATTGGTCTTCCAGGGAGGTTCTGGGGGGATGTTAGGCCAGAAATAGTGCCCAAATTGGGGTAAATTGCGTAAAAATAGTGGTTGCATTGTAACTGGTCCTGGGTGGTTCTGGTTGGTCCATTTACCCTGAAATTGTGTCTCATATGAGGGGAGATGTATATTGACCATAATGTATAAAATAATCTTCCAGGGTGGTTGTGAAGTAAAGTTATGCCACAATCAATGTGCCTAATATGGGCACTTTTATGACAACGAGTGCTTGTGTTGGAACTGGTCCTGAGTGGTTCTGGTTGGTCCATTTACCCTGAAATTTTGTCTCATATGAGGGGAGATGTATATTGACCATTTTCTATAAAATAATCTTCCAGGGAGGTTCTGGGTGGATGTTAGGCAAGAATAAGTGCCCAAATTGGGGTAAATTGCGTCAAAAATAGTGGTTGTCTTGGAACTGGTCTTGGGTGGTTCTGGTTGGTCCATTTACCCTGAAGTTTTGTCTCATATGAGGGTAGATGTATATTGACCATTTTGTATAAAATAATCTTCCAGGGATGCTGTGAAGTAAAGTTATGCCACAATCAATGTGCCTAATATGGGCACTTTTATGACAACGAGTGCTTGTGTTGGAACTGGTCCTGAGTGGTTCTGGTTGGTCCATTTACCCTGAAATTGTGTCTCATATGAGGGGAGATGTATATTGACCATTTTCTATAAAATAGTCTTCCAGGGAGGTTCTGGGTGGATGTTAGGCAAGAATAAGTGCCCAAATTGGGGTAAATTGCGTCAAAAATAGTGGTTGTCTTGGAACTGGTCTTGGGTGGTTCTGGTTGGTCCATTTACCCTGAAATTTTGTCTCATATGAGGGTAGACGTATATTGACCATTTTTTATAAAATAATCTTCCAGGGTGGTCGTGAAGTAAAGTTATGCCACAATCAATGTACCTAATATGGGCACTTTTATGACAACGAGTGCTTGTATTTGAACTGGTCCTGAGCGGTTCTGGTTGGTCCATTTACCCGGGAATTGTGTCTCATTTGTGGGTAGATGTATTATTGACAATTTTGTGTAAAATTAGTCTTCCAGGGAGGTTCTGGAGGGATGTTAGGCCAGAAATAGTGCCCAAATTGGGGTAAATTTCGTTAAAAATAGTGGTTGCATTGGAACTGGTCTTGGGTGGTTCTGGTTGGTCCATTTACCCTGAAATTTTGTCTCATATGAGGGTAGATGTATATTGACCATTTTGTATAAAATAATCTTCCAGGGATGCTGTGAAGTAAAGTTATGCCACAATCAATGTGCCTAATATGGGCACTTTTATGACAACGAGTGCTTGTGTTGGAACTGGTCCTGAGTGGTTCTGGTTGGTCCATTTACCCTGAAATTGTGTCTCATATGAGGGGAGATGTATATTGACCATTTTCTATAAAATAGTCTTCCAGGGAGGTTCTGGGTGGATGTTAGGCCAGAATAAGTGCCCAAATTGGGGTAAATTGCGTCAA
This sequence comes from Stigmatopora argus, assembly GCF_051989625.1. Lineage (NCBI taxonomy): Eukaryota > Metazoa > Chordata > Actinopteri > Syngnathiformes > Syngnathidae > Stigmatopora > Stigmatopora argus. Next base: position 636,045 of record NW_027520042.1, read on the forward strand.
AAATAGTGGTTGTCTTGGAACTGGTCTTGGGTGGTTCTGGTTGGTCCATTTACCCTGAAATTTTGTCTGATATGAGGGTAGACGTTTAATGACCATTTTGTATAAAATAATCTTCCAGGGTGGTCGTGAAGTAAAGTTATGCCACAATCAATGTACCTAATATGGGCAATTTTATGACAACGAGTGCTTGTATTGGAACTGGTCCTGAGCGGTTCTGGTTGGTCCATTTACCCGGGAATTGTGTCTCATTTGTGGGTAGATGTATAATTCACAATTTTGTGTAAAATTGGTCTTCCAGGGAGGATCTGGGGGGATGTTAGGCCAGAAATAGTGCCCAAATTGGGGTAAATTGCGTCAAAAATAGTGGTTGCATTGTAACTGGTCCTGGGTGGTTCTGGTTGGTCCATTTACCCTGAAATTGTGTCTCATATGAGGGGAGATGTATATTGACCATAATGTATAAAATAATCTTCCAGGGTGGTTGTGAAGTAAAGTTATGCCACAATCAATGTGCCTAATATGGGCACTTTTATGACAACGAGTGCTTGTATTGGAACTGGTCCTGGGTGGTTCTGGTTGGTCCATTTACCCAGGAATTGTGTCTTATTTGTGGGTAGATGTATTATTGACAATTTTGTGTAAAATTAGTCTTCCAGGGAGGTTCTGGAGGGATGTTAGGCCAGAAATAGTGCCCAAATTGGGGTAAATTGCGTCAAAAATAGTGGTTGCATTGTAACTGGTCCTGGGTGGTTCTGGTTGGTCCATTTACCCTGAAATTGTGTCTCATATGAGGGGAGATGTATATTGACCATTCTGTATAAAATGATCTTCCAGGGTGGTTGTCAAGTAAAGTTATGCCACAATCAATGTGCCTAATATGGGCACTTTTATGACAACGAGTGCTTGTGTTGGAACTGGTCCTGAGTGGTTCTGGTTGGTCCATTTACCCTGACATTGTGTCTCATATGAGGGGAGATGTATATTGACCATTTTCTATAAAATAATCTTCCAGGGAGGTTCTGGGTGGATGTTAGGCAAGAATAAGTGCCCAAATTGGGGTAAATTGCGTCAAAAATAGTGGTTGTCTTGGAACTGGTCTTGGGTGGTTCTGGTTGGTCCATTTACCTTGAAATTTTGTCTCATATGAGGGTAGACGTATATTGACCATTTTGTATAAAATAATCTTCCAGGGTGGTCGTGAAGTAAAGTTATGCCACAATCAATGTACCTAATATGGGCACTTTTATGACAACGAGTGCTTGTATTGGAACTGGTCCTGAGCGGTTCTGGTTGGTCCATTTACCCGGGAATTGTGTCGCATTTGTGGGTAGATGTATAATTCACAATTTTTTGTAAAATTGGTCTTCCAGGGAGGTTCTGGGGGGATGTTAGGCCAGAAATAGTGCCCAAATTGGGGTAAATTGCGTCAAAAATAGTGGTTGCATTGTAACTGGTCCTGGGTGGTTCTGGTTGGTCCATTTACCCTGAAATTTTGTCTCATATGAGGGTAGACGTATATTGACCATTTTGTATAAAATAATCTTCCAAGGATGTTGTTAAGTAAAGTTATGCCACAATCAATGTACCTAATATGGGCACTTTTATGACAACGAGTGCTTGTATTGGAACTGGTCCTGGGTGGTTCTGGTTGGTCCATTTACCCAGGAATTGTGTCTTATTTGTGGGTAGATGTATTATTGACAATTTTGTGTAAATTTAGTCTTCCAGGGAGGTTCTGGAGGGATGTTAGGCCAGAAATAGTGCCCAAATTGGGGTAAATTTCGTTAAAAATAGTGGTTGCATTGGAACTGGTCTTGGGTGGTTCTGGTTGGTCCATTTACCCTGAAATTGTGTCTCATATGAGGGGAGATGTATATTGACCATTTTGTATAAAATAATCTTCCAAGGATGTTGTGAAGTAAAGTTATGCCACAATCAATGTACCTAATATGGGCACTTTTATGACAACGAGTGCTTGTGTTGGAACTGGTCCTGAGTGGTTCTGGTTGGTCCATTTACCCTGAAATTGTGTCTCATATGAGGGGAGATGTATATTGACCATTTTCTATAAAATAATCTTCCAGGGAGGTTCTGGGTGGATGTTAGGCAAGAATAAGTGCCCAAATTGGGGTAAATTGCGTCAAAAATAGTGGTTGTCTTGGAACTTGTCTTGGGTGGTTCTGGTTGGTCCATTTACCCTGAAATTTTGTCTCATTTGTGGGTAGATGTATACTTCACAATTTTGTTTAAAATTGGTCTTCCAGGGAGGATCTGGGGGGATGTTAGGCCAGAAATAGTGCCCAAATTGGGGTAAATTGCGTCAAAAATAGTGGTTGCATTGTAACTGGTCCTGGGTGGTTCTGGTTAGTCCATTTACCCTGAAATTGTGTCTCATATGAGGGGAGATGTATATTGACCATAATGTATAAAATAATCTTCCAGGGTGGTTGTGAAGTAAAGTTATGCCACAATCAATGTGCCTAATATGGGCACTTTTATGACAACGAGTGCTTGTGTTGGAACTGGTCCTGAGTGGTTCTGGTTGGTCCATTTACCCTGAAATTGTGTCTCATATGAGGGTAGATGTATATTGACCATTTTCTAAAAAATAATCTTCCAAGGATGTTGTGAAGTAAAGTTATGCCACAATCAATGTGCCTAATATGGGCACTTTTATGACAACGAGTGCTTGTGTTGGAACTGGTCCTGAGTGGTTCTGGTTGGTCCATTTACCCTGAAATTGTGTCTCATATGAGGGGAGATGTATATTGACCATTTTCTATAAAATAGTCTTCCAGGGAGGTTCTGGGTGGATGTTAGGCAAGAATAAGTGCCCAAATTGGGGTAAATTGCGTCAAAAATAGTGGTTGTCTTGGAACTGGTCTTGGGTGGTTCTGGTTGGTCCATTTACCCTTAAATTTTGTCTCATATGAGGGTAGACTTTTATTGACCATTTTGTATAAAATAATCTTCCAGGGTGGTCGTGAAGTAAAGTTATGCCACAATCAATGTACCTAAAATGGGCACTTTTATGACAACGAGTGCTTGTATTGGAACTGGTCCTGAGCGGTTCTGGTTGGTCCATTTACCCGGGAATTGTGTCTCATTTGTGGGTAGATGTATAATTCACAATTTTGTGTAAAATTGGTCTTCCAGGGAGGTTCTGGGGGGATGTTAGGCCAGAAATATTGCCCAAATTGGGGTAAATTGCGTAAAAATAGTGGTTGCATTGTAACTGGTCCTGGGTGGTTCTGGTTAGTCCATTTACCCTGAAATTGTGTCTCATATGAGGGGAGATGTATATTGACCATAATGTATAAAATAATCTTCCAGGGTGGTTGTGAAGTAAAGTTATGCCACAATCAATGTGCCTAATATGGGCACTTTTATGACAACGAGTGCTTGTGTTGGAACTGGTCCTGAGTGGTTCTGGTTGGTCCATTTACCCTGAATTTGTGTCTCATATGAGGGGAGATGTATATTGACCATTTTCTATAAAATAATCTTCCAGGGAGGTTCTGGGTGGATGTTAGGCAAGAATAAGTTCCCAAATTGGGGTAAATTGCGTCAAAAATAGTGGTTGTCTTGGAACTGGTCTTGGGTTGTTCTGGTTGGTCCATTTACCCTGAAATTTTGTCTCATATGAGGGTAGATGTATATTGACCATTTTGTATAAAATAATCTTCCAGGGATGCTGTGAAGTAAAGTTATGCCACAATCAATGTGCCTAATATGGGCACTTTTATGACAACGAGTGCTTGTGTTGGAACTGGTCCTGAGTGGTTCTGGTTGGTCCATTTACCCTGAAATTGTGTCTCATATGAGGGGAGATGTATATTGACCATTTTCTATAAAATAATCTTCCAGGGAGGTTCTGGGTGGATGTTAGGCAAGAATAAGTGCCCAAATTGGGGTAAATTGCGTCAAAAATAGTGGTTGTCTTGGAACTTGTCTTGGGTAGTTCTGGTTGGTCCATTTACCCTGAAATTTTGTCTCATATGAGGGGAGATGTATATTGACCATTCTGTATAAAATAATCTTCCAGGGTGGTTGTGAAGTAAAGTTATGCCACAATCAATGTGCCTAATATGGGCACTTTTATGACAACGAGTGCTTGTGTTGGAACTGGTCCTGAGTGGTTCTGGTTAGTCCATTTACCCTGAAATTGTGTCTCATATGAGGGGAGATGTATATTGACCATTTTCTATAAAATAATCTTCCAGGGAGGTTCTGGGTGGATGTTAGGCAAGAATAAGTGCCCAAATTGGGTTAAATTGCGTCAAAAATAGTGGTTGTCTTGGAACTTGTCTTGGGTGGTTTTGGTTGGTCCATTTACCCTGAAATTGTGTCTCATATGAGGGGAGATGTATATTGACCATTTTGTATAAAATAATCTTCCAAGGATGTTGTGAAGTAAAGTTATGCTTATATTTTTATTTTATTTCAGGACATCGTACATCAAATTAAATACGAACTAGTTTTATGCAGACTTTTTTTTAATATGAAAAATTAATCAAGAAATGACCTGCATTAAAATTTGCACTTTTTTTTAGTTCACATTGTACACAAAAGGGGGGAAAGGGGGTGGGCAAAATAATAATTCCTTTTATAATACACAGAAAAACGATACAAAATAATAATTTCATAGAATATAATTTGACAGAGTAATTGGAAAATAAAATTAAATAAAAAATAATAATAAATTTAAAAAGCATATGCAGCCATCAAGTGAAAAAAAACTACCTTTGTGCTTAGGTACAATTAATTTGTTTATTTACGGAGTCAGGAGTTAAACCAATAACACTATTTTATGCCAAAAAATGAATCTTTATAAAAGACTTATGACCTAGGCACACTTACCCGATTCTCCGCTGCATGTGGTCAGTTATTAGAAATGTACACACCCAGAATATAGATATGTAACTTAATCAGCATGACACCAGAAAATTCATAAAAACTAAATTTAATTCCATCATAATTTTGCTTCAAAACATTTCTTTTAATACAACCATTAAATACAGATATATTTGGACAGCTTTATTTTACCATATAATACAAGAAAATTGTCAAATGTCTAATCAAAATTAAGCAAATCTGCATATTAACACATCGTGACAGAATAAGCCTGCCTAATGTTGATAAAGCACTTAGCAAAGCCCCGAACATCAACGCCCCCAATTAAAAACTATGCCATTGTAGGACCCAGGCTATAATTCTAAGACATTTGGATTTTGGAAAAAAAGCTGGTGTTTAAGTGCAACTCCATGGTTAATAACATGAGACAGTCACCATTTTGTGCCCCCTGATTGTCCGTCAGTGATGAGTCGGTGGCCGGTACAAAATCTACCAAATTTCACATGACATTCACAAACGTAATGCAAGCTTGGCCATCACCGTCCTCTATCTTGTAAGTAGTTAAAGGTTGTCAGGCTTCTGTTCCGTCCTGTTCCTGATGATCTGGTGTCGAGAGAAACTCTAGTCAGCTGAGCGGCCTGGATCCCCATCTTCCTTTAGCCTTTGGCACGGCGCTGACATGTTAAGGTCACTTGAGACTGGATTGGTCCTTTTTTTCCTCAGGGATTTCACTCCATTTTGCCAAAGCAGTAGAGAGAAATGACCCAATACGGTCAAAATAAAAACTATTGCTAGAAATCAATCGGTAAAATTGAGTATAAAAAAGAATGTTCTTCTACAAAAAGACCAAAATAGCTAACTTTGTGAGTAATATATATGCTTTTTTTACAATAAAGGCCAGAAAACGCTGACTGAGTTAAACATGTGGGCTCCACACAACTCTACTTGGAGGTCGTGTTGGGCACGCTGATGGAAAGCACGGGGCGAGGGGCGTTCGACACTTGTCGTTGTTGCGACAAGAAGGACTGGCCAGAATTTGACAGAGCGGCACCAGCGCGGCCACCCAGACGCGACTCGATGGCCAGCTTCTGAAAGTTCAAACTCTGAAGGGCGACAGCATGTTCTTGAGTAACTTGAGCGTGGATGGCGGCTTCAAAAGCGCATCTTGGACCTTACCTTGTTGTACCAAGCGGAGACTATCAGTTTCTCTTCGTACTCGCGCAGTCGGGCCTGCTCACACTGACGCTGTGGAGCCATATTGGCCTTAATTTTCTCCCAATGTGACAGTAGAAGATAGTACAATTACCTCTAGGTTGAGAATCTGTTTGTCTCTGTCTGTCACCTGGTTCCTCAGAGCCTGAATCTCAGCGGTCGCTGGGTTCAATTTAGGGTCTAGAGCTCGGATCACCTGCAGGCAAAGAGGCTCAAACCTTCAACTTCTTAAGTGGGGAAAAAATAGAACTTCATTCAACTCCTGTTACTCACATTTCGAGCTTTCTCTAGGTACAATTTGTACCTCTCCTCCATGGCCCTCATGTCATCATCCTTCTTTTTCAGCGCAACCATGAGCTCGTCCACTTTTAATGCTGAAAAAAACCCATAATTGGACTGATTCGGGTGGGGAATTCCGTCATCCTGTGGGGACGAGACACTCACAGTTTTGAGTGTTGTCGGGCTGCAGGTCCTCCAGGAGCTCTTTCTTCTTCATGATTTCATCCTGGGCCTCATTCAGCTGGACCCTGATGAAACAGGCAAAAGGCCTCTTACTGTAAAGAATCATCCAGATAGTATTCCTGGGGCTTCAAAACCTTGTCCCGCAAAAATGGTCACGTGGCAAAAGTAGGTACTCTCAGGTAGCAACATAGTTACCAGTTTTCCACTAGTTTTTCTTATACACTATTTGAACTGTGAAAATATAAACTATAGAAATATGTATGCTTTCAAGTTCCATCCAGAATCATAGTCCAGTTTGATACTTACATGTGCGCGTCCAGTTTCCGCTTCAGGTTTGACTATGTGTCAGGGACAGGAAGGACAGTTAATAATCAATGTAGGTATGCAAACACAATAGACATCTGCCAGCGCACTCACGTCATCAGGCTTGACCGCCTGACTTTGCAGCGCCTTTTGGAGGTCTTCAACCTGCTGCTGCAGCTCCCCGACTCGTTGGCGACTCAATCTGCACTTTGGGAAAGTAGGAATAAGGCAGAGTAAGGACACTGAACAAATAATCAGGCTGCAAGGAGGGGTAACCTGTTCTCCGTGTCCAATCGACTGCGGCTCTTGTGAGCGTTCTCCAGCTGAGACTGCAGAGATGCGATCTTCTCTCTCTCAAACTCTTCCTGCTGCACTCTAAGCATCCTGTTCTCGTGCTGAAGCCTGATGAACTTCTCCCTACGCGACAATGACAAAAGTCAGCGTTGGGTTAACCGGCCAGCCGTCGTACGTGTTGATGGGACTGTTGCACCTGTGTTCGACGGGGATCAGTTCTGCTGCTAGGTTATCGTGACTGGGGCTTGTGGAATGCAGCATCCCTGCTGCAGACCAGAGAAAACCGCTGATGAGGTTTAGAATTGAAGATCAACCGCGGGAAAACGTTATAGGGACATTTCAGAATTGGACATTTTACGTTCCACTTTCCAAATTGAAATAACCCACATACGAAATCTTAAACTAGCATTTACTCGTTTGGAGACCAAATCTTAAAAAACTAAGACGAAAGGACACTTGAAAATATGTTTGAAAATACCGAATAGGACTGAAGCATGGCCTAAAAATTTAAATTTTCTCCCCTTTGTCCTCAAGACAAGAACAGTTTGTTTCTACTCCTTTGAAAAAATTGCATATTAGTATAGCTCCGCAACCCTCTTACTATAATTATACTATAAATAAAAACTATAAATAAATCCCATCATGAAAATTTCACTATAGGTCTGTAAAATGAGCTAATCTATCTCATAATAATAATAATAATAATCGGACATAGGCTTTGTCATCATCATTGACTCGACAAAAAAGCCCAATTGTCATCATACCCAGCAATTGCGTATGACGAAATTGGTATAAATAGCTGATTAATACCATGGATAAGCAAGAGAAAAGTCATGAACGCAAAGGCTCATGTTTCCAAATTTTGTTGTTGACCAAGACAACCAATTCTGGAATGACCCAAAAGTTTTCTGAATGCACCCTACCGGCTTGGGAGAGTTGGTGCTGTTGCGCTTGGGTACACCGAAGCTCCTCATTGAGTTCCTTCAGAGACTCTCTCTCCACAATGATGCGCTGCAGGTGGATGGAAAAGTTACTCATGCTGCTCTCATTTCCCAACACCCTCCCCAGTTCCTAGAGAGACCCACCTCTTTCTCCTTCGTCACCAGTTCGTATTTCTCTTCCAGCCTTTTCATTTCAAAGTCGTGATTGTCCGCTCGCAAGGACAAAGAAATAATTCTCAAAACTTAAAAAAAAAAATGTAACTACAGCTGACTACCTGGCGCTTATACGTTTCCAGCTGTGCCCGGGCGGCGTTGGCCTTGCGCAGTTCCTCTTCCAGGCTGACGGTGTTCTGCATGTAGATGGTGTTGTTCTCCTCCAGGAGCTTCATCTGCCTCTTCAGGTCCCCCAGGTTGTCCAGTTTACGCTTGTACGTTTCCACCGAAGCCTCCAGCATCACCATTCGGTCTGAACAGTTCCTAGAAGGCAAAATGAGATGTTTTCACTTGCGCGGGAAACCGTGAGCCAAATAATATTGCTCATTTTTGGGCAAAAGCTAACAGACCTCAGTACGTCCAGCTCATCTTTGAGTGACCTGGACTCCTCGGCCAGGCCGGTCAACTCGTCGTTGCGGTGCTGGACTTCCACCAGCTGCTTCTCCAGCTCTTCGCAGTGGATCCTGTAGTCGTCCTTTGCGGCCTCCAGCCTGACAAAATTACCTTCAGGGTCAGTTCACAATTGGAGCACATTTTTGCTCAAAGAAATCAAAGCGTTTATTTATCAGATTTTCCACTACGTAGTATGTGTATTAAAACAAATGTTCCCACAGTTACAAAAAACAGTCACGAGAAAAGAAAAAAAAAGAAAAAAAAAACAAACAAAAATCTAATTTCAACTCATTTTTATAGTTTTACTTTTGAGTACATTTGTTTATGGGGACAGCGGGACAAGAGAAAAATTGTATGCAATTAGGTGATACGCCAGACTTATTTGGTATTTTAAAACGACTTAAAAAACGAATAACAATTATTGTTCTTAACTGAGTTTTAATGTAAATGAGTTCAGATACTGCATGTTTTGTAAAATGTCCCATTTCTTCAGTGATCCCCAAGGTCTTCATGCTTGGCTTTGGGCTCCGCCTAGTGGCACAAGTTGGTAAGCGGTCACCTACCTGAAGTTCTCCTCCTGGAGCACTTCTAGCTGTTGCTGTAGCTGGCTGTGCTTCCTGCCCGACGGCGTGTTGGGGTCGTCAAACGTCTCCAACTGATTGGCTCGGTCGGTGAGGACGTCGTTCTCGGCGAGCAGGCTGTTATGTTCCTCTTGGAGAACAGCCACCTGATCAAGAAGTTCCAAGAAGAAAAACACAGGTAGTAACCTTGGAGAACGAGACTCTTAAAAGACTGGCGGTGGTGAACAGAGTGCAAGTTAATCCATGCACAAACACTCAGTTGGCAGTTAGTCAGCCCACATTTGCCTGGGTAGTACAGAAAAACCACTGAATTAAAATTACTCAAATCACACAGCGTGTCCATGTAGCAACCTTAATGGAGCCCGCGTAAGCCGAGTTAGCGTCAACATCCAAACAGCACGGGGGATTAGTTTCGCTCATGTGGGGCTTACCTGACGGTCCGGCGGGACGGCAAAGGGAACGACAACCGAATCTGTCGAGAGTGATTGGTCAGTCAGTGCCCGCTGCTGAGCGGAATGACCGCAAAGTGGCTGGGCAGACTATATAAGCTCACAATCCTTCTGCCACAGCAGCTCCAGACAAAGGCAATATTTTGTTTACACTGGCCCGCGGACGAGTGTGCATGTGCTCTCGCTGTGTTTGTGTGCGGGAGGGTCCTTTAAAAGAAGTGGAGTCACCTGCTGGTCAAGCTCCTGGCAGCGTTGCGCGAGCGCTTCTTTCTCCGACGTGACTTCTTCCAGAGCTTTTCGGAGCTGAACACATGCGGCAGGGACAAACGGAGTATGAATGAGTGCATGCTCATTTGTGCTTTAACTCATTGGCGTTGAAATTGAAAGACTTCCGTGACATTTGAACTTCAAAGGCTCTGGCAGCGAAGGAGTTAATCGTACTGACCTGCTGTTCGAGGTTTCCAGATAGCTCTCCTCCTAAGGGGGCCACGGTCTCTCTGTGTAAGAGCTGTTTAAAAAAAAAAGTTAAACATTTCACCCATATACGAGAACGCCATTTTCTTCAATGAACAATATATTAGGAGCGCCTTGATTAATCGACAATTAGAGGACAAAAACAAAAATTATTTTTCGATTAATCATTTCCAGACATTGTTGACCAAAACAACTACGGTAAATTCCGAGTTTAGGGATTTATGTGTGGAATATTTTATATTCCAATTTTATCAGTGCAAAGTTTTAGTCGCAATTGTATTTAAAACTATTTTTTTTTACAACAAAACATAAGAGTTTATTAGATGTAGCACGAACCTCCTGAATGGCCGCCATGACGACATGCTGCACCGATTCCTCCAACGTCATGATGATTTGGATGTACTCTGTTAAAAGGGATTCACATTCAGTTGTTTTTTGTTCCTTTTACTTTCGTGGCCGTGGAATGAAGTAGCGAATGTTGGAAAAAAAAATGCACTTAAATATTTAGCCTTTGACAAAAATACCATATTACATCAATTGGCTTAGCCCTATACCTTGCTTACGCTCACATCTGACAGCGCAGTCCAATACGAGCTGCAGTAGCCTGCCCAGCTCCGCCGGGTTCGAGTCCTCGGCGGCCAAGGCCACGTCAGGCAGAGGGAAGTCAGAAAGTCCCTGGACCAAGACCTAGTCCAAAGTGCATCAAGTTACGACTACCACAAAATGTTTACTTTTTTGGCCTCGGTGATATGATCACATAAGCGCATACCAGACTTGATCTGAGCTTTTTTAGCCACAATGCACACTGTTTTCTTTCTTGTGCCTTTTGCTAACAACACAACGCGCCTCATTGGCCACATGAATCCGAACGAAATGAGGAGGCGCTTACCTCGCTGTAATACTCCAACACCATTTGGAGTATCTTCTTTAGGTTGTTCAGCTGTGACACACACAAAATCAGATACTATATTTATCCATTCAGTGCCATTGACGCTGACAAATAACACATTTTGTTTCTATATTTTTGCTCATTGGTAGGTTAATAGGTGTGTTTTTTAATATTTGGTTATAAAAAGGTAGATTGGACATCTTAGCGTAGCAAGAATAGGAGAAACAGTTTACCTTCAGCCTCCAGTTGTCATCCACGTCGGTTTTGATACGAGCAAGCCAAGCGTCAGTGAACCACGAAGGGTCTCTGCGCGACACACACTGCTTCTTAATGAATGCCTTAGAAGAATTTTGATGAAGTAAATTCTACTTTAGAACAAAAACTGTTTGTCAGTAGTAGCTAGTAATAGTAGATAGCTTTTTTCCATTGTGCAATAGCTTTCCTTGATTCATTAAACAAATGTTCACTTACAATTATAGAAAAAAGATCCAATTTCATGAAAAAAATATTGCTTCCCATTTTATCTGGTAAATTTGCTTTCATTCTACCATCCAAAAAGTTTCTTTTGTGTCGCAGGTCGAATTGAAAAGAGCCACTTCCCCAAAACGCTTCGCTGGGATTCGCGCATCAGCGGCGCCTTCACCGGCGGAGGCGTGGCCTACCGGGTGTCGGACGGTGCCCTCCGCGTCAACCAGAGCGGACTCTACCACGTCTACTCACGGGTGGAGTTCATCTTCAAGCACTGCTCGCCCACGTCCTCCTTCGTCCACACCGTGTTCCTCCGCTCGCCGTCGGGTGACGACAGCGCCCTGCTGGAGGCCCACCGGGTGGGCTTCTGCTCTCAGCGCCACGAGCGGGGGCCCCCGCACGCCTGGACCACTGACAGCTACCTGGCGTCGGCCCTGAACCTGCGGCAGAACCAAAGTGTGCTGGTCAACGTGTCGCACCCGGAATATCTCAGTCACTCCAGCCACGCCAACTTTTTCGGGCTGTACAAGATCTGACGGACACAACGCCAGGGAACGCCATCGCGGTCGTCAAGGAAACCGTTAACACTAATGTCGTGTGTAGCATTCTATTTATTCTACCTGGTCGGCCTGGAGACAGCTTTGTGTTAACCACTTCTCACCATGTCGCCACAATTTTCATTACTACATAAATAAAGAGCCCAAAATCAAATGTAAACTCTTTTCGTGATTCTCTAATGGTGACCTTTTTTCGACAAAAAAACTTCCTTGAATTTGCTTAAAATTAACAATAGGGGCCTAAGAATTTGTAGAATCCTCAAGTGATCCACAAATGTTTTTTTATACTACAAAATTACATCAAATTGTGAGACACATTAAAGGTACTGTAAAATCAATGTAAAAATGAATAAATTGCTGGATTGGGTAAAAGTGAAGCCTGTTTACAACTATAACCAATTTGAATAAATGAAAAAGGGGTGCAAGTAATAAGGCTTTAAAAATGTTGCCCTATTAGTAGTACAGTGGTACCTCGTCATACGACCGTTCGTCATACGGAATGCTCGTCTTACGGGGGAAATTTCGATCGAATAATTCGCCCGTGATGCGGTCAAAATTTCATGATGCGACCAAGCCAGGTCGCCATGGCATTTTTTTGTTTTTGCATCTCTTTCGTGTAAAAAATATGTCTACGAGCACTGGTGGGCGGACTTTGCATTTCCACACCCGTTTTCCCCCCACTTGGTCTACATTTACATACCAGGTAAACAATACGTATTACAATGGATCGGCAAAGTTTTGCTAAGAAAAGGCGACCGTTGACAATGGACATGAAACGCGAAATAATTGAAAAACATGAGCGTGGGGTACGTGTTACCGAGCTCGCTCGGCAATACGAGAGGAATACGTCAACCATATCCTCCATCCTTAAGCAGAGGGACGCAATTAAGGAGAAGAGGCCGACCAAAGGACTATCTATCATTTCCCACCGGCGCAGTGACATTCACGACGAGATGGAGAACCTTCTTTTATTGTGAATAAAAGATAAACAATTAGCAGGAGATAGCCTGGCCGAGTCTACCATTTGTGAAAAAGCCAGCCGAATTTACATAGATTTGATATCAACGAAAGGAGAGCCTTCAACAACTTCACAAACATTTAAAGCGAGTCATGGCTGGTTCGAAAAATTTAAAAAACGATCTGGAATACACTCTGCAATCCGACACGCAGAAGCGGCGAGATGCAATTCGAAAGCTGCGGTGGAATTTATCAAGACATTTGCCTTGATTATCGCCCAGGAAAATTACACCCCCAGCAAGTTTTCAACTGCGATGAAACTGGTCTTTTTTGGAAAAAAATGCCCAGGCGAACATTCATCGTGGCAGAAGAGAAGGCATTACCGGGACACAAACCTATGAAAGACCGCTTAACGCTAGCGTTGTGTGCTAATGCCAGCGGTGACTGTAAAATTAAGCCACTACTGGTGTACAATTTATTCAAGAAATGCTTCGATGTGACAGATGACACAGAGCTAACCCTTCGTGAATTTTGGAAAGAGCACTTGATGAGGCAGATGTGAATGACCTAATCGCCGAGCACCACGAAGAACTCATGACACAGGATTTAATCGACCTACAGGAGCGTGAACATTTGTTGCCAGAACTTAGTAGCGAGGAGGCGGTGGAAGAGGCGGCTACAAAAGATATCAAAGACATGCTCGCGAAGTAGCAAGAGGTTTCGGATTTTATAGAAACGATTCACCCTGACAAACTGGCAAGTGGTCGCACATCATCGTATTATGATGACATTTGTATGCGACATTATCGAAATATTTTGAAGGGTAGACAAAAACAAACAACTCTTGATGCGTTCGTTTTGAAGACTTCGGCGGAGTGGCCAGGTGGTGTCAACCCGTAGAACTAAGTAAGGTAAAAAAGATTACAACTAATTTAGAAGTTAGTTTTGTTTGAAGTTACATTAAAGGTTGAGTGTCTGTTTTTTTTAGTTATCCAAGTTAATTTAAATTTGTTTGTTCGTTTAAGAGTGCAATGTTGCCGTGGAGAAAGTCACCCCGAACAGTCCCCCCCCCCTCCGCCTCCGTGTGTGTTGTTCTCTCCCCTCCGCGAAATGTGTCTAATTTTACTCCTATTAAACACATTATTACTATCAAACCACTCGTTATTTATTACTTTGTTAATAGATGGTGAATTATAAGAAATAAAACATGTTTTCCAATCCAATATCCTGTTTTTGGTGTTTTCTTCAGATAGTTGGAACGAATTAATTTGTTTCCCATTCATTTCAATGGGAAACGTTCGTTCGAGTTACGAGAACCTCGTCATACGAGCTCAGTTCCGGAACGGATTAAGCTCGTATCTCGAGGTACCACTGTACTAAGATTCAGTAAGGCATGACCGTGCCAAGTGTCAATCACATTTTCATTAATTAAATAACCAATCCAACTTCCATTTCCTGTTAGCCCTACCCTAGCATAGAATTAACGCAAAAAGTCCAAAGATGATCATGTAGATGACAAAAGTTTGTAAATGCACTTTCACAGTATTTTGGGGTCGGATGGTCTTCACGTTTGGTTTTGCTTTGCACGGATGCTGAAAGAAGGTCGGAATACAAGTGGTCTCTTTTGGTTCATCTCTAAAAATTTGCACCACAATTTCCTTCCTGTATAAGGACGTTTTGGGGGTCTCAAGTGAGTATCAAGAAACTTTGCACCCTTTCGGCGATCCCTATAATATCAATATCACTTGAGAAAATAAATAAATAAATGGAATAAGAAACTCGTTCATTTTTCATACCGCTCATCCTAGTAAAAATAAAAAGCGTTTGATAAATCTTGCTTATAAACCCAACAAAACATGACATCAATTCTTTATTTAAATGATTTTTTTAAATGACTTGATCAGGCCAAATTTTCGATCACGTGATTAGCTGTGGAACATCCCAAGAAGTGAGATGGATAATTTTGTAACATTTTAAACACGTCTGTCAATTCCAATGACACGTATGTATGTCAATTCCAATGACCATCAGTTAAAGTTGATTTATATTTATTATATATATAATATATACATATGTATACATATTTAAACATGTACAGTGGTGCCTCGTCATACGACCGCTCGTCATACAAAATTCTCGTCTTACGGCGGAAATTTCGATCGAATAATTCGCCCGTCATGCGATCAAAATTTCGTGATGCGACCAAGCCAGGTCTTTTTTGCATATCTTTCGTGTATAACAATATTTACGAGCACGGAACGATTAATTCAGACGAGTTTCTCCTAAGACCAGGAAACGCACAACGCGCATGCGCGGGCAAAAAGAGGGCTTTCTGGGTAATGAAGTATACTCGTGCACACAACACCCATAGGCAATGGCAACCTTTCTCAGAATAAAACTTCATTACCCACAATCAATACGTGGGTAAGCTCAACTACTGTATTTCCTGTTATTCTTTCTAAGGAAAGAAGCTCCCGCGATCGTTCTTTAAAGACTATTTCTCGTTGGCAAGTGGTCGTGCGTTGTCCTATTGTGAGGACATTTGTGTGCATCATTTTGGGAATATTTTGAAGGCAATACAACAGCAAACAGTCCATCGATAGCGAACGTGAGGGTGGCGGCGTGGCAAACCACCAACCCGGAAAACGAAGGTAACAAAAGATTACAACAAAATTAGAATTCAGTTTTGTGTAAAGTTACATTAAACATATGTTTGAGTGTCTGTATATATTAATCCAAGTTAATTTAAATTTATTTGTTCCGTTTACGAGTGCGTTGTCGTGGAAAAAAACGACCCCCCCCCCCCACGCCCACAAACGTCTCTGTCTCCCGTCGGCGAAATCTGCCCAATTTTAGTTAGATTAAACACATTTTATTACTATTAAACCACTGGTTATGTGTTACTTTGTTAATAGATGGCGAATTAGAAGAAATAAAACATTTTTTCCAATCCAATATCCTGTTTTGGGTGTTTTTTCAGAGGGCTGGAACGAATTCATTTGTTTTCCATTCATTTCAATGGAAAACGTCCGCTCGAGTTACGAGAATCTCGTCATACGAGCTCAGTTCCGGAATGGATTACGCTAGTATCTCGAGGTACCACTGTATATGCATATAAACAGATTAATTCGAGAACCTCAAATGTTGCAGCAAATAATGTTAACCTATTCTGTTTGAATGTTCATTAAGCCTCCTGTTTGAATGTTCATTAAGCCTCCAACTGGTTGATTAAATATGGAGTTAATTAACTTGCATATTTGAGCAAAATAGTTTTAATTTGGCATTATGAGAATAGCACAAGTGGGTAAATGAGGAACTCACCAAACAATTCAATTCAATGCGTAGTTCTCGGCAGAACTGATGGTAACTCTTTTCGGGGGGGGGACTTTTCTTTTTGTATAAAAACTAATAATTTAGTTTTATTACTGTAATTTTACCTTTCTGTTAAGATACTATTAGCGATAATTTTGCATCGTGCACGCACGGTCACAGGTTGGAAACTGAACGTCACTTCCTCACTTCGATCTGGCCTACAATGACGATAAAACGCTGCACCTGCCCTCTGCTGGTTAAAATATTTACTGCAAGCAATACAACCTGAAATAGTGACTGGCAGGCCCTAAACTGAATGTATCAATATTTATAAGGCCTTTTCTTCCAGTGTTAACTTTGGCAATACAATTTTTCGTTAAAAAAATATTTTTGTCACCTAAAAAAAAGCATTTCCCACAAAATAAACATTTCTGAATTAAGATCACACAATAACACTTATTTAATATAAAAACATAAAAACAACATTTAAAACAGTAGTAAAATAGTATTCACATTTTTTTTTACAAATCGAAAACAGATGAATCAAGGTCTTCAAATTCATCGAAGAGCATATCTCCTTGCTCTTTTAAAAGTTAATTTTAGTGGCATCGGAAACTCTGCCATCACGTCAAAGGACGTGGAGAACAGGCAGGTGTCGGGAAACAACATTTAAAACGGTAGTAAAATAGTATTCACAAATATATACTTTTTTTTTTCAAATCAAAAACAGATAAATCAAGGTCTTCGAATTCATCGAAGAGCATATCTCCTTGCTCTTTTAAAAGTTAATTTTAAAAGGACGTGAAGAACGGGCAGGTGTCGGGAAATAACATTTAAAAACTGTAGTAAAATAGTATTCACAAATATACATATATATATATATACATTTTTTTTTACAAATCGAAAACAGATAAATCAAGGTCTTCGAATTCATCGAAGAGCATATCTCCATGCTCTTTAAAAAAATCATTTAGTTCCAGCTCAAGGCTGAGTGGCATCTGAAACTCTGTCGTCACGTCAAAGGACGTGAAGAAGGGCCAGGTGTCGGGAACCGTTGCCGGAGCGGCTTGGAAAGTTGCCGTTGGAGAGGCGGATGGATAGGCAGTGACCGGCTGGACAAAGCCTGGATCGGCATCGACTTGGTGAGAAGATGCTGAAAAGAATAAATAAATGTAGGTTATCCCGTGATTGAGCGTGGGTATTAACTCACTATCTGCCATTGACAGCACTAGACGTCCAATCAGTTGGCAGTGAATAATTGGCATAATTCCATCAGGTTTCTCACAAATACTCTTCTTTTCTTATGTACCAACTATGATCTCAAATCATGTGACTTTTATATTAAGCTCCTAAATGGATTTTAAGAATTAAAAGAAAGAAAGAAAGAAACTTACGTGCCGCATGACAACACTTCTTTTTCTTTGTTTTACCCTGGAAAATAAAAACAAAACATAATCAAGACCAGGCTGGAGTGTGAATATGTTGACTATAGAAATGATATGATAAATAATATTGAAAATTCCATGAAAAACATCAGCTATGACAAGTTGTTGCTCAGTTTCTCAACTTACGTAGTTGTCACGGGTCGACCAGTTGGGATACATAATGGCGTGCTCGTCGTTCAAGCGCTGCGCCTCCTCGAAATATTTCTGTTTGTCATATTGCGAAAGCGTTTTCCACTGTGGACAAAACCACACGAGCGTCAACACACACAAAAAGTTCACAAGCAGCAACAACCACACCGCATGGCCAGTTAAACTCACCATCTGACCCAAGAGTTTGTTAATGCTGGCGCTGTCTTTTTTCTCATAAAGCATTTTCAAAATGGGCCGGTTCTCCTTTGCATAAAGCATGAAGGCATTCAAGGGCTTCTTGATATAATCCGGTGAGCCTCGCACCGATGTCCTCTTTTTCCTAATAAATAAATAAAAACACAAAAATAAGTCAGTTGGGCTGAGTGTTGCCAAAGTGCAAATTTTTGGTGAACGGTTGAGACATCTTACAAGGTTGATGAGGACTTTTGTGGAGGATCAGCACCATAGGTGGAATCTGGGGGTGGTTGGTTCACCTGCCCTTGGCTACACAAAACCAACTGACATTAGGCCATGTTATAAAGCATGTGTATGTGTGTGTGTGTGTGTGTGAGAATGGTACTTACGTGCTGACTTCAACAATATTTTTAAGACCAATCCAGAATCCAGCATCAGTGTTCTGCTGAAAAAAGAAGAAAAAAAAGCAGTTAATATCATCTAACTACTTGACATTGTTGTAAAAGCTGTTGTTTAAATGCTGTTATTTGAGCCTATTACTTGCAACATGCATGTTTTTTTCCCATGCAATTTAACACTTGTGCCCAAACACTCCCATTTCTTGACAATTGTGGTAATTTTGTAAAAGTAAGAGCATCTAGCAGAGAAAACCATTGGTGCATTTTCAGTTAAAGCTTGGCAGAGCATGATGCCTGAACAAAAATATTTTTACCATCTAACTACTTGACATTGTTGTAAAAGCTGTTGTTTAAATGCTGTTATTTGAGCCTATTACTTGCAACATGCATGTTTTTTTCCCATGCAATTTAACACTTGTGCCCAAACAATCCCATTTCTTGACAATTGTGGTAATTTTGTAAAAGTAAGAGCATCTAGCAGAGAAAACCATTGGTGCATTTTCAGTTAAAGCTTGGCAGAGCATGATGCCTGAACAAAAATATTTTTACCTGAAAAGTTTTACGGACATCTGAAATTATTGTCAAAAGTAAAAAGTTAAGCATATTTATTAGGAAAAGATCTAAATCTAAACTACAATATTAAACTGGGATGATAATAATTTTGGTCTCCTACCTGTTGCATGGCAGGAAAAGTTGGGAATTCCCCAAGTGCATCTGGAGAAGAAGTCAAATTCCAGTCGATCAGCTCAAAGGTGGAGCTCAACCAAAGCTGGTTAATAGTTTCGAAGGACTCCATTTGATTTAATATAAGTTTTTCTTTCTTGCTGCTTGCAGAGACCCGAATGCTTCGCAGGCAAAGATGGACTGATGATGGATGACTGCCGTTGAGCGAAGGCCGCTGTGACGTCACGGGTGAAAAACCCCGCCCAACTAGAACGGCGCGTTCAACCATTCACTTCGCGAATCAACTCATCGCATTAAAATTCGATTTGAGTTTTGGACACTAAGGAAAAATAACGTTGAACAAAATCGTTACATCGAATTATATTAATTGTCACATTTACATGAACACCCCGTTGAATTTTATCAACGGATTAATTAAAAGAAAAGTGGGAAAAATAAAAAGTGTAATATACTTTACCGTCTTAAGATGGCGCCCACCCTAAGATGGCGCCCACCCCCCATCACTCGTAGCTTTGCTAGTTTTCCGCCAGGTTATCTTTGTTTATGTCGACAAAACACAACAAATAGCAAGTTTACACCATTTGAAAGTATTCACAAACATGCTAAACCCAAGCAATAAGGACAAAACGTTTTATTACGTCTGTGGTTGATTTTAGGAGTAGCCTGTCGATGATTCCAATGTAACGGTTTGCACGTTAGCCAGAAAGATGGCAGGTGATAGAAAAAAAACAGGCCCCAATTTTGGATGACGTCATTTCTTAATATTTTGAGCCCCATAGAAACTATTATATTTTTATTTTATTTCAGGACATCGTACATCAAATTAAATACGAACTAGTTTTATGCAGACTTTTTTTTAATATGAAAAATTAATCAAGAAATGACCTGCATTAAAATTTGCACTTTTTTTTAGTTCACATTGTACACAAAAGGGGGGAAAGGGGGTGGGCAAAATAATAATTCCTTTTATAATACACAGAAAAACGATACAAATTAATAATTTCATAGAATATAATTTGACAGTAATTGGAAAATAAAATTAAATAAAAAATAATAATAAATTTAAAAAGCATATGCAGCCATCAAGTGAAAAAAAACTACCTTTGTGCTTAGGTACAATTAATTTGTTTATTTACGGAGTCAGGAGTTAAACCAATAACACTATTTTATGCCAAAAAATGAATCTTTATAAAAGACTTATGACCTAGGCACACTTAGCCGATTCTCCGCTGCATGTGGTCAGTTATTAGAAATGTACACACCCAGAATATAGATATGTAACTTAATCAGCATGACACCAGAAAATTCATAAAAACTAAATTTAATTCCATCATAATTTTGCTTCAAAACATTTCTTTTAATACAACCATTAAATACAGATATATTTGGACAGCTTTATTTTACCATATAATACAAGAAAATTGTCAAATGTCTAATCAAAATTAAGCAAATCTGCATATTAACACATCGTGACAGAATAAGCCTGCCTAATGTTGATAAAGCACTTAGCAAAGCCCCGAACATCAACGCCCCCAATTAAAAACTATGCCATTGTAGGACCCAGGCTATAATTCTAAGACATTTGGATTTTGGAAAAAAAGCTGGTGTTTAAGTGCAACTCCATGGTTAATAAGATGAGACAGTCACCATTTTGTGCCCCCTGATTGTCCGTCAGTGATGAGTCGGTGGCCGGTACAAAATCTACCAAATTTCACATGACATTCACAAACGTAATGCAAGCTTGGCCATCACCGTCCTCTATCTTGTAAGTAGTTAAAGGTTGTCAGGCTTCTGTTCCGTCCTGTTCCTGATGATCTGGTGTCGAGAGAAACTCTAGTCAGCTGAGCGGCCTGGATCCCCATCTTCCTTTAGCCTTTGGCACGGCGCTGACATGTTAAGGTCACTTGAGACTGGATTGGTCCTTTTTTTCCTCAGGGATTTCACTCCATTTTGCCAAAGCAGTAGAGAGAAATGACCCAATACGGTCAAAATAAAAACTATTGCTAGAAATCAATCGGTAAAATTGAGTATAAAAAAGAATGTTCTTCTACAAAAAGACCAAAATAGCTAACTTTGTGAGTAATATATATGCTTTTTTTACAATAAAGGCCAGAAAACGCTGACTGAGTTAAACATGTGGGCTCCACACAACTCTACTTGGAGGTCGTGTTGGGCACGCTGATGGAAAGCACGGGGCGAGGGGCGTTCGACACTTGTCGTTGTTGCGACAAGAAGGACTGGCCAGAATTTGACAGAGCGGCACCAGCGCGGCCACCCAGACGCGACTCGATGGCCAGCTTCTGAAAGTTCAAACTCTGAAGGGCGACAGCATGTTCTTGAGTAACTTGAGCGTGGATGGCGGCTTCAAAAGCGCATCTTGGACCTTACCTTGTTGTACCAAGCGGAGACTATCAGTTTCTCTTCGTACTCGCGCAGTCGGGCCTGCTCACACTGACGCTGTGGAGCCATATTGGCCTTAATTTTCTCCCAATGTGACAGTAGAAGATAGTACAATTACCTCTAGGTTGAGAATCTGTTTGTCTCTGTCTGTCACCTGGTTCCTCAGAGCCTGAATCTCAGCGGTCGCTGGGTTCAATTTAGGGTCTAGAGCTCGGATCACCTGCAGGCAAAGAGGCTCAAACCTTCAACTTCTTAAGTGGGGAAAAAATAGAACTTCATTCAACTCCTGTTACTCACATTTCGAGCTTTCTCTAGGTACAATTTGTACCTCTCCTCCATGGCCCTCATGTCATCATCCTTCTTTTTCAGCGCAGCCATGAGCTCGTCCACTTTTAATGCTGAAAAAAACCCATAATTGGACTGATTCGGGTGGGGAATTCCGTCATCCTGTGGGGACGAGACACTCACAGTTTTGAGTGTTGTCGGGCTGCAGGTCCTCCAGGAGCTCTTTCTTCTTCATGATTTCGTCCTGGGCCTCATTCAGCTGGACCCTGATGAAACAAGCAAAAGGCCTCTTACTGTAAAGAAACATCCAGATAGTATTCCTGGGGCTTCAAAACCTTGTCCCGCAAAAATGGTCACGTGGCAAAAGTGGCTACTCTAAGGTAGCAACATAGTTACCGGTTTTCCACTAGTTTCTCTTACACACTTTCGACAGCGAAACTATAAAAATATAAACTATAGAAATATGTATGCTTTCAAGTTCCATCCAGAATCATAGTCCAGT
Organism: Stigmatopora argus; assembly: GCF_051989625.1. Classification (NCBI taxonomy): domain Eukaryota; kingdom Metazoa; phylum Chordata; class Actinopteri; order Syngnathiformes; family Syngnathidae; genus Stigmatopora; species Stigmatopora argus. The sequence continues at coordinate 658,442 of NW_027520042.1, forward strand.
CTGATACTTACATGTGCGCGTCCAGTTTCCGCTTCAGGTTTGACTATGTGTCAGGGACAGGAAGGACAGTTAATAATCAATGTAGGTATGCAAACACAATAGACATCTGCCAGCGCACTCACGTCATCAGGCTTGACCGCCTGACTCTGCAGCGCCTTTTGGAGGTCTTCAACCTGCTGCTGCAGCTCCCCGACTCGTTGGCGACTCAATCTGCACTTTGGGAAAGTAGGAATAAGGCAGAGTAAGGACACTGAACAAATAATCAGGCTGCAAGGAGGGGTAACCTGTTCTCCGTGTCCAATCGACTGCGGCTCTTGTGAGCGTTCTCCAGCTGAGACTGCAGAGATGCGATCTTCTCTCTCTCAAACTCTTCCTGCTGCACTCTAAGCATCCTGTTCTCATGCTGAAGCCTGATGAACTTCTCCCTACGCGCCAACCACAAAAGTCAGCGTTGGGCTAACCGGCCAGCCGTCGTACGTGTTGATGGGACTGTTGCACCTGTGCTCGACGGGGATCAGTTCTGCTGCTAGGTTATCGTGACTGGGGCTTGTGGAATGCAGCATCCCTGCCGCACACCAGAGAGAACCGCTGATGAGGTTTAGAATTGAAGATCAACCGCGGGAAAACGTTATAGGGGCATTTCAGAATTGGAGGACATTTTATGTTCCACTTTCCAAATTGAAATAACCCACATACGAAATCTTAAAATAGCATTTACTCGTTTGGAGACCAAATCTTAAAAAACTAAGACGAAAGGACGCTTGAAAATATGTTTGAAAATACCAAATAGGACTGAAGCATGGCCTAAAAATGTAAATTTTCTCCCCTTTGTCCTCAAGACAAGAACAGTTTGTTTCTACTCCTTTGAAAAAATTGCACATTGGTATAGCTTCGCAACCCTCTTACTATAATTATACTATAAATAAAAACTAAATCAATCCAATCATGAAAATTTCACAATAGATCTGTAAAATAGCTAATCTATCCGGTAAAGTTGATTAATACCATGAATATATATGCAAGAGAAAATTCATTTTTCCAATTTCTTTTGTTGACCAAGACAACCAATTCTGGAATGACCCAAAAGTTTTCTGAATGCACCCTACCGGCTTGGGAGAGTTGGTGCTGTTGCGCTTGGGTGCACCGAAGCTCCTCATTGAGTTCCTTCAGAGAGTCTCTCTCCACAATGATGCGCTGCAGGTGGATGGAAAAGTTACTCACGCTCCTCTCATTTCCCAACACCCTCCCCAGTTCCTGGAGAGACCCACCTCTTTCTCCTTCGTCACCAGTTCGTATTTCTCTTCCAGCCTTTTCATTTCAAAGTCGTGACTGTCCGCTCGCCTTGCCTCGTCTGACAACTTCAAGTGTAGCTCTTGGACCTGAAGGGGTGCAAACAACCAGAATACACCAAATCAGGGGTCCTTTGTTGATTTTTTTGTCTTTTCAAAATAAATCAAGGACAAAGAAATAATTCTCAAAACTTTCTTTTTTTTTTTAAATACATCCGACTACCTGGCGCTTATACGTTTCCAGCTGTGCCCGGGCGGCGTTGGCCTTGCGCAGTTCCTCTTCCAGGCTGACGGTGTTCTGCATGTAGATGGTGTTGTTCTCCTCCAGGAGCTTCATCTGCCTCTTCAGGTCCCCCAGGTTGTCCAGTTTACGCTTGTACGTTTCCACCGAAGCCTCCAGCATCACCATTCGGTCTGAACAGTTCCTAGAAGGCAAAATGAGATGTTTTCACTTGCGCGGGAAACCGTGAGCCAAATAATATTGCTCATTTTTGGGCAAAAGCTAACAGACCTCAGTACGTCCAGCTCATCCTTGAGTGACCTGGACTCCTCGGCCAGGCCGGTCAACTCGTCGTTGCGGTGCTGGACTTCCACCAGCTGCTTCTCCAGCTCTTCGCAGTGGATCCTGTAGTCGTCCTTTGCGGCCTCCAGCCTGACAAAATTACTTTCAGGGTCAGTTCACAATAGGAGCACATTTTTGCTCAAAGGAATCAAAGCGTTTATTTATCAGATTTTCCACTACATAGTATGTGTATTAAAACAAATGTTCCCACAGTTACAAAAGACAGTCACGAGAAAAAAAAGAAAGAGAAAACCCCCCAAACAAAATTCTAATTTCAACTCATTTTTATAGTTTTACTTTTGAGTACATTTGTTTATGGGGACAGCGGGACAAGAGAAAAATTGTATGCAATTAGGTGATACGCCAGACTTATTTGGTATTTTAAAACGACTTAAAAAACGAATAACAATTATTGTTCTTAACTGAGTTTTAATGTAAATGAGTTCAGATACTGCATGTTTTGTAAAATGTCCCATTTCTTCAGTGATCCCCAAGGTCTTCATGCTTGGCTTTGGGCTCCGCCTAGTGGCACAAGTTGGTAAGCGGTCACCTACCTGAAGTTCTCCTCCTGGAGCACTTCTAGCTGTTGCTGTAGCTGGCTGTGCTTCCTGCCCGACGGCGTGTTGGGATCGTCAAACGTCTCCAACTGATTGGCTCGGTCGGTGAGGACGTCGTTCTCGGCGAGCAGGCTGTTATGTTCCTCTTGGAGAACAGCCACCTGATCAAGAAGTTCCAAGAAGAAAAACACAGGTAGTAACCTTGGAGAACGAGACTCTTAAAAGACTGGCGGTGGTGAACAGAGTGCAAGTTAATCCATGCACAAACACTCAGTTGGCAGTTAGTCAGCCCACATTTGCCTGGGTAGTACAGAAAAACCACTGAATTAAAATTACTCAAATCACACAGCGTGTCCATGTAGCAACCTTAATGGAGCCCCCGTTAGCCGAGTTAGCGTCAACATCCAAACAGCACGGGGGATTAGTTTCGCTCATGTGGGGCTTACCTGACGGTCCGGCGGGACGGCAAAGGGAACGACAACCGAATCTGTCGAGAGTGATTGGTCAGTCAGTGCCCGCTGCTGAGCGGAATGACCGCAAAGTGGCTGGGCAGACTATATAAGCTCACAATCCTTCTGCCACAGCAGCTCCAGACAAAGGCAATATTTTGTTTACACTGGCCCGCGGACGAGTGTGCATGTGCTCTCGCTGTGTTTGTGTGCGGGAGGGTCCTTTAAAAGAAGTGGAGTCACCTGCTGGTCAAGCTCCTGGCAGCGTTGCGCGAGCGCTTCTTTCTCCGACGTGACTTCTTCCAGAGCTTTTCGGAGCTGAACACATGCGGCAGGGACAAACGGAGTATGAATGAGTGCATGCTCATTTGTGCTTTAACTCATTGGCGTTGAAATTGAAAGACTTCCGTGACATTTGAACTTCAAAGGCTCTGGCAGCGAAGGAGTTAATCGTACTGACCTGCTGTTCGAGGTTTCCAGATAGCTCTCCTCCTAAGGGGGCCACGGTCTCTCTGTGTAAGAGCTGTTTAAAAAAAAAAGTTAAACATTTCACCCATTTACGAGAACGCCATTTTCTTCAATGAACAATATATTAGGAGCGCCTTGATTAATCGACAATTAGAGGACAAAAACAAAAATTATTTTTCGATTAATCATTTCCAGACATTGTTGACCAAAACAACTACGGTAAATTCCGAGTTTAGGGATTTATGTGTGGAATATTTTATATTCCAATTTTATCAGTGCAAAGTTTTAGTCGCAATTGTATTTAAAACTATTTTTTTTTACAACAAAACATAAGAGTTTATTAGATGTAGCACGAACCTCCTGAATGGCCGCCATGACGACATGCTGCACCGATTCCTCCAACGTCATGATGATTTGGATGTACTCTGTTAAAAGGGATTCACATTCAGTTGTTTTTTGTTCCTTTTACTTTCGTGGCCGTGGAATGAAGTAGCGAATGTTGGAAAAAAAAATGCACTTAAATATTTAGCCTTTGACAAAAATACCATATTACATCAATTGGCTTAGCCCTATACCTTGCTTACGCTCACATTTGACAGCGCAGCCCAATACGAGCTGCAGTAGCCTGCCCAGCTCCGCCGGGTTCGAGTCCTCGGCGGCCAAGGCCACGTCAGGCAGAGGGAAGTCAGAAAGTCCCTGGACCAAGACCTAGTCCAAAGTGCATCAAGTTACGACTACCACAAAATGTTTACTTTTTTGGCCTCGGTGATATGATCACATAAGCGCATACCAGACTTGATCTGAGCTTTTTTAGCCACAATGCACACTGTTTTCTTTCTTGTGCCTTTTGCTAACAACACAACGCGCCTCATTGGCCACATGAATCCGAACGAAATGAGGAGGCGCTTACCTCGCTGTAATACTCCAACACCATTTGGAGTATCTTCTTTAGGTTGTTCAGCTGTGACACACACAAAATCAGATACTATATTTATCCATTCAGTGCCATTGACGCTGACAAATAACACATTTTGTTTCTATATTTTTGCTCATTGGTAGGTTAATAGGTGTGTTTTTTAATATTTGGTTATAAAAAGGTAGATTGGACATCTTAGCGTAGCAAGAATAGGAGAAACAGTTTACCTTCAGCCTCCAGTTGTCATCCACGTCGGTTTTGATACGAGCAAGCCAAGCGTCAGTGAACCACGAAGGGTCTCTGCGCGACACACACTGCTTCTTAATGAATGCCTTAGAAGAATTTTGATGAAGTAAATTCTACTTTAGAACAAAAACTGTTTGTCAGTAGTAGCTAGTAATAGTAGATAGCTTTTTTCCATTGTGCAATAGCTTTCCTTGATTCATTAAACAAATGTTCACTTACAATTATAGAAAAAAGATCAAATTTCATGAAAAAAATATTGCTTCCCATTTTATCTGGTAAATTTGCTTTCATTCTACCATCCAAAAAGTTTCTTTTGTGTCGCAGGTCGAATTGAAAAGAGCCACTTCCCCAAAACGCTTCGCTGGGATTCGCGCATCAGCGGCGCCTTCACCGGCGGAGGCGTGGCCTACCGGGTGTCGGACGGTGCCCTCCGCGTCAACCAGAGCGGACTCTACCACGTCTACTCACGGGTGGAGTTCATCTTCAAGCACTGCTCGCCCACGTCCTCCTTCGTCCACACCGTGTTCCTCCGCTCGCCGTCGGGTGACGACAGCGCCCTGCTGGAGGCCCACCGGGTGGGCTTCTGCTCTCAGCGCCACGAGCGGGGGCCCCCGCACGCCTGGACCACTGACAGCTACCTGGCGTCGGCCCTGAACCTGCGGCAGAACCAAAGTGTGCTGGTCAACGTGTCGCACCCGGAATATCTCAGTCACTCCAGCCACGCCAACTTTTTCGGGCTGTACAAGATCTGACGGACACAACGCCAGGGAACGCCATCGCGGTCGTCAAGGAAACCGTTAACACTAATGTCGTGTGTAGCATTCTATTTATTCTACCTGGTCGGCCTGGAGACAGCTTTGTGTTAACCACTTCTCACCATGTCGCCACAATTTTCATTACTACATAAATAAAGAGCCCAAAATCAAATGTAAACTCTTTTCGTGATTCTCTAATGGTGACCTTTTTTCGACAAAAAAACTTCCTTGAATTTGCTTAAAATTAACAATAGGGGCCTAAGAATTTGTAGAATCCTCAAGTGATCCACAAATGTTTTTTTATACTACAAAATTACATCAAATTGTGAGACACATTAAAGGTACTGTAAAATCAATGTAAAAATGAATAAATTGCTGGATTGGGTAAAAGTGAAGCCTGTTTACAACTATAACCAATTTGAATAAATGAAAAAGGGGTGCAAGTAATAAGGCTTTAAAAATGTTGCCCTATTAGTAGTACAGTGGTACCTCGTCATACGACCGTTCGTCATACGGAATGCTCGTCTTACGGGGGAAATTTCGATCGAATAATTCGCCCGTGATGCGGTCAAAATTTCATGATGCGACCAAGCCAGGTCGCCATGGCATTTTTTTGTTTTTGCATCTCTTTCGTGTAAAAAATATGTCTACGAGCACTGGTGGGCGGACTTTGCATTTCCACACCCGTTTTCCCCCCACTTGGTCTACATTTACATACCAGGTAAACAATACGTATTACAATGGATCGGCAAAGTTTTGCTAAGAAAAGGCGACCGTTGACAATGGACATGAAACGCGAAATAATTGAAAAACATGAGCGTGGGGTACGTGTTACCGAGCTCGCTCGGCAATACGAGAGGAATACGTCAACCATATCCTCCATCCTTAAGCAGAGGGACGCAATTAAGGAGAAGAGGCCGACCAAAGGACTATCTATCATTTCCCACCGGCGCAGTGACATTCACGACGAGATGGAGAACCTTCTTTTATTGTGAATAAAAGATAAACAATTAGCAGGAGATAGCCTGGCCGAGTCTACCATTTGTGAAAAAGCCAGCCGAATTTACATAGATTTGATATCAACGAAAGGAGAGCCTTCAACAACTTCACAAACATTTAAAGCGAGTCATGGCTGGTTCGAAAAATTTAAAAAACGATCTGGAATACACTCTGCAATCCGACACGCAGAAGCGGCGAGATGCAATTCGAAAGCTGCGGTGGAATTTATCAAGACATTTGCCTTGATTATCGCCCAGGAAAATTACACCCCCAGCAAGTTTTCAACTGCGATGAAACTGGTCTTTTTTGGAAAAAAATGCCCAGGCGAACATTCATCGTGGCAGAAGAGAAGGCATTACCGGGACACAAACCTATGAAAGACCGCTTAACGCTAGCGTTGTGTGCTAATGCCAGCGGTGACTGTAAAATTAAGCCACTACTGGTGTACAATTTATTCAAGAAATGCTTCGATGTGACAGATGACACAGAGCTAACCCTTCGTGAATTTTGGAAAGAGCACTTGATGAGGCAGATGTGAATGACCTAATCGCCGAGCACCACGAAGAACTCATGACACAGGATTTAATCGACCTACAGGAGCGTGAACATTTGTTGCCAGAACTTAGTAGCGAGGAGGCGGTGGAAGAGGCGGCTACAAAAGATATCAAAGACATGCTCGCGAAGTAGCAAGAGGTTTCGGATTTTATAGAAACGATTCACCCTGACAAACTGGCAAGTGGTCGCACATCATCGTATTATGATGACATTTGTATGCGACATTATCGAAATATTTTGAAGGGTAGACAAAAACAAACAACTCTTGATGCGTTCGTTTTGAAGACTTCGGCGGAGTGGCCAGGTGGTGTCAACCCGTAGAACTAAGTAAGGTAAAAAAGATTACAACTAATTTAGAAGTTAGTTTTGTTTGAAGTTACATTAAAGGTTGAGTGTCTGTTTTTTTTAGTTATCCAAGTTAATTTAAATTTGTTTGTTCGTTTAAGAGTGCAATGTTGCCGTGGAGAAAGTCACCCCGAACAGTCCCCCCCCCCTCCGCCTACGTGTGTGTTGTTCTCTCCCCTCCGCGAAATGTGTCTAATTTTACTCCTATTAAACACATTATTACTATCAAACCACTCGTTATTTATTACTTTGTTAATAGATGGTGAATTATAAGAAATAAAACATGTTTTCCAATCCAATATCCTGTTTTTGGTGTTTTCTTCAGATAGTTGGAACGAATTAATTTGTTTCCCATTCATTTCAATGGAAAACGTTCGTTCGAGTTACGAGAACCTCGTCATACGAGCTCAGTTCCGGAACGGATTAAGCTCGTATCTCGAGGTACCACTGTACTAAGATTCAGTAAGGCATGACCGTGCCAAGTGTCAATCACATTTTCATTAATTAAATAACCAATCCAACTTCCATTTCCTGTTAGCCCTACCCTAGCATAGAATTAACGCAAAAAGTCCAAAGATGATCATGTAGATGACAAAAGTTTGTAAATGCACATTCACAGTATTTTGGGGTCGGATGGTCTTCACGTTTGGTTTTGCTTTGCACGGATGCTGAAAGAAGGTCGGAATACAAGTGGTCTCTTTTGGTTCATCTCTAAAAATTTGCACCACAATTTCCTTCCTGTATAAGGACGTTTTGGGGGTCTCAAGTGAGTATCAAGAAACTTTGCACCCTTTCGGCGATCCCTATAATATCAATATCACTTGAGAAAATAAATAAATAAATGGAATAAGAAACTCGTTCATTTTTCATACCGCTCATCCTAGTAAAAATAAAAAGCGTTTGATAAATCTTGCTTATAAACCCAACAAAACATGACATCAATTCTTTATTTAAATGATTTTTTTAAATGACTTGATCAGGCCAAATTTTCGATCACGTGATTAGCTGTGGAACATCCCAAGAAGTGAGATGGATAATTTTGTAACATTTTAAACACGTCTGTCAATTCCAATGACACGTATGTATGTCAATTCCAATGACCATCAGTTAAAGTTGATTTATATTTATTATATATATAATATATACATATATATACATATTTAAACATGTACAGTGGTGCCTCGTCATACGACCGCTCGTCATACAAAATTCTCGTCTTACGGCGGAAATTTCGATCGAATAATTCGCCCGTCATGCGATCAAAATTTCGTGATGCGACCAAGCCAGGTCTTTTTTGCATATCTTTCGTGTATAACAATATTTACGAGCACGGAACGATTAATTCAGACGAGTTTCTCCTAAGACCAGGAAACGCACAACGCGCATGCGCGGGCAAAAAGAGGGCTTTCTGGGTAATGAAGTATACTCGTGCACACAACACCCATAGGCAATGGCAACCTTTCTCAGAATAAAACTTCATTACCCACAATCAATACGTGGGTAAGCTCAACTATTGTATTTCCTGTTATTCTTTCTAAGGAAAGAAGCTCCCGCGATCGTTCTTTAAAGACTATTTCTCGTTGGCAAGTGGTCGTGCGTTGTCCTATTGTGAGGACATTTGTGTGCATCATTTTGGGAATATTTTGAAGGCAATACAACAGCAAACAGTCCATCGATAGCGAACGTGAGGGTGGCGGCGTGGCAAACCACCAACCCGGAAAACGAAGGTAACAAAAGATTACAACAAAATTAGAATTCAGTTTTGTGTAAAGTTACATTAAACATATGTTTGAGTGTCTGTATATATTAATCCAAGTTAATTTAAATTTATTTGTTCCGTTTACGAGTGCGTTGTCGTGGAAAAAAACGACCCCCCCCCCCCACGCCCACAAACGTCTCTGTCTCCCGTCGGCGAAATCTGCCCAATTTTAGTTAGATTAAACACATTTTATTACTATTAAACCACTGGTTATGTGTTACTTTGTTAATAGATGGCGAATTAGAAGAAATAAAACATTTTTTCCAATCCAATATCCTGTTTTGGGTGTTTTTTCAGAGGGCTGGAACGAATTCATTTGTTTTCCATTCATTTCAATGGAAAACGTCCGCTCGAGTTACGAGAATCTCGTCATACGAGCTCAGTTCCGGAATGGATTACGCTAGTATCTCGAGGTACCACTGTATATGCATATAAACAGATTAATTCGAGAACCTCAAATGTTGCAGCAAATAATGTTAACCTATTCTGTTTGAATGTTCATTAAGCCTCCTGTTTGAATGTTCATTAAGCCTCCAACTGGTTGATTAAATATGGAGTTAATTAACTTGCATATTTGAGCAAAATAGTTTTAATTTGGCATTATGAGAATAGCACAAGTGGGTAAATGAGGAACTCACCAAACAATTCAATTCAATGCGTAGTTCTCGGCAGAACTGATGGTAACTCTTTTCGGGGGGGACTTTTCTTTTTGTATAAAAACTAATAATTTAGTTTTATTACTGTAATTTTACCTTTCTGTTAAGATACTATTAGCGATAATTTTGCATCGTGCACGCACGGTCACAGGTTGGAAATTGAACGTCACTTCCTCACTTCGATCTGGCCTACAATGACGATAAAACGCTGCACCTGCCCTCTGCTGGTTAAAATATTTACTGCAAGCAATACAACCTGAAATAGTGACTGGCAGGCCCTAAACTGAATGTATCAATATTTATAAGGCCTTTTCTTCCAGTGTTAACTTTGGCAATACAATTTTTCGTTAAAAAAATATTTTTGTCACCTAAAAAAAAGCATTTCCCACAAAATAAACATTTCTGAATTAAGATCACACAATAACACTTATTTAATATAAAAACATAAAAACAACATTTAAAACAGTAGTAAAATAGTATTCACATTTTTTTTACAAATCGAAAACAGATGAATCAAGGTCTTCAAATTCATCGAAGAGCATATCTCCTTGCTCTTTTAAAAGTTAATTTTAGTGGCATCGGAAACTCTGCCATCACGTCAAAGGACGTGGAGAACAGGCAGGTGTCGGGAAACAACATTTAAAACGGTAGTAAAATAGTATTCACAAATATATACTTTTTTTTTCAAATCAAAAACAGATAAATCAAGGTCTTCGAATTCATCGAAGAGCATATCTCCTTGCTCTTTTAAAAGTTAATTTTAAAAGGACGTGAAGAACGGGCAGGTGTCGGGAAATAACATTTAAAAACTGTAGTAAAATAGTATTCACAAATATACATATATATATATATATACATTTTTTTTTACAAATCGAAAACAGATAAATCAAGGTCTTCGAATTCATCGAAGAGCATATCTCCATGCTCTTTAAAAAAATCATTTAGTTCCAGCTCAAGGCTGAGTGGCATCTGAAACTCTGTCGTCACGTCAAAGGACGTGAAGAAGGGCCAGGTGTCGGGAACCGTTGCCGGAGCGGCTTGGAAAGTTGCCGTTGGAGAGGCGGATGGATAGGCAGTGACCGGCTGGACAAAGCCTGGATCGGCATCGACTTGGTGAGAAGATGCTGAAAAGGCTGTGACCGGCTGGACAAAGCCTGGATCGGCATCGACTTGGTGAGCAGTGACCGCATAGTCAGCCGGACTTGTGACTGGAGCAGACGCTGGATAGGCAGTCACCGGATGGGCGTAAACTGGATAGACACTGACTTGAGGAGGAGACGCTGGATAGCCAGCAACCGGAGGAGCAAAGACCGGATAGGCAGCGACCGAAGTGGCAGCGGGGCGCTGGCTCGTGCACCCTGAGAAGAAAACAAACAACAATTACTACCCACAACAATAACATTGCACGACTTGATTGTTCATTTTTCCACCCTTAAAATGTTGTCAGAAAACGACATCTTCCTTTGGAAGTAGAAAAATATATATATATTTTTAAACTCAGGTTATCCCGTGATTGAGCGTGGGTATTGACTCACTATCTGCCATTGACAGCACTAAACGTCCAATCAGTTGGCAGTGAATAATTGGCATAATTCCATCAGGTTTCTCACAAATACTCTTCTTTTCTTATGTACCAACTATTATCTCAAATCATGTGACTTTTATAATAAGCTCCTAAATGGATTTTAGGAATTAAAAGAAAGAAAGAAAGAAACTTACGTGCCGCATGACAACACTTCTTTTTCTTTGTTTTGCCCTGGAAAATAAAAACAAAACACAATCAAGACCAGACTGGAGTGTGAATGTGTTGAATATAGAAATGATATGATAAATAATATTGAAAATTCCATGAAAAACATCAGCTATGACAAGTTGTTGCTCAGTTTCTCAACTTACGTAGTTGTCACGGGTCGACCAGTTGGGATACATAATGGCGTGCTCGTCGTTCAAGCGCTGCGCCTCCTCGAAATATTTCTGTTTGTCACCTTGCGAAAGCGTTTTCCACTGTGGACAAAACCACACGAGCGTCAACACACACAAAAAGTTCACAAGCAGCAACAACGACACCGCATGGCCAGTTAAACTCACCATCTGACCCAAGAGTTTGTTAATGCTGGCGCTGTCTTTTTTCTCATAAAGCATTTTCAAAATGGGCCGGTTCTCCTTTGCATAAAGCATGAAGGCATTCAAGGGCTTCTTGATATAATCCGGTGAGCCTCGCACCGATGTCCTCTTTTTCCTAATAAATAAATACAAACACAAAAATAAGTCAGTTGGGCTGAGTGTTGCCAAAGTGCAAATGTTTGGTGAACGGTTGAGACATCTTACAAGGTTGATGAGGACTTTTGCGGAGGATCAGCACCATAGTTGGAATCTGGGTGTGGTTGGTTCACCTGCCCTTGGCTGCACAAAACCAACTGACATTAGGCCATGTTATAAAGCATGTGTATGTGTATGTGTGTGTGTGAGAATGGTACTTACGTGCTGACTTCAACAATATTTTTAAGACCAATCCAGAATCCAGCATCAGTGTTCTGCTGGAAAAAAAAAAACAGTTAATATCATCTAACTACTTGACATTGTTGTAAAAGCTGTTGTTTAAATGCTGTTATTTGAGCCTATTACTTGCAACATGCATGTTTTTTTCCCATGCAATTTAACACTTGTGCCCAAACACTCCCATTTCTTGACAATTGTGGTAATTTTGTAAAAGTAAGAGCATCTAGCAGAGAAAACCATTGGTGCATTTTCAGTTAAAGCTTGGCAGAGCATGATGCCTGAACAAAAATATTTTTACCTGAAAAGTTTTACGGACATCTGAAGTTATTGTCAAAAGTAAAAAGTTAAGCATATTTATTAGGAAAAGATCTAAATCTAAACTACAATATTAAACTGGGATGATAATAATTTTGGTCTCCTACCTGTTGCATGGCAGGAAAAGTTGTGAATTCCCCAAGTGCATCTGGAGAAGAAGTCAAATTCCAGTCGATCAGCTCAAAGGTGGAGCTCAACCAAAGCTGGTTAATAGTTTCGAAGGACTCCATTTGATTTAATATAAGTTGTTCTTTCTTGCTGCTTGCAGAGACCTGAATGCTTCGCAGGCAAAGATGGACTGATGATGGATGCAGCCGTTGAGCGAAGGCCGCTGTGACGTCACGGGTGAAAAACCCCGCCCAACTAGAACGGCGCGTTCAACCATTCACTTCGCGAATCAACTCATCGCATTAAAATTCGATTTGAGTTTTGGACACTAAGGAAAAATAACGTTACCATTTTTAAATCTCTCTATATCGTCTAAGAATGATTATAGTCACTTTTTTAATGCAAGTTTACTAATGGAAAAATGTGTATTAACCAAAAAAGTTGGTGACTACACAATTATGATGTGATATAAACAAACGTATTTTACCTAGGCTACTTTTATTAAATAATTCATTGTCTCGTTTGTTCAAAATGTTATTTGAAGATCGAAAATATTTGGATTTTTATAATTGCAACTGATAACGTTAGCATGGTAACACTTTTCTTTGACCTCTTTCATATACGTCACGGCGTTTGATGGCGCTTGTCCAATAGGAAGCCGGGAAAAAATGAGAACCATTTCACTCGATTTTTAAGTTGAACAAAATCGTTACATCGAATTATATTAATTGTCATATTTACATGAACACCCCGTTGAATTTTATCAACGGATAAATTAAAAGAAAAGTGGGAAAAATAAAAAGTGTAATACTTTACCGTCTTAAGATGGCGCCCACCCTAAGATGGCGCCCACCCCCCATCACTCGTAGCTCTGCTAGTTTTCCGCCAGGTTATCTTTGTTTATGTCGACAAAACACAACAAATAGCAAGTTTACACCATTTGAAAGTATTCACAAACATGCTAAACCCAAGCAATAAGGACAAAACGTTTTATTACGTCTGTGGTTGATTTTAGGAGTAGCCTGTCGATGATTCCAATGTAACGGTTTGCACGTTAGCCAGAAAGATAGCAGGTGATAGAAAAAAAACAGGTCCCAATTTTGGATGACGTCATTTCTTAATATTTTGAGCCCCATAGAAACTATTATATTTTTATTTTATTTCAGGACATCGTACATCAAATTAAATACGAACTAGTTTTATGCAGACTTTTTTTTAATATGAAAAATTAATCAAGAAATGACCTGCATTAAAATTTGCACTTTTTTTTAGTTCACATTGTACACAAAAGGGGGGAAAGGGGGTGGGCAAAATAATAATTCCTTTTATAATACACAGAAAAACGATACAAATTAATAATTTCATAGAATATAATTTGACAGAGTAATTGAAAAATAAAATTAAATAAAAAATAATAATAAATTTAAAAAGCATATGCAGCCATCAAGTGAAAAAAAACTACCTTTGTGCTTAGGTACAATTAATTTGTTTATTTACGGAGTCAGGAGTTAAACCAATAACACTATTTTATGCCAAAAAATGAATCTTTATAAAAGACTTATGACCTAGGCACACTTACCCGATTCTCCGCTGCATGTGGTCAGTTATTAGAAATGTACACACCCAGAATATAGATATGTAACTTAATCAGCATGACACCAGAAAATTCATAAAAACTAAATTTAATTCCATCATAATTTTGCTTCAAAACATTTCTTTTAATACAACCATTAAATACAGATATATTTGGACAGCTTTATTTTACCATATAATACAAGAAAATTGTCAAATGTCTAATCAAAATTAAGCAAATCTGCATATTAACACATCGTGACAGAATAAGCCTGCCTAATGTTGATAAAGCACTTAGCAAAGCCCCGAACATCAACGCCCCCAATTAAAAACTATGCCATTGTAGGACCCAGGCTATAATTCTAAGACATTTGGATTTTGGAAAAAAAGCTGGTGTTTAAGTGCAACTCCATGGTTAATAAGATGAGACAGTCACCATTTTGTGCCCCCTGATTGTCCGTCAGTGATGAGTCGGTGGCCGGTACAAAATCTACCAAATTTCACATGACATTCACAAACGTAATGCAAGCTTGGCCATCACCGTCCTCTATCTTGTAAGTAGTTAAAGGTTGTCAGGCTTCTGTTCCGTCCTGTTCCTGATGATCTGGTGTCGAGAGAAACTCTAGTCAGCTGAGCGGCCTGGATCCCCATCTTCCTTTAGCCTTTGGCACGGCGCTGACATGTTAAGGTCACTTGAGACTGGATTGGTCCTTTTTTTCCTCAGGGATTTCACTCCATTTTGCCAAAGCAGTAGAGAGAAATGACCCAATACGGTCAAAATAAAAACTATTGCTAGAAATCAATCGGTAAAATTGAGTATAAAAAAGAATGTTCTTCTACAAAAAGACCAAAATAGCTAACTTTGTGAGTAATATATATGCTTTTTTTACAATAAAGGCCAGAAAACGCTGACTGAGTTAAACATGTGGGCTCCACACAACTCTACTTGGAGGTCGTGTTGGGCACGCTGATGGAAAGCACGGGGCGAGGGGCGTTCGACACTTGTCGTTGTTGCGACAAGAAGGACTGGCCAGAATTTGACAGAGCGGCACCAGCGCGGCCACCCAGACGCGACTCGATGGCCAGCTTCTGAAAGTTCAAACTCTGAAGGGCGACAGCATGTTCTTGAGTAACTTGAGCGTGGATGGCGGCTTCAAAAGCGCATCTTGGACCTTACCTTGTTGTACCAAGCGGAGACTATCAGTTTCTCTTCGTACTCGCGCAGTCGGGCCTGCTCACACTGACGCTGTGGAGCCATATTGGCCTTAATTTTCTCCCAATGTGACAGTAGAAGATAGTACAATTACCTCTAGGTTGAGAATCTGTTTGTCTCTGTCTGTCACCTGGTTCCCCA
Organism: Stigmatopora argus; assembly: GCF_051989625.1. Lineage (NCBI taxonomy): Eukaryota > Metazoa > Chordata > Actinopteri > Syngnathiformes > Syngnathidae > Stigmatopora > Stigmatopora argus. The sequence continues at coordinate 673,846 of NW_027520042.1, forward strand.
GAGCCTGAATCTCAGCGGTCGCTGGGTTCAATTTAGGGTCTAGAGCTCGGATCACCTGCAGGCAAAGAGGCTCAAACCTTCAACTTCTTAAGTGGGGAAAAAATAGAACTTCATTCAACTCCTGTTACTCACATTTCGAGCTTTCTCTAGGTACAATTTGTACCTCTCCTCCATGGCCCTCATGTCATCATCCTTCTTTTTCAGCGCAGCCATGAGCTCGTCCACTTTTAATGCTGAAAAAAACCCATAATTGGACTGATTCGGGTGGGGAATTCCGTCATCCTGTGGGGACGAGACACTCACAGTTTTGAGTGTTGTCGGGCTGCAGGTCCTCCAGGAGCTCTTTCTTCTTCATGATTTCGTCCTGGGCCTCATTCAGCTGGACCCTGATGAAACAAGCAAAAGGCCTCTTACTGTAAAGAAACATCCAGATAGTATTCCTGGGGCTTCAAAACCTTGTCCCGCAAAAATGGTCACGTGGCAAAAGTAGGTACTACTCTCAGGTAGCAACATAGTTACCAGTTTTCCACTAGTTTTTCTTATACACTATTTGAACTGTGAAACTATAAAAATATAAACTATAGAAATATGTATGCTTTCAAGTTCCATCCAGAATCATAGTCCAGTCTGATACTTACATGTGCGCGTCCAGTTTCCGCTTCAGGTTTGACTATGTGTCAGGGACAGGAAGGACAGTTAATAATCAATGTAGGTATGCAAACACAATAGACATCTGCCAGCGCACTCACGTCATCAGGCTTGACCGCCTGACTCTGCAGCGCCTTTTGGAGGTCTTCAACCTGCTGCTGCAGCTCCCCGACTCGTTGGCGACTCAATCTGCACTTTGGGAAAGTAGGAATAAGGCAGAGTAAGGACACTGAACAAATAATCAGGCTGCAAGGAGGGGTAACCTGTTCTCCGTGTCCAATCGACTGCGGCTCTTGTGAGCGTTCTCCAGCTGAGACTGCAGAGATGCGATCTTCTCTCTCTCAAACTCTTCCTGCTGCACTCTAAGCATCCTGTTCTCATGCTGAAGCCTGATGAACTTCTCCCTACGCGCCAACCACAAAAGTCAGCGTTGGGCTAACCGGCCAGCCGTCGTACGTGTTGATGGGACTGTTGCACCTGTGCTCGACGGGGATCAGTTCTGCTGCTAGGTTATCGTGACTGGGGCTTGTGGAATGCAGCATCCCTGCCGCACACCAGAGAGAACCGCTGATGAGGTTTAGAATTGAAGATCAACCGCGGGAAAACGTTATAGGGGCATTTCAGAATTGGAGGACATTTTATGTTCCACTTTCCAAATTGAAATAACCCACATACGAAATCTTAAAATAGCATTTACTCGTTTGGAGACCAAATCTTAAAAAACTAAGACGAAAGGACGCTTGACAATATGTTTGAAAATACCAAATAGGACTGAAGCATGGCCTAAAAATGTAAATTTTCTCCCCTTTGTCCTCAAGACAAGAACAGTTTGTTTCTACTCCTTTGAAAAAATTGCACATTGGTATAGCTTCGCAACCCTCTTACTATAATTATACTATAAATAAAAACTAAATCAATCCAATCATGAAAATTTCACAATAGATCTGTAAAATAGCTAATCTATCCGGTAAAGTTGATTAATACCATGAATATATATGCAAGAGAAAATTCATTTTTCCAATTTCTTTTGTTGACCAAGACAACCAATTCTGGAATGACCCAAAAGTTTTCTGAATGCACCCTACCGGCTTGGGAGAGTTGGTGCTGTTGCGCTTGGGTGCACCGAAGCTCCTCATTGAGTTCCTTCAGAGAGTCTCTCTCCACAATGATGCGCTGCAGGTGGATGGAAAAGTTACTCACGCTCCTCTCATTTCCCAACACCCTCCCCAGTTCCTGGAGAGACCCACCTCTTTCTCCTTCGTCACCAGTTCGTATTTCTCTTCCAGCCTTTTCATTTCAAAGTCGTGACTGTCCGCTCGCCTTGCCTCGTCTGACAACTTCAAGTGTAGCTCTTGGACCTGAAGGGGTGCAAACAACCAGAATACACCAAATCAGGGGTCCTTTGTTGATTTTTTTGTCTTTTCAAAATAAATCAAGGACAAAGAAATAATTCTCAAAACTTTCTTTTTTTTTTTAAATACATCCGACTACCTGGCGCTTATACGTTTCCAGCTGTGCCCGGGCGGCGTTGGCCTTGCGCAGTTCCTCTTCCAGGCTGACGGTGTTCTGCATGTAGATGGTGTTGTTCTCCTCCAGGAGCTTCATCTGCCTCTTCAGGTCCCCCAGGTTGTCCAGTTTACGCTTGTACGTTTCCACCGAAGCCTCCAGCATCACCATTCGGTCTGAACAGTTCCTAGAAGGCAAAATGAGATGTTTTCACTTGCGCGGGAAACCGTGAGCCAAATAATATTGCTCATTTTTGGGCAAAAGCTAACAGACCTCAGTACGTCCAGCTCATCCTTGAGTGACCTGGACTCCTCGGCCAGGCCGGTCAACTCGTCGTTGCGGTGCTGGACTTCCACCAGCTGCTTCTCCAGCTCTTCGCAGTGGATCCTGTAGTCGTCCTTTGCGGCCTCCAGCCTGACAAAATTACTTTCAGGGTCAGTTCACAATAGGAGCACATTTTTGCTCAAAGGAATCAAAGCGTTTATTTATCAGATTTTCCACTACATAGTATGTGTATTAAAACAAATGTTCCCACAGTTACAAAAGACAGTCACGAGAAAAAAAAGAAAGAGAAAACCCCCCAAACAAAATTCTAATTTCAACTCATTTTTATAGTTTTACTTTTGAGTACATTTGTTTATGGGGACAGCGGGACAAGAGAAAAATTGTATGCAATTAGGTGATACGCCAGACTTATTTGGTATTTTAAAACGACTTAAAAAACGAATAACAATTATTGTTCTTAACTGAGTTTTAATGTAAATGAGTTCAGATACTGCATGTTTTGTAAAATGTCCCATTTCTTCAGTGATCCCCAAGGTCTTCATGCTTGGCTTTGGGCTCCGCCTAGTGGCACAAGTTGGTAAGCGGTCACCTATCTGAAGTTCTCCTCCTGGAGCACTTCTAGCTGTTGCTGTAGCTGGCTGTGCTTCCTGCCCGACGGCGTGTTGGGGTCGTCAAACGTCTCCAACTGATTGGTTCGGTCGGTGAGGACGTCGTTCTCGGCGAGCAGGCTGTTATGTTCCTCTTGGAGAACAGCCACCTGATCAAGAAGTTCCAAGAAGAAAAACACAGGTAGTAACCTTGGAGAACGAGACTCTTAAAAGACTGGCGGTGGTGAACAGAGTGCAAGTTAATCCATGCACAAACACTCAGTTGGCAGTTAGTCAGCCCACATTTGCCTGGGTAGTACAGAAAAACCACTGAATTAAAATTACTCAAATCACACAGCGTGTCCATGTAGCAACCTTAATGGAGCCCCCGTTAGCCGAGTTAGCGTCAACATCCAAACAGCACGGGGGATTAGTTTCGCTCATGTGGGGCTTACCTGACGGTCCGGCGGGACGGCAAAGGGAACGACAACCGAATCTGTCGAGAGTGATTGGTCAGTCAGTGCCCGCTGCTGAGCGGAATGACCGCAAAGTGGCTGGGCAGACTATATAAGCTCACAATCCTTCTGCCACAGCAGCTCCAGACAAAGGCAATATTTTGTTTACACTGGCCCGCGGACGAGTGTGCATGTGCTCTCGCTGTGTTTGTGTGCGGGAGGGTCCTTTAAAAGAAGTGGAGTCACCTGCTGGTCAAGCTCCTGGCAGCGTTGCGCGAGCGCTTCTTTCTCCGACGTGACTTCTTCCAGAGCTTTTCGGAGCTGAACACATGCGGCAGGGACAAACGGAGTATGAATGAGTGCATGCTCATTTGTGCTTTAACTCATTGGCGTTGAAATTGAAAGACTTCCGTGACATTTGAACTTCAAAGGCTCTGGCAGCGAAGGAGTTAATCGTACTGACCTGCTGTTCGAGGTTTCCAGATAGCTCTCCTCCTAAGGGGGCCACGGTCTCTCTGTGTAAGAGCTGTTTAAAAAAAAAAGTTAAACATTTCACCCATATACGAGAACGCCATTTTCTTCAATGAACAATATATTAGGAGCGCCTTGATTAATCGACAATTAGAGGACAAAAACAAAAATTATTTTTCGATTAATCATTTCCAGACATTGTTGACCAAAACAACTACGGTAAATTCCGAGTTTAGGGATTTATGTGTGGAATATTTTATATTCCAATTTTATCAGTGCAAAGTTTTAGTCGCAATTGTATTTAAAACTATTTTTTTTTACTACAAAACATAAGAGTTTATTAGATGTAGCACGAACCTCCTGAATGGCCGCCATGACGACATGCTGCACCGATTCCTCCAACGTCATGATGATTTGGATGTACTCTGTTAAAAGGGATTCACATTCAGTTGTTTTTTGTTCCTTTTACTTTCGTGGCCGTGGAATGAAGTAGCGAATGTTGGAAAAAAAAATGCACTTAAATATTTAGCCTTTGACAAAAATACCATATTACATCAATTGGCTTAGCCCTATACCTTGCTTACGCTCACATCTGACAGCGCAGCCCAATACGAGCTGCAGTAGCCTGCCCAGCTCCGCCGGGTTCGAGTCCTCGGCGGCCAAGGCCACGTCAGGCAGAGGGAAGTCAGAAAGTACCTGGACCAAGACCTAGTCCAAAGTGCATCAAGTTACGACTACCACAAAATGTTTACTTTTTTGGCCTCGGTGATATGATCACATAAGCGCATACCAGACTTGATCTGAGCTTTTTTAGCCACAATGCACACTGTTTTCTTTCTTGTGCCTTTTGCTAACAACACAACGCGCCTCATTGGCCACATGAATCCGAACGAAATGAGGAGGCGCTTACCTCGCTGTAATACTCCAACACCATTTGGAGTATCTTCTTTAGGTTGTTCAGCTGTGACACACACAAAATCAGATACTATATTTATCCATTCAGTGCCATTGACGCTGACAAATAACACATTTTGTTTCTATATTTTTGCTCATTGGTAGGTTAATAGGTGTGTTTTTTAATATTTGGTTATAAAAAGGTAGATTGGACATCTTAGCGTAGCAAGAATAGGAGAAACAGTTTACCTTCAGCCCCCAGTTGTCATCCACGTCGGTTTTGATACGAGCAAGCCAAGCGTCAGTGAACCACGAAGGGTCTCTGCGCGACACACACTGCTTCTTAATGAATGCCTTAGAAGAATTTTGATGAAGTAAATTCTACTTTAGAACAAAAACTGTTTGTCAGTAGTAGCTAGTAATAGTAGATAGCTTTTTTCCATTGTGCAATAGCTTTCCTTGATTCATTAAACAAATGTTCACTTACAATTATAGAAAAAAGATCCAATTTCATGAAAAAAATATTGCTTCCCATTTTATCTGGTAAATTTGCTTTCATTCTACCATCCAAAAAGTTTCTTTTGTGTCGCAGGTCGAATTGAAAAGAGCCACTTCCCCAAAACGCTTCGCTGGGATTCGCGCATCAGCGGCGCCTTCACCGGCGGAGGCGTGGCCTACCGGGTGTCGGACGGTGCCCTCCGCGTCAACCAGAGCGGACTCTACCACGTCTACTCACGGGTGGAGTTCATCTTCAAGCACTGCTCGCCCACGTCCTCCTTCGTCCACACCGTGTTCCTCCGCTCGCCGTCGGGTGACGACAGCGCCCTGCTGGAGGCCCACCGGGTGGGCTTCTGCTCTCAGCGCCACGAGCGGGGGCCCCCGCACGCCTGGACCACTGACAGCTACCTGGCGTCGGCCCTGAACCTGCGGCAGAACCAAAGTGTGCTGGTCAACGTGTCGCACCCGGAATATCTCAGTCACTCCAGCCACGCCAACTTTTTCGGGCTGTACAAGATCTGACGGACACAACGCCAGGGAACGCCATCGCGGTCGTCAAGGAAACCGTTAACACTAATGTCGTGTGTAGCATTCTATTTATTCTACCTGGTCGGCCTGGAGACAGCTTTGTGTTAACCACTTCTCACCATGTCGCCACAATTTTCATTACTACATAAATAAAGAGCCCAAAATCAAATGTAAACTCTTTTCGTGATTCTCTAATGGTGACCTTTTTTCGACAAAAAAACTTCCTTGAATTTGCTTAAAATTAACAATAGGGGCCTAAGAATTTGTAGAATCCTCAAGTGATCCACAAATGTTTTTTTATACTACAAAATTACATCAAATTGTGAGACACATTAAAGGTACTGTAAAATCAATGTAAAAATGAATAAATTGCTGGATTGGGTAAAAGTGAAGCCTGTTTACAACTATAACCAATTTGAATAAATGAAAAAGGGGTGCAAGTAATAAGGCTTTAAAAATGTTGCCCTATTAGTAGTACAGTGGTACCTCGTCATACGACCGTTCGTCATACGGAATGCTCGTCTTACGGGGGAAATTTCGATCGAATAATTCGCCCGTGATGCGGTCAAAATTTCATGATGCGACCAAGCCAGGTCGCCATGGCATTTTTTTGTTTTTGCATCTCTTTCGTGTAAAAAATATGTCTACGAGCACTGGTGGGCGGACTTTGCATTTCCACACCCGTTTTCCCCCCACTTGGTCTACATTTACATACCAGGTAAACAATACGTATTACAATGGATCGGCAAAGTTTTGCTAAGAAAAGGCGACCGTTGACAATGGACATGAAACGCGAAATAATTGAAAAACATGAGCGTGGGGTACGTGTTACCGAGCTCGCTCGGCAATACGAGAGGAATACGTCAACCATATCCTCCATCCTTAAGCAGAGGGACGCAATTAAGGAGAAGAGGCCGACCAAAGGACTATCTATCATTTCCCACCGGCGCAGTGACATTCACGACGAGATGGAGAACCTTCTTTTATTGTGAATAAAAGATAAACAATTAGCAGGAGATAGCCTGGCCGAGTCTACCATTTGTGAAAAAGCCAGCCGAATTTACATAGATTTGATATCAACGAAAGGAGAGCCTTCAACAACTTCACAAACATTTAAAGCGAGTCATGGCTGGTTCGAAAAATTTAAAAAACGATCTGGAATACACTCTGCAATCCGACACGCAGAAGCGGCGAGATGCAATTCGAAAGCTGCGGTGGAATTTATCAAGACATTTGCCTTGATTATCGCCCAGGAAAATTACACCCCCAGCAAGTTTTCAACTGCGATGAAACTGGTCTTTTTTGGAAAAAAATGCCCAGGCGAACATTCATCGTGGCAGAAGAGAAGGCATTACCGGGACACAAACCTATGAAAGACCGCTTAACGCTAGCGTTGTGTGCTAATGCCAGCGGTGACTGTAAAATTAAGCCACTACTGGTGTACAATTTATTCAAGAAATGCTTCGATGTGACAGATGACACAGAGCTAACCCTTCGTGAATTTTGGAAAGAGCACTTGATGAGGCAGATGTGAATGACCTAATCGCCGAGCACCACGAAGAACTCATGACACAGGATTTAATCGACCTACAGGAGCGTGAACATTTGTTGCCAGAACTTAGTAGCGAGGAGGCGGTGGAAGAGGCGGCTACAAAAGATATCAAAGACATGCTCGCGAAGTAGCAAGAGGTTTCGGATTTTATAGAAACGATTCACCCTGACAAACTGGCAAGTGGTCGCACATCATCGTATTATGATGACATTTGTATGCGACATTATCGAAATATTTTGAAGGGTAGACAAAAACAAACAACTCTTGATGCGTTCGTTTTGAAGACTTCGGCGGAGTGGCCAGGTGGTGTCAACCCGTAGAACTAAGTAAGGTAAAAAAGATTACAACTAATTTAGAAGTTAGTTTTGTTTGAAGTTACATTAAAGGTTGAGTGTCTGTTTTTTTTAGTTATCCAAGTTAATTTAAATTTGTTTGTTCGTTTAAGAGTGCAATGTTGCCGTGGAGAAAGTCACCCCGAACAGTCCCCCCCCCCTCCGCCTACGTGTGTGTTGTTCTCTCCCCTCCGCGAAATGTGTCTAATTTTACTCCTATTAAACACATTATTACTATCAAACCACTCGTTATTTATTACTTTGTTAATAGATGGTGAATTATAAGAAATAAAACATGTTTTCCAATCCAATATCCTGTTTTTGGTGTTTTCTTCAGATAGTTGGAACGAATTAATTTGTTTCCCATTCATTTCAATGGAAAACGTTCGTTCGAGTTACGAGAACCTCGTCATACGAGCTCAGTTCCGGAACGGATTAAGCTCGTATCTCGAGGTACCACTGTACTAAGATTCAGTAAGGCATGACCGTGCCAAGTGTCAATCACATTTTCATTAATTAAATAACCAATCCAACTTCCATTTCCTGTTAGCCCTACCCTAGCATAGAATTAACGCAAAAAGTCCAAAGATGATCATGTAGATGACAAAAGTTTGTAAATGCACATTCACAGTATTTTGGGGTCGGATGGTCTTCACGTTTGGTTTTGCTTTGCACGGATGCTGAAAGAAGGTCGGAATACAAGTGGTCTCTTTTGGTTCATCTCTAAAAATTTGCACCACAATTTCCTTCCTGTATAAGGACGTTTTGGGGGTCTCAAGTGAGTATCAAGAAACTTTGCACCCTTTCGGCGATCCCTATAATATCAATATCACTTGAGAAAATAAATAAATAAATGGAATAAGAAACTCGTTCATTTTTCATACCGCTCATCCTAGTAAAAATAAAAAGCGTTTGATAAATCTTGCTTATAAACCCAACAAAACATGACATCAATTCTTTATTTAAATGATTTTTTTAAATGACTTGATCAGGCCAAATTTTCGATCACGTGATTAGCTGTGGAACATCCCAAGAAGTGAGATGGATAATTTTGTAACATTTTAAACACGTCTGTCAATTCCAATGACACGTATGTATGTCAATTCCAATGACCATCAGTTAAAGTTGATTTATATTTATTATATATATAATATATACATATGTATACATATTTAAACATGTACAGTGGTGCCTCGTCATACGACCGCTCGTCATACAAAATTCTCGTCTTACGGCGGAAATTTCGATCGAATAATTCGCCCGTCATGCGATCAAAATTTCGGGTTGCGACCAAGCCAGGTCTTTTTTGCATATCTTTCGTGTATAACAATATTTACGAGCACGGAACGATTAATTCAGACGAGTTTCTCCTAAGACCAGGAAACGCACAACGCGCATGCGCGGGCAAAAAGAGGGCTTTCTGGGTAATGAAGTATACTCGTGCACACAACACCCATAGGCAATGGCAACCTTTCTCAGAATAAAACTTCATTACCCACAATCAATACGTGGGTAAGCTCAACTATTGTATTTCCTGTTATTCTTTCTAAGGAAAGAAGCTCCCGCGATCGTTCTTTAAAGACTATTTCTCGTTGGCAAGTGGTCGTGCGTTGTCCTATTGTGAGGACATTTGTGTGCATCATTTTGGGAATATTTTGAAGGCAATACAACAGCAAACAGTCCATCGATAGCGAACGTGAGGGTGGCGGCGTGGCAAACCACCAACCCGGAAAACGAAGGTAACAAAAGATTACAACAAAATTAGAATTCAGTTTTGTGTAAAGTTACATTAAACATATGTTTGAGTGTCTGTATATATTAATCCAAGTTAATTTAAATTTATTTGTTCCGTTTACGAGTGCGTTGTCGTGGAAAAAAACGACCCCCCCCCCCCCCCCCCCACGCCCACAAACGTCTCTGTCTCCCGTCGGCGAAATCTGCCCAATTTTAGTTAGATTAAACACATTTTATTACTATTAAACCACTGGTTATGTGTTACTTTGTTAATAGATGGCGAATTAGAAGAAATAAAACATTTTTTCCAATCCAATATCCTGTTTTGGGTGTTTTTTCAGAGGGCTGGAACGAATTCATTTGTTTTCCATTCATTTCAATGGAAAACGTCCGCTCGAGTTACGAGAATCTCGTCATACGAGCTCAGTTCCGGAATGGATTACGCTAGTATCTCGAGGTACCACTGTATATGCATATAAACAGATTAATTCGAGAACCTCAAATGTTGCAGCAAATAATGTTAACCTATTCTGTTTGAATGTTCATTAAGCCTCCTGTTTGAATGTTCATTAAGCCTCCAACTGGTTGATTAAATATGGAGTTAATTAACTTGCATATTTGAGCAAAATAGTTTTAATTTGGCATTATGAGAATAGCACAAGTGGGTAAATGAGGAACTCACCAAACAATTCAATTCAATGCGTAGTTCTCGGCAGAACTGATGGTAACTCTTTTCGGGGGGGACTTTTCTTTTTGTATAAAAACTAATAATTTAGTTTTATTACTGTAATTTTACCTTTCTGTTAAGATACTATTAGCGATAATTTTGCATCGTGCACGCACGGTCACAGGTTGGAAATTGAACGTCACTTCCTCACTTCGATCTGGCCTACAATGACGATAAAACGCTGCACCTGCCCTCTGCTGGTTAAAATATTTACTGCAAGCAATACAACCTGAAATAGTGACTGGCAGGCCCTAAACTGAATGTATCAATATTTATAAGGCCTTTTCTTCCAGTGTTAACTTTGGCAATACAATTTTTCGTTAAAAAAATATTTTTGTCACCTAAAAAAAAGCATTTCCCACAAAATAAACATTTCTGAATTAAGATCACACAATAACACTTATTTAATATAAAAACATAAAAACAACATTTAAAACAGTAGTAAAATAGTATTCACATTTTTTTTTACAAATCGAAAACAGATGAATCAAGGTCTTCAAATTCATCGAAGAGCATATCTCCTTGCTCTTTTAAAAGTTAATTTTAGTGGCATCGGAAACTCTGCCATCACGTCAAAGGACGTGGAGAACAGGCAGGTGTCGGGAAACAACATTTAAAACGGTAGTAAAATAGTATTCACAAATATATACTTTTTTTTTTCAAATCAAAAACAGATAAATCAAGGTCTTCGAATTCATCGAAGAGCATATCTCCTTGCTCTTTTAAAAGTTAATTTTAAAAGGACGTGAAGAACGAGCAGGTGTCGGGAAATAACATTTAAAAACTGTAGTAAAATAGTATTCACAAATATACATATATATATATACATTTTTTTTTACAAATCGAAAACAGATAAATCAAGGTCTTCGAATTCATCGAAGAGCATATCTCCATGCTCTTTAAAAAAATCATTTAGTTCCAGCTCAAGGCTGAGTGGCATCTGAAACTCTGTCGTCACGTCAAAGGACGTGAAGAAGGGCCAGGTGTCGGGAACCGTTGCCGGAGCGGCTTGGAAAGTTGCCGTTGGAGAGGCGGATGGATAGGCAGTGACCGGCTGGACAAAGCCTGGATCGGCATCGACTTGGTGAGAAGATGCTGAAAAGGCTGTGACCGGCTGGACAAAGCCTGGATCGGCATCGACTTGGTGAGCAGTGACCGCATAGTCAGCCGGACTTGTGACTGGAGCAGACGCTGGATAGGCAGTCACCGGATGGGCGTAAACTGGATAGACACTGACTTGAGGAGGAGACGCTGGATAGCCAGCAACCGGAGGAGCAAAGACCGGATAGGCAGCGACCGAAGTGGCAGCGGGGCGCTGGCTCGTGCACCCTGAGAAGAAAACAAACAACAATTACTACCCACAACAATAACATTGCACGACTTGATTGTTCATTTTTCCACCCTTAAAATGTTGTCAGAAAACGACATCTTCCTTTGGAAGTAGAAAAATATATATATATTTTTAAACTCAGGTTATCCCGTGATTGAGCGTGGGTATTGACTCACTATCTGCCATTGACAGCACTAAACGTCCAATCAGTTGGCAGTGAATAATTGGCATAATTCCATCAGGTTTCTCACAAATACTCTTCTTTTCTTATGTACCAACTATTATCTCAAATCATGTGACTTTTATAATAAGCTCCTAAATGGATTTTAGGAATTAAAAGAAAGAAAGAAAGAAACTTACGTGCCGCATGACAACACTTCTTTTTCTTTGTTTTGCCCTGGAAAATAAAAACAAAACACAATCAAGACCAGACTGGAGTGTGAATGTGTTGAATATAGAAATGATATGATAAATAATATTGAAAATTCCATGAAAAACATCAGCTATGACAAGTTGTTGCTCAGTTTCTCAACTTACGTAGTTGTCACGGGTCGACCAGTTGGGATACATAATGGCGTGCTCGTCGTTCAAGCGCTGCGCCTCCTCGAAATATTTCTGTTTGTCACCTTGCGAAAGCGTTTTCCACTGTGGACAAAACCACACGAGCGTCAACACACACAAAAAGTTCACAAGCAGCAACAACGACACCGCATGGCCAGTTAAACTCACCATCTGACCCAAGAGTTTGTTAATGCTGGCGCTGTCTTTTTTCTCATAAAGCATTTTCAAAATGGGCCGGTTCTCCTTTGCATAAAGCATGAAGGCATTCAAGGGCTTCTTGATATAATCCGGTGAGCCTCGCACCGATGTCCTCTTTTTCCTAATAAATAAATACAAACACAAAAATAAGTCAGTTGGACTGAGTGTTGCCAAAGTGCAAATGTTTGGTGAACGGTTGAGACATCTTACAAGGTTGATGAGGACTTTTGCGGAGGATCAGCACCATAGTTGGAATCTGGGTGTGGTTGGTTCACCTGCCCTTGGCTGCACAAAACCAACTGACATTAGGCCATGTTATAAAGCATGTGTATGTGTGTGTGTGTGTGTGTGAGAATGGTACTTACGTGCTGACTTCAACAATATTTTTAAGACCAATCCAGAATCCAGCATCAGTGTTCTGCTGGAAAAAAAAACAGTTAATATCATCTAACTACTTGACATTGTTGTAAAAGCTGTTGTTTAAATGCTGTTATTTGAGCCTATTACTTGCAACATGCATGTTTTTTTCCCATGCAATTTAACACTTGTGCCCAAACACTCCCATTTCTTGACAATTGTGGTAATTTTGTAAAAGTAAGAGCATCTAGCAGAGAAAACCATTGGTGCATTTTCAGTTCAAGCTTGGCAGAGCATGATGCCTGAACAAAAATATTTTTACCATCTAACTACTTGACATTGTTGTAAAAGCTGTTGTTTAAATGCTGTTATTTGAGCCTATTACTTGCAACATGCATGTTTTTTTCCCATGCAATTTAACACGTGTGCCCAAACACTCCCAATTCTTGACAATTGTGGTAATTTTGTAAAAGTAAGAGCATCTAGCAGAGAAAACCATTGGTGCATTTTCAGTTAAAGCTTGGCAGAGCATGATGCCTGAACAAAAATATTTTTACCATCTAACTACTTGACATTGTTGTAAAAGCTGTTGTTTAAATGCTGTTATTTGAGCCTATTACTTGCAACATGCATGTTTTTTTCCCATGCAATTTAACACTTGTGCCCAAACACTCCCATTTCTTGACAATTGTGGTAATTTTGTAAAAGTAAGAGCATCTAGCAGAGAAAACCATTGGTGCATTTTCAGTTCAAGCTTGGCAGAGCATGATGCCTGAACAAAAATATTTTTACCATCTAACTACTTGACATTGTTGTAAAAGCTGTTGTTTAAATGCTGTTATTTGAGCCTATTACTTGCAACATGCATGTTTTTTTCCCATGCAATTTAACACTTGTGCCCAAACACTCCCATTTCTTGACAATTGTGGTAATTTTGTAAAAGTAAGAGCATCTAGCAGAGAAAACCATTGGTGCATTTTCAGTTAAAGCTTGGCAGAGCATGATGCCTGAACAAAAATATTTTTACCTGAAAAGTTTTACGGACATCTGAAGTTATTGTCAAAAGTAAAAAGTTAAGCATATTTATTAGGAAAAGATCTAAATCTAAACTACAATATTAAACTGGGATGATAATAATTTTGGTCTCCTACCTGTTGCATGGCAGGAAAAGTTGTGAATTCCCCAAGTGCATCTGGAGAAGAAGTCAAATTCCAGTCGATCAGCTCAAAGGTGGAGCTCAACCAAAGCTGGTTAATAGTTTCGAAGGACTCCATTTGATTTAATATAAGTTGTTCTTTCTTGCTGCTTGCAGAGACCCGAATGCTTCGCAGGCAAAGATGGACTGATGATGGATGCAGCCGTTGAGCGAAGGCCGCTGTGACGTCACGGGTGAAAAACCCCGCCCAACTAGAACGGCGCGTTCAACCATTCACTTCGCGAATCAACTCATCGCATTAAAATTCGATTTGAGTTTTGGACACTAAGGAAAAATAACGTTACCATTTTTAAATCTCTCTATATCGTCTAAGAATGATTATAGTCACTTTTTTAATGCAAGTTTACTAATGGAAAAATGTGTATTAACCAAAAAAGTTGGTGACTACACAATTATGATGTGATATAAACAAACGTATTTTACCTAGGCTACTTTTATTAAATAATTCATTGTCTCGTTTGTTCAAAATGTTATTTGAAGATCGAAAATATTTGGATTTTTATAATTGCAACTGATAACGTTAGCATGGTAACACTTTTCTTTGACCTCTTTCATATACGTCACGGCGTTTGATGGCGCTTGTCCAATAGGAAGCCGGGAAAAAATGAGAACCATTTCACTCGATTTTTAAGTTGAACAAAATCGTTACATCGAATTATATTAATTGTCATATTTACATGAACACCCCGTTGAATTTTATCAACGGATAAATTAAAAGAAAAGTGGGAAAAATAAAAAGTGTAATACTTTACCGTCTTAAGATGGCGCCCACCCTAAGATGGCGCCCACCCCCCATCACTCGTAGCTCTGCTAGTTTTCCGCCAGGTTATCTTTGTTTATGTCGACAAAACACAACAAATAGCAAGTTTACACCATTTGAAAGTATTCACAAACATGCTAAACCCAAGCAATAAGGACAAAACGTTTTATTACGTCTGTGGTTGATTTTAGGAGTAGCCTGTCGATGATTCCAATGTAACGGTTTGCACGTTAGCCAGAAAGATAGCAGGTGATAGAAAAAAAACAGGTCCCAATTTTGGATGACGTCATTTCTTAATATTTTGAGCCCCATAGAAACTATTATATTTTTATTTTATTTCAGGACATCGTACATCAAATTAAATACGAACTAGTTTTATGCAGACTTTTTTTTAATATGAAAAATTAATCAAGAAATGACCTGCATTAAAATTTGCACTTTTTTTTAGTTCACATTGTACACAAAAGGGGGGAAAGGGGGTGGGCAAAATAATAATTCCTTTTATAATACACAGAAAAACGATACAAATTAATAATTTCATAGAATATAATTTGACAGAGTAATTGGAAAATAAAATTAAATAAAAAATAATAATAAATTTAAAAAGCATATGCAGCCATCAAGTGAAAAAAAACTACCTTTGTGTTTAGGTACAATTAATTTGTTTATTTACGGAGTCAGGAGTTAAACCAATAACACTATTTTATGCCAAAAAATGAATCTTTATAAAAGACTTATGACCTAGGCACACTTACCCGATTCTCCGCTGCATGTGGTCAGTTATTAGAAATGTACACACCCAGAATATAGATATGTAACTTAATCAGCATGACACCAGAAAATTCATAAAAACTAAATTTAATTCCATCAAAATTTTGCTTCAAAACATTTCTTTTAATACAACCATTAAATACAGATATATTTGGACAGCTTTATTTTACCATATAATACAAGAAAATTGTCAAATGTCTAATCAAAATTAAGCAAATCTGCATATTAACACATCGTGACAGAATAAGCCTGCCTAATGTTGATAAAGCACTTAGCAAAGCCCCGAACATCAACGCCCCCAATTAAAAACTATGCCATTGTAGGACCCAGGCTATAATTCTAAGACATTTGGATTTTGGAAAAAAAGCTGGTGTTTAAGTGCAACTCCATGGTTAATAAGATGAGACAGTCACCATTTTGTGCCCCCTGATTGTCCGTCAGTGATGAGTCGGTGGCCGGTACAAAATCTACCAAATTTCACATGACATTCACAAACGTAATGCAAGCTTGGCCATCACCGTCCTCTATCTTGTAAGTAGTTAAAGGTTGTCAGGCTTCTGTTCCGTCCTGTTCCTGATGATCTGGTGTCGAGAGAAACTCTAGTCAGCTGAGCGGCCTGGATCCCCATCTTCCTTTAGCCTTTGGCACGGCGCTGACATGTTAAGGTCACTTGAGACTGGATTGGTCCTTTTTTTCCTCAGGGATTTCACTCCATTTTGCCAAAGCAGTAGAGAGAAATGACCCAATACGGTCAAAATAAAAACTATTGCTAGAAATCAATCGGTAAAATTGAGTATAAAAAAGAATGTTCTTCTACAAAAAGACCAAAATAGCTAACTTTGTGAGTAATATATATGCTTTTTTTACAATAAAGGCCAGAAAACGCTGACTGAGTTAAACATGTGGGCTCCACACAACTCTACTTGGAGGTCGTGTTGGGCACGCTGATGGAAAGCACGGGGCGAGGGGCGTTCGACACTTGTCGTTGTTGCGACAAGAAGGACTGGCCAGAATTTGACAGAGCGGCACCAGCGCGGCCACCCAGACGCGACTCGATGGCCAGCTTCTGAAAGTTCAAACTCTGAAGGGCGACAGCATGTTCTTGAGTAACTTGAGCGTGGATGGCGGCTTCAAAAGCGCATCTTGGACCTTACCTTGTTGTACCAAGCGGAGACTATCAGTTTCTCTTCGTACTCGCGCAGTCGGGCCTGCTCACACTGACGCTGTGGAGCCATATTGGCCTTAATTTTCTCCCAATGTGACAGTAGAAGATAGTACAATTACCTCTAGGTTGAGAATCTGTTTGTCTCTGTCTGTCACCTGGTTCCTCAGAGCCTGAATCTCAGCGGTCGCTGGGTTCAATTTAGGGTCTAGAGCTCGGATCACCTGCAGGCAAAGAGGCTCAAACCTTCAACTTCTTAAGTGGGGAAAAAATAGAACTTCATTCAACTCCTGTTACTCACATTTCGAGCTTTCTCTAGGTACAATTTGTACCTCTCCTCCATGGCCCTCATGTCATCATCCTTCTTTTTCAGCGCAGCCATGAGCTCGTCCACTTTTAATGCTGAAAAAAACCCATAATTGGACTGATTCGGGTGGGGAATTCCGTCATCCTGTGGGGACGAGACACTCACAGTTTTGAGTGTTGTCGGGCTGCAGGTCCTCCAGGAGCTCTTTCTTCTTCATGATTTCATCCTGGGCCTCATTCAGCTGGACCCTGATGAAACAGGCAAAAGGCCTCTTACTGTAAAGAATCATCCAGATAGTATTCCTGGGGCTTCAAAACCTTGTCCCGCAAAAATGGTCACGTGGCAAAAGTAGGTACTCTCAGGTAGCAACATAGTTACCAGTTTTCCACTAGTTTTTCTTATACACTATTTGAACTGTGAAAATATAAACTATAGAAATATGTATGCTTTCAAGTTCCATCCAGAATCATAGTCCAGTCTGATACTTACATGTGCGCGTCCAGTTTCCGCTTCAGGTTTGACTATGTGTCAGGGACAGGAAGGACAGTTAATAATCAATGTAGGTATGCAAACACAATAGACATCTGCCAGCGCACTCACGTCATCAGGCTTGACCGCCTGACTTTGCAGCGCCTTTTGGAGGTCTTCAACCTGCTGCTGCAGCTCCCCGACTCGTTGGCGACTCAATCTGCACTTTGGGAAAGTAGGAATAAGGCAGAGTAAGGACACTGAACAAATAATCAGGCTGCAAGGAGGGGTAACCTGTTCTCCGTGTCCAATCGACTGCGGCTCTTGTGAGCGTTCTCCAGCTGAGACTGCAGAGATGCGATCTTCTCTCTCTCAAACTCTTCCTGCTGCACTCTAAGCATCCTGTTCTCGTGCTGAAGCCTGATGAACTTCTCCCTACGCGACAATGACAAAAGTCAGCGTTGGGTTAACCGGCCAGCCGTCGTACGTGTTGATGGGACTGTTGCACCTGTGTTCGACGGGGATCAGTTCTGCTGCTAGGTTATCGTGACTGGGGCTTGTGGAATGCAGCATCCCTGCTGCAGACCAGAGAAAACCGCTGTTGAGGTTTAGAATTGAAGATCAACCGCGGGAAAACGTTATAGGGACATTTCAGAATTGGACATTTTACGTTCCACTTTCCAAATTGAAATAACCCACATACGAAATCTTAAACTAGCATTTACTCGTTTGGAGACCAAATCTTAAAAAACTAAGACGAAAGGACACTTGAAAATATGTTTTAAAATACCGAATAGGACTGAAGCATGGCCTAAAAATTTAAATTTTCTCCCCTTTGTCCTCAAGACAAGAACAGTTTGTTTCTACTCCTTTGAAAAAATTGCATATTAGTATAGCTCCGCAACCCTCTTACTATAATTATACTATAAATAAAAACTATAAATAAATCCCATCATGAAAATTTCACTATAGGTCTGTAAAATGAGCTAATCTATCTCATAATAATAATAATAATAATCGGACATAGGCTTTGTCATCATCATTGACTCGACAAAAAAGCCCAATTGTCATCATACCCAGCAATTGCGTATGACGAAATTGGTATAAATAGCTGATTAATACCATGGATAAGCAAGAGAAAAGTCATGAACGCAAAGGCTCATGTTTCCAAATTTTGTTGTTGACCAAGACAACCAATTCTGGAATGACCCAAAAGTTTTCTGAATGCACCCTACCGGCTTGGGAGAGTTGGTGCTGTTGCGCTTGGGTACACCGAAGCTCCTCATTGAGTTCCTTCAGAGACTCTCTCTCCACAATGATGCGCTGCAGGTGGATGGAAAAGTTACTCATGCTGCTCTCATTTCCCAACACCCTCCCCAGTTCCTAGAGAGACCCACCTCTTTCTCCTTCGTCACCAGTTCGTATTTCTCTTCCAGCCTTTTCATTTCAAAGTCGTGATTGTCCGCTCGCAAGGACAAAGAAATAATTCTCAAAACTTAAAAAAAAAAATGTAACTACAGCTGACTACCTGGCGCTTATACGTTTCCAGCTGTGCCCGGGCGGCGTTGGCCTTGCGCAGTTCCTCTTCCAGGCTGACGGTGTTCTGCATGTAGATGGTGTTGTTCTCCTCCAGGAGCTTCATCTGCCTCTTCAGGTCCCCCAGGTTGTCCAGTTTACGCTTGTACGTTTCCACCGAAGCCTCCAGCATCACCATTCGGTCTGAACAGTTCCTAGAAGGCAAAATGAGATGTTTTCACTTGCGCGGGAAACCGTGAGCCAAATAATATTGCTCATTTTTGGGCAAAAGCTAACAGACCTCAGTACGTCCAGCTCATCCTTGAGTGACCTGGACTCCTCGGCCAGGCCGGTCAACTCGTCGTTGCGGTGCTGGACTTCCACCAGCTGCTTCTCCAGCTCTTCGCAGTGGATCCTGTAGTCGTCCTTTGCGGCCTCCAGCCTGACAAAATTACTTTCAGGGTCAGTTCACAATAGGAGCACATTTTTGCTCAAAGGAATCAAAGCGTTTATTTATCAGATTTTCCACTACATAGTATGTGTATTAAAACAAATGTTCCCACAGTTACAAAAAACAGTCACGAGAAAAGAAAAAAAAAGAAAAAAAAAACAAACAAAAATCTAATTTCAACTCATTTTTATAGTTTTACTTTTGAGTACATTTGTTTATGGGGACAGCGGGACAAGAGAAAAATTGTATGCAATTAGGTGATACGCCAGACTTATTTGGTATTTTAAAACGACTTAAAAAACGAATAACAATTATTGTTCTTAACTGAGTTTTAATGTAAATGAGTTCAGATACTGCATGTTTTGTAAAATGTCCCATTTCTTCAGTGATCCCCAAGGTCTTCATGCTTGGCTTTGGGCTCCGCCTAGTGGCACAAGTTGGTAAGCGGTCACCTACCTGAAGTTCTCCTCCTGGAGCACTTCTAGCTGTTGCTGTAGCTGGCTGTGCTTCCTGCCCGACGGCGTGTTGGGGTCGTCAAACGTCTCCAACTGATTGGCTCGGTCGGTGAGGACGTCGTTCTCGGCGAGCAGGCTGTTATGTTCCTCTTGGAGAACAGCCACCTGATCAAGAAGTTCCAAGAAGAAAAACACAGGTAGTAACCTTGGAGAACGAGACTCTTAAAAGACTGGCGGTGGTGAACAGAGTGCAAGTTAATCCATGCACAAACACTCAGTTGGCAGTTAGTCAGCCCACATTTGCCTGGGTAGTACAGAAAACCACTGAATTAAAATTACTCATCACACAGCGTGTCCATGTAGCAACCTTAATGGAGCCCCGTTAGCCGAGTTAGCGTCAACATCCAAACAGCACGGGGGATTAGTTTCGCTCATGTGGGGCTTACCTGACGGTCCGGCGGGACGGCAAAGGGAACGACAACCGAATCTGTCGAGAGTCATTGGTCAGTCAGTGCCCGCTGCTGAGCGGAATGACCGCAAAGTGGCTGGGCAGACTATATAAGCTCACAATCCTTCTGCCACAGCAGCTCCAGACAAAGGTAATATTTTGTTTACACTGGCCCGCGGACGAGTGTGCATGTGCTCTCGCTGTGTTTGTGTGCGGGAGGGTCCTTTAAAAGAAGTGGAGTCACCTGCTGGTCAAGCTCCTGGCAGCGTTGCGCGAGCGCTTCTTTCTCCGACGTGACTTCTTCCAGAGCTTTTCGGAGCTGAACACATGCGGCAGGGACAAACGGAGTATGAATGAGTGCATGCTCATTTGTGCTTTAACTCATTGGCGTTGTAATTGAGAGACTTCAGTGACATTTGAACTTCAAAGGCTCTGGCAGCGAAGGAGTTAATCGTACTGACCTGCTGTTCGAGGTTTCCAGATAGCTCTGCTCCTAAGGGGGCCACGGTCTCTCTGTGTAAGAGCTGTTTAAAAAAAAAAGTTAAACATTTCACCCATATACGAGAATGCCATTTTCTTCAATGAACAATATATTAGGAGCGCCTTGATTAATCGACAATTAGAGGACAAAAACAAAAAATATTTTTCGATTAATCATTTCCAGACATTGTTGACCAAAACAACTACGGTAAATTCCGAGTTTAGGGATTTATGTGTGGAATATTTTATATTCCAATTTTATCAGTGCAAAGTTTTAGTCGCAATTGTATTTAAAACTATTTTTTTTTACTACAAAACATAAGAGTTTATTCGATGTAGCACGAACCTCCTGAATGGCCGCCATGACGACATGCTGCACCGATTCCTCCAACGTCATGATGATTTGGATGTACTCTGTTAAAAGGGATTCACATTCAGTTGTTTTTTGTTCCTTTTACTTTCGTGGCCGTGGAATGAAGTAGCGAATTTGTTGGAAAAAAAAATCTGACTTCAATATTTAGCCTTTGACAAAAATACCATATTACATCAATTGGCTTAGCCCTATACCTTGCTTACGCTCACATCTGACAGCGCAGCCCAGTACGAGCTGCAGTAGCCTGCCCAGCTCCGCCGGGTTCGAGTCCTCGGCGGCCAAGGCCACGTCAGGCAGAGGGAAGTCAGAAAGTCCCTGGACCAAGACCTAGTCCAAAGTGCATCAAGTTACGACTACCACAAAATGGTTAACTTTTTTGGCCCCGGTGATATGATCACATAAGCGCATACCAGACTTGATCTGAGCTTTTTTAGCCACAATACACACTGTTTTCTTTCTTGTGCCTTTTGCTAACAACACAACGCGCCTCATTGGCCGCATGAATCCGAACGAAATGAGGAGGCGCTTACCTCGCTGTAATACTCCAACACCATTTGGAGTATCTTCTTTAGGTTGTTCAGCTGTGACACACACAAAATCAGATACTATATTTATCCATTCAGTGCCATTGACGCTGACAAATAACACATTTTGTTTCTATATTTTTGCTAATTGGTAGGTTAATAGGTGTGTTTTTAATATTTGGTTATAAAAAGGTAGATTGGACATCTTAGCGTAGCAAGAATAGGAGAAACCGTTTACCTTCAGCCTCCAGTTGTCATCCACGTCGGTTTTGATACGAGAAAGCCAAGCGTCAGTGAACCACGAAGGGTCTCTGCGCGACACACACTTAATGAATGGCTTAGAAGAATTTTGATGAATTAAATTCAACTTTAGAACAAAAACTGTTTGTCAGTAGTAGCTAGTAATAGTAGATAGTAAAAAAAAATAGCAAAAAGAGGCTAGGTTCTTCATTGCACTTAAGTAGCAAATGTACAATACAAATATCAAAATCTCATGTCCCAAGACCGCAGGGGGTGCTTGTGCGCGTGCGTATGTGTCCTCTCACATTTGATGCAAAGCCTGTGATAAGGCAGCTCCACTGGTCAAGTCCTCTACTGTTGTGCATGGAGCAGACGTGTTGAAGGTCTGTAGCTGGGGGAAAAATGACAACAAAATGTTACCTCAAATGACCCTTTAATTAAATTCTTACATGGATTTAACAGGTTAGCTTACTTATAGGGCTGCTGTTGCCAAAACAAACTGTTAGGAGTGAGTTGGGTGTAGTCGCTCGACGGCCAGTTAAACGGATTAGGGCTCTAAATGCAAACTTGTGAAGAGTGGCTTAACAAAGATGTCTGATTGAACTTCAGACGCCTGAAAAGTGTAGTACTTTATGGGCCCTACGAAAAACACTCCTAATTGAACGAATAAGACAGACAGTTCAAAAGTTTTTAAAGGCCACAAAACATTTCTGCTTGACATTGAAATTCCTTACAAAAGGATGAAATGCAATGCGCTGTCTGTCTTCAAGGTTTCAAGGATGAAACCGGACGGAACAAAGATGACAAAAAGAAGAAAGAGTTAGAAAGGACCGCAGCGCATGTCATAGGTAAAGTGTTTCTTTAAAATATGGCTGAAGGCTCCCACACAAACTATTTCTGCATTTTTTTTAGACTTTATAGAAAAATATTAAAAACCTTTTTTCACTTCATTTAATATTTTTTTGAAAGGTTAGAGAATTATTCATTAATCCCATTTTTTTTTTTAAAAAGAACACTTTTCGAGAACAAAATATTAGGATGTATACTTGAAGAACTTGTATAATTTGGGGAGAAAACAACAAATACTTTTTTGCATTTTTCTAAACTAAAATTCATTTTGTATATTTTCTTTTTTGGTGGACCTGTTCTATTTCATATTTTTTCTAAACATGTCCAATGTGAAAATATATATTTTTTAAAATAATTTTAAAACATTTACATTTTGTTAAAAAAAATCTAAATAAAAATCCTAATCAAATCAACACTTTTTTTCCATTGTACAATAGTTTTCCTTGATTCATTAAACAAATGTTAACTTACAATTATAGAAAAAAAAGATCAAATTTCATTAAAAAAATATTGCTTCCCATTTTATCTGGTAAATTTGCTTTCATTCTACCATCCAAAAAGTTTCTTTTGTGTCGCAGGTCGAATTGAAAAGAGCCACTTCCCCAAAACGCTTCGCTGGGATTCGCGCATCAGCGGCGCCTTCACCGGCGGAGGCGTGGCCTACCGGGTGTCGGACGGTGCCCTCCGCGTCAACCAGAGCGGACTCTACCACGTCTACTCACGGGTGGAGTTCATCTTCAAGCACTGCTCGCCCACGTCCTCCTTCGTCCACACCGTGTTCCTCCGCTCGCCGTCGGGTGACGACAGCGCCCTGCTGGAGGCCCACCGGGTGGGCTTCTGCTCTCAGCGCCACGAGCGGGGGCCCCCGCACGCCTGGACCACTGACAGCTACCTGGCATCAGCCCTGAACCTGCGGCAGAACCAAAGTGTGCTGGTCAACGTGTCGCACCCGGAATATCTCAGTCACTCCAGCCACGCCAACTTTTTCGGGCTGTACAAGATCTGACGGACACAACGCCAGGGAACGCCATCGCGGTCGTCAAGGAAACCGTTAACACTAATGTCGTGTGTAGCATTCTATTTATTCTACCTGGTCGGCCTGGAGACAGCTTTGTGTTAACCACTTCTCACCATGTCGCCACTATTTTCATTACTACATAAATAAAGAGCCCAAAATCAAATGTGAACTCTTTTCGTGTTTCTCTATAGCAGGGGTAGGGAACCTATGGCTCGGGAGCCACATGTGGCTCTTTTGATGGGTGCATCTGGCTCTTTGCTAACCTGTGAGCTAAAATATGGAAATCGCTGGTGACAGAACTGAGATATTACGTTTAGAACTGCTTTAATCTTCTTTTTTTTTGCTTTAATCTTTATTTTTTTGCAGTAGACTCTTCTAGAATGCACCCTCTCATTGATTTGCAACAGCATAAGAACCTTTTTTAAAAAAATCAGTTTTTTCCACTTTAAAAGTGGTGAAATTACAAAAAAGGCACTCGTTTACATGTATGTATTTTGACTTTTAAATTTGTAGTATGGCTCACAAGGAATAACATTTGAAAATATGAATTGTTTGTGGCTCTCTTCGTCAAAAAGGTTCCCGACCTCTGCTCTATGGGGACCTTTTTTCGACAAAAAAAACTTCCTTGAATTGGCTTAAAATTAACAATAGGGGCCTAAGAATTTGTAGAATCCTCAAGTGATCCTCAAATTGTTTTTTGATACTACAAAATTACATCAAATTGTGAGACACATTAAAGGTACTATAAACTCAATGTAAAAATGAATAAATTGCTGGATTGGGTAAAAGTGAAGCCTGTTTACAACTATAACCAATTTGAATAAATGAAAAAGGGATGCAAGTAATAAGGCTTTAAAAATGTTGCCCTATTAGTAGTACTAAGGTTCAGTAAGGCATGACCGTGCCAAGTGTCAATCACACTTTCATTAATTTAATAACCAATCCAACTTCCATTTCCTGTTAGCCCTACCCTAGCATAGAATTAACGCAAAAAGTCCAAAGATGATCATGTAGATGACAAAAGTTTGTAAATGCACATTCACAGTATTTTGGGGTCGGATGGTCTTCACGTTTGGTTTTGCTTTGCACGCATGCTGAAAGAAGGTCGGAATACAAGTGGTCTCTTTTGGTGCACCTCTAAAAATTTGCACCACAATTTCCTTCCTGTATAAGGACGTTTTGGGGGTCTCAAGTGAGTATCAAGAAACTTTGCACCCTTTCGGCGATCCCTATAATATCAATATCACTTGAGAAAATTAATAAATAAATGGAATAAGAAACTCGTTCATTTTTCATACCGCTCATCCTAGTAAAAATAAAAAGCGTTTGATAAATCTTGCTTATAAACCCAACAAAACATGACATCAATTCTTTATTTAAATGATTTTTTTAAATGACTTGATCAGGCCAAATTTTCGATCACGTGATTAGCTGTGGAACATCCCAAGAAGTGAGATGGATAATTTTGTAACATTTTAAACACGTCTGTCAATCCCAATGACACGTATGTATGTCAATTCCAATGACCATCAGTTAAAGTTGATTTATATTTATTATATATATAATATATACATATGTATACATATTTAAACATGTACAGTGGTGCCTCGTCATACGACCGCTCGTCATACAAAGTTCTCGTCTTACGGCGGAAATTTCGATCGAATAATTCGCCCGTCATGCGATTAAAATTTCGTGATGCGACCAAGCCAGGTCTTTTTTGCATATCTTTCGTGTATAACAATATTTACGAGCACGGAACAATTAATTCAGACGAGTTTCTCGTACGACCAGGAAACGCACAACGCGGATGTGCGGGCAAAAAGAGGGCTTTCTGGGTAATGAAGTATACTCGTGTACACAACACCCATAGGCAATGGCAACCTTTCTCAGAATAAAACTTCATTACCCACAATCAATACGTGGGTAAGCTCAACTATTGTATTTCCTGTTATTCTTTCTAAGGAAAGAAGCTCCCGCGATCGTTCTTTAAAGACTATTTCTCGTTGGCAAGTGGTCGTGCGTTGTCCTATTGTGAGGACATTTGTGTGCATCATTTTGGGAATATTTTGAAGGCAATACAACAGCAAACAGTCAATCGATAGCGAACGTGAGGGTGGAGGCGTGGCAAACCACCAACCCGGAAAACGAAGGTAACAAAAGATTACAACAAAATTAGAATTCAGTTTTGTGTAAAGTTACATTAAACGTATGTTTGAGTGTCTGTATATATTAATCCAAGTTAATTTGAATGTGTTTGTTCCGTTTACGAGTGCGTTGTCGTGGAAAAAAAACGACCCCCCCCCCCAAACGTCTCTGTCTCCCGTCGGCGAAATCTGCCCAATTTTAGTTAGATTAAACACATTTTATTACTATTAAACCACTGGTTATGTGTTACTTTGTTAATAGATGGCGAATTAGAAGAAATAAAACATTTTTTCCAATAGATCGGCATCGACTTGGTGAAAAGATGCTGGATAGGCAGTGACCGGCTGGACAAAGCCTGGATCGACATAGACTTGGTGAAAAGATGCTGGATAGGCAGTGACCGGCTGGACAAAGCCTGGATCGACATCGACTTGGTGAAAAGATGCTGGATAGGCAGTGACCGGCTGGACAAAGCCTGGATCGACATCGACTTGGTGAAAAGATGCTGGATAGGCAGTGACCGGCTGGACAAAGCCTGGATCGACATCGACTTGGTGAAAAGATGCTGGATAGGCAGTGACCGGCTGGACAAAGCCTGGATCGGCATCGACTTGGTGAAAAGATGCTGGATAGGCAGTGACCGGCTGTACAAAGCCTGGATCGACATCGACTTGGTGAAAAGATGCTGGATAGGCAGTGACCGGCTGGACAAAGCCTGGATCGACATCGACTTGGTGAAAAGATGCTGGATAGGCAGTGACCGGCTGGACAAAGCCTGGATCGGCATCGACTTGATGAGCAGTGACCGCATAGTCAGCCGGACTTGTGACTGGAGCAGACGCTGGATAGGGAGTCACCGGATGGGCGTAAACTGGATAGACACTGACTTGAGGAGGAGACGCTGGATAGCCAGCAACCGGAGGAGCAAAGACCGGATAGGCAGCGACCGAAGTGGCAGCGGGGCGCTGGCTCGTGCACCCAGAGAAGAAAACAAACAACAATTACTACCCACAACAATAACATTGCACGACTTGATTGTTCATTTTTCCACCCTTAAAATGTTGTCAGAAAACGACATCTTCCTTTGGAAGTTGAAAAAAATAAATAAATGTAGGTTATCCCGTGATTGAGCGTGGGTATTAACTCACTATCTGCCATTGACAGCACTAGACGTCCAATCAGTTGGCAGTGAATAATTGGCATAATTCCATCAGGTTTCTCACAAATACTCTTCTTTTCTTATGTACCAACTATGATCTCAAATCATGTGACTTTTATATTAAGCTCCTAAATGGATTTTAAGAATTAAAAGAAAGAAAGAAAGAAACTTACGTGCCGCATGACAACACTTCTTTTTCTTTGTTTTACCCTGGAAAATAAAAACAAAACATAATCAAGACCAGGCTGGAGTGTGAATATGTTGACTATAGAAATGATATGATAAATAATATTGAAAATTCCATGAAAAACATCAGCTATGACAAGTTGTTGCTCAGTTTCTCAACTTACGTAGTTGTCACGGGTCGACCAGTTGGGATACTTAATGGCGTGCTCGTCGTTCAAGCGCTGCGCCTCCTCGAAATATTTCTGTTTGTCACCTTGCGAAAGCGTTTTCCACTGTGGACAAAACCACACGAGCGTCAACACACACAAAAAGTTCACAAGCAGCAACAACCACACCGCATGGCCAGTTAAACTCACCATCTGACCCAAGAGTTTGTTAATGCTGGCGCTGTCTTTTTTCTCATAAAGCATTTTCAAAATGGGCCGGTTCTCCTTTGCATAAAGCATGAAGGCATTCAAGGGCTTCTTGATATAATCCGGTGAGCCTCGCACCGATGTCCTCTTTTTCCTAATAAATAAATAAAAACACAAAAATAAGTCAGTTGGGCTGAGTGTTGCCAAAGTGCAAATTTTTGGTGAACGGTTGAGACATCTTACAAGGTTGATGAGGACTTTTGTGGAGGATCAGCACCATAGGTGGAATCTGGGGGTGGTTGGTTCACCTGCCCTTGGCTACACAAAACCAACTGACATTAGGCCATGTTATAAAGCATGTGTATGTGTGTGTGTGTGTGTGAGAATGGTACTTACGTGCTGACTTCAACAATATTTTTAAGACCAATCCAGAATCCAGCATCAGTGTTCTGCTGAAAAAAGAAGAAAAAAAAGCAGTTAATATCATCTAACTACTTGACATTGTTGTAAAAGCTGTTGTTTAAATGCTGTTATTTGAGCCTATTACTTGCTACATGCATGTTTTTTTCCCATGCAATTTAACACTTGTGCCCAAACACTCCCATTTCTTGACAATTGTGGTAATTTTGTAAAAGTAAGAGCATCTAGCAGAGAAAACCATTGGTGCATTTTCAGTTCAAGCTTGGCAGAGCATGATGCCTGAACAAAAATATTTTTACCATCTAACTACTTGACATTGTTGTAAAAGCTGTTGTTTAAATGCTGTTATTTGAGCCTATTACTTGCAACATGCATGTTTTTTTCCCATGCAATTTAACACGTGTGCCCAAACACTCCCAATTCTTGACAATTGTGGTAATTTTGTAAAAGTAAGAGCATCTAGCAGAGAAAACCATTGGTGCATTTTCAGTTAAAGCTTGGCAGAGCATGATGCCTGAACAAAAATATTTTTACCATCTAACTACTTGACATTGTTGTAAAAGCTGTTGTTTAAATGCTGTTATTTGAGCCTATTACTTGCAACATGCATGTTTTTTTCCCATGCAATTTAACACTTGTGCCCAAACACTCCCATTTCTTGACAATTGTGGTAATTTTGTAAAAGTAAGAGCATCTAGCAGAGAAAACCATTGGTGCATTTTCAGTTAAAGCTTGGCAGAGCATGATGCCTGAACAAAAATATTTTTACCTGAAAAGTTTTACGGACATCTGAAATTATTGTCAAAAGTAAAAAGTTAAGCATATTTATTAGGAAAAGATCTAAATCTAAACTACAATATTAAACTGGGATGATAATAATTTTGGTCTCCTACCTGTTGCATGGCAGGAAAAGTTGGGAATTCCCCAAGTGCATCTGGAGAAGAAGTCAAATTCCAGTCGATCAGCTCAAAGGTGGAGCTCAACCAAAGCTGGTTAATAGTTTCGAAGGACTCCATTTGATTTAATATAAGTTTTTCTTTCTTGCTGCTTGCAGAGACCCGAATGCTTCGCAGGCAAAGATGGACTGATGATGGATGACTGCCGTTGAGCGAAGGCCGCTGTGACGTCACGGGTGAAAAACCCCGCCCAACTAGAACGGCGCGTTCAACCATTCACTTCGCGAATCAACTCATCGCATTAAAATTCGATTTGAGTTTTGGACACTAAGGAAAAATAACGTTGAACAAAATCGTTACATCGAATTATATTAATTGTCACATTTACATGAACACCCCGTTGAATTTTATCAACGGATTAATTAAAAGAAAAGTGGGAAAAATAAAAAGTGTAATATACTTTACCGTCTTAAGATGGCGCCCACCCTAAGATGGCGCCCACCCCCCATCACTCGTAGCTTTGCTAGTTTTCCGCCAGGTTATCTTTGTTTATGTCGACAAAACACAACAAATAGCAAGTTTACACCATTTGAAAGTATTCACAAACATGCTAAACCCAAGCAATAAGGACAAAACGTTTTATTACGTCTGTGGTTGATTTTAGGAGTAGCCTGTCGATGATTCCAATGTAACGGTTTGCACGTTAGCCAGAAAGATAGCAGGTGATAGAAAAAAAACAGGCCCCAATTTTGGATGACGTCACTTCTTAATATTTTGAGCCCCATAGAAACTATTATATTTTTATTTTATTTCAGGACATCGTACATCAAATTAAATACGAACTAGTTTTATGCAGACTTTTTTTTAATATGAAAAATTAATCAAGAAATGACCTGCATTAAAATTTGCACTTTTTTTTAGTTCACATTGTACACAAAAGGGGGGAAAGGGGGTGGGCAAAATAATAATTCCTTTTATAATACACAGAAAAACGATACAAATTAATAATTTCATAGAATATAATTTGACAGAGTAATTGGAAAATAAAATTAAATAAAAAATAATAATAAATTTAAAAAGCATATGCAGCCATCAAGTGAAAAAAAACTACCTTTGTGCTTAGGTACAATTAATTTGTTTATTTACGGAGTCAGGAGTTAAACCAATAACACTATTTTATGCCAAAAAATGAATCTTTATAAAAGACTTATGACCTAGGCACACTTACCCGATTCTCCGCTGCATGTGGTCAGTTATTAGAAATGTACACACCCAGAATATAGATATGTAACTTAATCAGCATGACACCAGAAAATTCATAAAAACTAAATTTAATTCCATCATAATTTTGCTTCAAAACATTTCTTTTAATACAACCATTAAATACAGATATATTTGGACAGCTTTATTTTACCATATAATACAAGAAAATTGTCAAATGTCTAATCAAAATTAAGCAAATCTGCATATTAACACATCGTGACAGAATAAGCCTGCCTAATGTTGATAAAGCACTTAGCAAAGCCCCGAACATCAACGCCCCCAATTAAAAACTATGCCATTGTAGGACCCAGGCTATAATTCTAAGACATTTGGATTTTGGAAAAAAAGCTGGTGTTTAAGTGCAACTCCATGGTTAATAAGATGAGACAGTCACCATTTTGTGCCCCCTGATTGTCCGTCAGTGATGAGTCGGTGGCCGGTACAAAATCTACCAAATTTCACATGACATTCACAAACGTAATGCAAGCTTGGCCATCACCGTCCTCTATCTTGTAAGTAGTTAAAGGTTGTCAGGCTTCTGTTCCGTCCTGTTCCTGATGATCTGGTGTCGAGAGAAACTCTAGTCAGCTGAGCGGCCTGGATCCCCATCTTCCTTTAGCCTTTGGCACGGCGCTGACATGTTAAGGTCACTTGAGACTGGATTGGTCCTTTTTTTCCTCAGGGATTTCACTCCATTTTGCCAAAGCAGTAGAGAGAAATGACCCAATACGGTCAAAATAAAAACTATTGCTAGAAATCAATCGGTAAAATTGAGTATAAAAAAGAATGTTCTTCTACAAAAAGACCAAAATAGCTAACTTTGTGAGTAATATATATGCTTTTTTTACAATAAAGGCCAGAAAACGCTGACTGAGTTAAACATGTGGGCTCCACACAACTCTACTTGGAGGTCGTGTTGGGCACGCTGATGGAAAGCACGGGGCGAGGGGCGTTCGACACTTGTCGTTGTTGCGACAAGAAGGACTGGCCAGAATTTGACAGAGCGGCACCAGCGCGGCCACCCAGACGCGACTCGATGGCCAGCTTCTGAAAGTTCAAACTCTGAAGGGCGACAGCATGTTCTTGAGTAACTTGAGCGTGGATGGCGGCTTCAAAAGCGCATCTTGGACCTTACCTTGTTGTACCAAGCGGAGACTATCAGTTTCTCTTCGTACTCGCGCAGTCGGGCCTGCTCACACTGACGCTGTGGAGCCATATTGGCCTTAATTTTCTCCCAATGTGACAGTAGAAGATAGTACAATTACCTCTAGGTTGAGAATCTGTTTGTCTCTGTCTGTCACCTGGTTCCTCAGAGCCTGAATCTCAGCGGTCGCTGGGTTCAATTTAGGGTCTAGAGCTCGGATCACCTGCAGGCAAAGAGGCTCAAACCTTCAACTTCTTAAGTGGGGAAAAAATAGAACTTCATTCAACTCCTGTTACTCACATTTCGAGCTTTCTCTAGGTACAATTTGTACCTCTCCTCCATGGCCCTCATGTCATCATCCTTCTTTTTCAGCGCAGCCATGAGCTCGTCCACTTTTAATGCTGAAAAAAACCCATAATTGGACTGATTCGGGTGGGGAATTCCGTCATCCTGTGGGGACGAGACACTCACAGTTTTGAGTGTTGTCGGGCTGCAGGTCCTCCAGGAGCTCTTTCTTCTTCATGATTTCATCCTGGGCCTCATTCAGCTGGACCCTGATGAAACAGGCAAAAGGCCTCTTACTGTAAAGAATCATCCAGATAGTATTCCTGGGGCTTCAAAACCTTGTCCCGCAAAAATGGTCACGTGGCAAAAGTAGGTACTCTCAGGTAGCAACATAGTTACCAGTTTTCCACTAGTTTTTCTTATACACTATTTGAACTGTGAAAATATAAACTATAGAAATATGTATGCTTTCAAGTTCCATCCAGAATCATAGTCCAGTCTGATACTTACATGTGCGCGTCCAGTTTCCGCTTCAGGTTTGACTATGTGTCAGGGACAGGAAGGACAGTTAATAATCAATGTAGGTATGCAAACACAATAGACATCTGCCAGCGCACTCACGTCATCAGGCTTGACCGCCTGACTCTGCAGCGCCTTTTGGAGGTCTTCAACCTGCTGCTGCAGCTCCCCGACTCGTTGGCGACTCAATCTGCACTTTGGGAAAGTAGGAATAAGGCAGAGTAAGGACACTGAACAAATAATCAGGCTGCAAGGAGGGGTAACCTGTTCTCCGTGTCCAATCGACTGCGGCTCTTGTGAGCGTTCTCCAGCTGAGACTGCAGAGATGCGATCTTCTCTCTCTCAAACTCTTCCTGCTGCACTCTAAGCATCCTGTTCTCATGCTGAAGCCTGATGAACTTCTCCCTACGCGCCAACCACAAAAGTCAGCGTTGGGCTAACCGGCCAGCCGTCGTACGTGTTGATGGGACTGTTGCACCTGTGCTCGACGGGGATCAGTTCTGCTGCTAGGTTATCGTGACTGGGGCTTGTGGAATGCAGCATCCCTGCCGCACACCAGAGAGAACCGCTGATGAGGTTTAGAATTGAAGATCAACCGCGGGAAAACGTTATAGGGGCATTTCAGAATTGGAGGACATTTTATGTTCCACTTTCCAAATTGAAATAACCCACATACGAAATCTTAAAATAGCATTTACTCGTTTGGAGACCAAATCTTAAAAAACTAAGACGAAAGGACGCTTGAAAATATGTTTGAAAATACCAAATAGGACTGAAGCATGGCCTAAAAATGTAAATTTTCTCCCCTTTGTCCTCAAGACAAGAACAGTTTGTTTCTACTCCTTTGAAAAAATTGCACATTGGTATAGCTTCGCAACCCTCTTACTATAATTATACTATAAATAAAAACTAAATCAATCCAATCATGAAAATTTCACAATAGATCTGTAAAATAGCTAATCTATCCGGTAAAGTTGATTAATACCATAAATATATATGCAAGAGAAAATTCATTTTTCCAATTTCTTTTGTTGACCAAGACAACCAATTCTGGAATGACCCAAAAGTTTTCTGAATGCACCCTACCGGCTTGGGAGAGTTGGTGCTGTTGCGCTTGGGTGCACCGAAGCTCCTCATTGAGTTCCTTCAGAGAGTCTCTCTCCACAATGATGCGCTGCAGGTGGATGGAAAAGTTACTCACGCTCCTCTCATTTCCCAACACCCTCCCCAGTTCCTGGAGAGACCCACCTCTTTCTCCTTCGTCACCAGTTCGTATTTCTCTTCCAGCCTTTTCATTTCAAAGTCGTGACTGTCCGCTCGCCTTGCCTCGTCTGACAACTTCAAGTGTAGCTCTTGGACCTGAAGGGGTGCAAACAACCAGAATACACCAAATCAGGGGTCCTTTGTTGATTTTTTTGTCTTTTCAAAATAAATCAAGGACAAAGAAATAATTCTCAAAACTTTCTTTTTTTTTTTAAATACATCCGACTACCTGGCGCTTATACGTTTCCAGCTGTGCCCGGGCGGCGTTGGCCTTGCGCAGTTCCTCTTCCAGGCTGACGGTGTTCTGCATGTAGATGGTGTTCTTCTCCTCCAGGAGCTTCATCTGCCTCTTCAGGTCCCCCAGGTTGTCCAGTTTACGCTTGTACGTTTCCACCGAAGCCTCCAGCATCACCATTCGGTCTGAACAGTTCCTAGAAGGCAAAATGAGATGTTTTCACTTGCGCGGGAAACCGTGAGCCAAATAATATTGCTCATTTTTGGGCAAAAGCTAACAGACCTCAGTACGTCCAGCTCATCC
The DNA here is from genome assembly GCF_051989625.1 of Stigmatopora argus. Classification (NCBI taxonomy): domain Eukaryota; kingdom Metazoa; phylum Chordata; class Actinopteri; order Syngnathiformes; family Syngnathidae; genus Stigmatopora; species Stigmatopora argus. The sequence goes on from NW_027520042.1 coordinate 707,720, forward strand.
TTGAGTGACCTGGACTCCTCGGCCAGGCCGGTCAACTCGTCGTTGCGGTGCTGGACTTCCACCAGCTGCTTCTCCAGCTCTTCGCAGTGGATCCTGTAGTCGTCCTTTGCGGCCTCCAGCCTGACAAAATTACTTTCAGGGTCAGTTCACAATAGGAGCACATTTTTGCTCAAAGGAATCAAAGCGTTTATTTATCAGATTTTCCACTACATAGTATGTGTATTAAAACAAATGTTCCCACAGTTACAAAAGACAGTCACGAGAAAAAAAAGAAAGAGAAAACCCCCCAAACAAAATTCTAATTTCAACTCATTTTTATAGTTTTACTTTTGAGTACATTTGTTTATGGGGACAGCGGGACAAGAGAAAAATTGTATGCAATTAGGTGATACGCCAGACTTATTTGGTATTTTAAAACGACTTAAAAAACGAATAACAATTATTGTTCTTAACTGAGTTTTAATGTAAATGAGTTCAGATACTGCATGTTTTGTAAAATGTCCCATTTCTTCAGTGATCCCCAAGGTCTTCATGCTTGGCTTTGGGCTCCGCCTAGTGGCACAAGTTGGTAAGCGGTCACCTACCTGAAGTTCTCCTCCTGGAGCACTTCTAGCTGTTGCTGTAGCTGGCTGTGCTTCCTGCCCGACGGCGTGTTGGGGTCGTCAAACGTCTCCAACTGATTGGCTCGGTCGGTGAGGACGTCGTTCTCGGCGAGCAGGCTGTTATGTTCCTCTTGGAGAACAGCCACCTGATCAAGAAGTTCCAAGAAGAAAAACACAGGTAGTAACCTTGGAGAACGAGACTCTTAAAAGACTGGCGGTGGTGAACAGAGTGCAAGTTAATCCATGCACAAACACTCAGTTGGCAGTTAGTCAGCCCACATTTGCCTGGGTAGTACAGAAAAACCACTGAATTAAAATTACTCAAATCACACAGCGTGTCCATGTAGCAACCTTAATGGAGCCCCCGTTAGCCGAGTTAGCGTCAACATCCAAACAGCACGGGGGATTAGTTTCGCTCATGTGGGGCTTACCTGACGGTCCGGCGGGACGGCAAAGGGAACGACAACCGAAACTGTCGAGAGTGATTGGTCAGTCAGTGCCCGCTGCTGAGCGGAATGACCGCAAAGTGGCTGGGCAGACTATATAAGCTCACAATCCTTCTGCCACAGCAGCTCCAGACAAAGGCAATATTTTGTTTACACTGGCCCGCGGACGAGTGTGCATGTGCTCTCGCTGTGTTTGTGTGCGGGAGGGTCCTTTAAAAGAAGTGGAGATACCTGCTGGTCAAGCTCCTGGCAGCGTTGCGCGAGCGCTTCTTTCTCCGACGTGACTTCTTCCAGAGCTTTTCGGAGCTGAACACATGCGGCAGGGACAAACGGAGTATGAATGAGTGCATGCTCATTTGTGCTTTAACTCATTGGCGTTGAAATTGAAAGACTTCCGTGACATTTGAACTTCAAAGGCTCTGGCAGCGAAGGAGTTAATCGTACTGACCTGCTGTTCGAGGTTTCCAGATAGCTCTCCTCCTAAGGGGGCCACGGTCTCTCTGTGTAAGAGCTGTTTAAAAAAAAAAGTTAAACATTTCACCCATATACGAGAACGCCATTTTCTTCAATGAACAATATATTAGGAGCGCCTTGATTAATCGACAATTAGAGGACAAAAACAAAAATTATTTTTCGATTAATCATTTCCAGACATTGTTGACCAAAACAACTACGGTAAATTCCGAGTTTAGGGATTTATGTGTGGAATATTTTATATTCCAATTTTATCAGTGCAAAGTTTTAGTCGCAATTGTATTTAAAACTATTTTTTTTTACAACAAAACATAAGAGTTTATTAGATGTAGCACGAACCTCCTGAATGGCCGCCATGACGACATGCTGCACCGATTCCTCCAACGTCATGATGATTTGGATGTACTCTGTTAAAAGGGATTCACATTCAGTTGTTTTTTGTTCCTTTTACTTTCGTGGCCGTGGAATGAAGTAGCGAATGTTGGAAAAAAAAATGCACTTAAATATTTAGCCTTTGACAAAAATACCATATTACATCAATTGGCTTAGCCCTATACCTTGCTTACGCTCACATCTGACAGCGCAGCCCAATACGAGCTGCAGTAGCCTGCCCAGCTCCGCCGGGTTCGAGTCCTCGGCGGCCAAGGCCACGTCAGGCAGAGGGAAGTCAGAAAGTCCCTGGACCAAGACCTAGTCCAAAGTGCATCAAGTTACGACTACCACAAAATGTTTACTTTTTTGGCCTCGGTGATATGATCACATAAGCGCATACCAGACTTGATCTGAGCTTTTTTAGCCACTATGCACACTGTTTTCTTTCTTGTGCCTTTTGCTAACAACACAACGCGCCTCATTGGCCACATGAATCCTAACGAAATGAGGAGGCGCTTACCTCGCTGTAATACTCCAACACCATTTGGAGTATCTTCTTTAGGTTGTTCAGCTGTGACACACACAAAATCAGATACTATATTTATCCATTGAGTGCCATTGACGCTGACAAATAACACATTTTGTTTCTATATTTTTGCTCATTGGTAGGTTAATAGGTGTGTTTTTTAATATTTGGTTATAAAAAGGTAGATTGGACATCTTAGCGTAGCAAGAATAGGAGAAACAGTTTACCTTCAGCCTCCAGTTGTCATCCACGTCGGTTTTGATACGAGCAAGCCAAGCGTCAGTGAACCACGAAGGGTCTCTGCGCGACACACACTGCTTCTTAATGAATGCCTTAGAAGAATTTTGATGAAGTAAATTCTACTTTAGAACAAAAACTGTTTGTCAGTAGTAGCTAGTAATAGTAGATAGCTTTTTTCCATTGTGCAATAGCTTTCCTTGATTCATTAAACAAATGTTCACTTACAATTATAGAAAAAAGATCCAATTTCATGAAAAAAATATTGCTTCCCATTTTATCTGGTAAATTTGCTTTCATTCTACCATCCAAAAAGTTTCTTTTGTGTCGCAGGTCGAATTGAAAAGAGCCACTTCCCCAAAACGCTTCGCTGGGATTCGCGCATCAGCGGCGCCTTCACCGGCGGAGGCGTGGCCTACCGGGTGTCGGACGGTGCCCTCCGCGTCAACCAGAGCGGACTCTACCACGTCTACTCACGGGTGGAGTTCATCTTCAAGCACTGCTCGCCCACGTCCTCCTTCGTCCACACCGTGTTCCTCCGCTCGCCGTCGGGTGACGACAGCGCCCTGCTGGAGGCCCACCGGGTGGGCTTCTGCTCTCAGCGCCACGAGCGGGGGCCCCCGCACGCCTGGACCACTGACAGCTACCTGGCGTCGGCCCTGAACCTGCGGCAGAACCAAAGTGTGCTGGTCAACGTGTCGCACCCGGAATATCTCAGTCACTCCAGCCACGCCAACTTTTTCGGGCTGTACAAGATCTGACGGACACAACGCCAGGGAACGCCATCGCAGTCGTCAAGGAAACCGTTAACACTAATGTCGTGTGTAGCATTCTATTTATTCTACCTGGTCGGCCTGGAGACAGCTTTGTGTTAACCACTTCTCACCATGTCGCCACAATTTTCATTACTACATAAATAAAGAGCCCAAAATCAAATGTAAACTCTTTTCGTGATTCTCTAATGGTGACCTTTTTTCGACAAAAAAACTTCCTTGAATTGGCTTAAAATTAACAATAGGGGCCTAAGAATTTGTAGAATCCTCAAGTGATCCACAAATGTTTTTTTTATACTACAAAATTACATCAAATTGTGAGACACATTAAAGGTACTGTAAAATCAATGTAAAAATGAATAAATTGCTGGATTGGGTAAAAGTGAAGCCTGTTTACAACTATAACCAATTTGAATAAATGAAAAAGGGGTGCAAGTAATAAGGCTTTAAAAATGTTGCCCTATTAGTAGTACAGTGGTACCTCGTCATACGACCGTTCGTCATACGGAATGCTCGTCTTACGGGGGAAATTTCGATCGAATAATTCGCCCGTGATGCGGTCAAAATTTCATGATGCGACCAAGCCAGGTCGCCATGGCATTTTTTTGTTTTTGCATCTCTTTCGTGTAAAAAATATGTCTACGAGCACTGGTGGGCGGACTTTGCATTTCCACACCCGTTTTCCCCCCACTTGGTCTACATTTACATACCAGGTAAACAATACGTATTACAATGGATCGGCAAAGTTTTGCTAAGAAAAGGCGACCGTTGACAATGGACATGAAACGCGAAATAATTGAAAAACATGAGCGTGGGGTACGTGTTACCGAGCTCGCTCGGCAATACGAGAGGAATACGTCAACCATATCCTCCATCCTTAAGCAGAGGGACGCAATTAAGGAGAAGAGGCCGACCAAAGGACTATCTATCATTTCCCACCGGCGCAGTGACATTCACGACGAGATGGAGAACCTTCTTTTATTGTGAATAAAAGATAAACAATTAGCAGGAGATAGCCTGGCCGAGTCTACCATTTGTGAAAAAGCCAGCCGAATTTACATAGATTTGATATCAACGAAAGGAGAGCCTTCAACAACTTCACAAACATTTAAAGCGAGTCATGGCTGGTTCGAAAAATTTAAAAAACGATCTGGAATACACTCTGCAATCCGACACGCAGAAGCGGCGAGATGCAATTCGAAAGCTGCGGTGGAATTTATCAAGACATTTGCCTTGATTATCGCCCAGGAAAATTACACCCCCAGCAAGTTTTCAACTGCGATGAAACTGGTCTTTTTTGGAAAAAAATGCCCAGGCGAACATTCATCGTGGCAGAAGAGAAGGCATTAACGGGACACAAACCTATGAAAGACCGCTTAACGCTAGCGTTGTGTGCTAATGCCAGCGGTGACTGTAAAATTAAGCCACTACTGGTGTACAATTTATTCAAGAAATGCTTCGATGTGACAGATGACACAGAGCTAACCCTTCGTGAATTTTGGAAAGAGCACTTGATGAGGCAGATGTGAATGACCTAATCGCCGAGCACCACGAAGAACTCATGACACAGGATTTAATCGACCTACAGGAGCGTGAACATTTGTTGCCAGAACTTAGTAGCGAGGAGGCGGTGGAAGAGGCGGCTACAAAAGATATCAAAGACATGCTCGCGAAGTAGCAAGAGGTTTCGGATTTTATAGAAACGATTCACCCTGACAAACTGGCAAGTGGTCGCACATCATCGTATTATGATGACATTTGTATGCGACATTATCGAAATATTTTGAAGGGTAGACAAAAACAAACAACTCTTGATGCGTTCGTTTTGAAGACTTCGGCGGAGTGGCCAAGTGGTGTCAACCCGTAGAACTAAGTAAGGTAAAAAAGATTACAACTAATTTAGAAGTTAGTTTTGTTTGAAGTTACATTAAAGGTTGAGTGTCTGTTTTTTTTAGTTATCCAAGTTAATTTAAATTTGTTTGTTCGTTTAAGAGTGCAATGTTGCCGTGGAGAAAGTCACCCCGAACAGTCCCCCCCCCCCCCTCCGCCTCCGTGTGTGTTGTTCTCTCCCCTCCGCGAAATGTGTCTAATTTTAATCCTATTAAACACATTATTACTATCAAACCACTCGTTATTTATTACTTTGTTAATAGATGGTGAATTATAAGAAATAAAACATGTTTTCCAATCCAATATCCTGTTTTTGGTGTTTTCTTCAGATAGTTGGAACGAATTAATTTGTTTCCCATTCATTTCAATGGGAAACGTTCGTTCGAGTTACGAGAACCTCGTCATACGAGCTCAGTTCCGGAACGGATTAAGCTCGTATCTCGAGGTACCACTGTACTAAGATTCAGTAAGGCATGACCGTGCCAAGTGTCAATCACATTTTCATTAATTAAATAACCAATCCAACTTCCATTTCCTGTTAGCCCTACCCTAGCATAGAATTAACGCAAAAAGTCCAAAGATGATCATGTAGATGACAAAAGTTTGTAAATGCACATTCACAGTATTTTGGGGTCGGATGGTCTTCACGTTTGGTTTTGCTTTGCACGGATGCTGAAAGAAGGTCGGAATACAAGTGGTCTCTTTTGGTTCATCTCTAAAAATTTGCACCACAATTTCCTTCCTGTATAAGGACGTTTTGGGGGTCTCAAGTGAGTATCAAGAAACTTTGCACCCTTTCGGCGATCCCTATAATATCAATATCACTTGAGAAAATAAATAAATAAATGGAATAAGAAACTCGTTCATTTTTCATACCGCTCATCCTAGTAAAAATAAAAAGCGTTTGATAAATCTTGCTTATAAACCCAACAAAACATGACATCAATTCTTTATTTAAATGATTTTTTTAAATGACTTGATCAGGCCAAATTTTCGATCACGTGATTAGCTGTGGAACATCCCAAGAAGTGAGATGGATAATTTTGTAACATTTTAAACACGTCTGTCAATTCCAATGACACGTATGTATGTCAATTCCAATGACCATCAGTTAAAGTTGATTTATATTTATTATATATATAATATATACATATGTATACATATTTAAACATGTACAGTGGTGCCTCGTCATACGACCGCTCGTCATACAAAATTCTCGTCTTACGGCGGAAATTTCGATCGAATAATTCGCCCGTCATGCGATCAAAATTTCGTGATGCGACCAAGCCAGGTCTTTTTTGCATATCTTTCGTGTATAACAATATTTACGAGCACGGAACGATTAATTCAGACGAGTTTCTCCTAAGACCAGGAAACGCACAACGCGCATGCGCGGGCAAAAAGAGGGCTTTCTGGGTAATGAAGTATACTCGTGCACACAACACCCATAGGCAATGGCAACCTTTCTCAGAATAAAACTTCATTACCCACAATCAATACGTGGGTAAGCTCAACTATTGTATTTCCTGTTATTCTTTCTAAGGAAAGAAGCTCCCGCGATCGTTCTTTAAAGACTATTTCTCGTTGGCAAGTGGTCGTGCGTTGTCCTATTGTGAGGACATTTGTGTGCATCATTTTGGGAATATTTTGAAGGCAATACAACAGCAAACAGTCCATCGATAGCGAACGTGAGGGTGGCGGCGTGGCAAACCACCAACCCGGAAAACGAAGGTAACAAAAGATTACAACAAAATTAGAATTCAGTTTTGTGTAAAGTTACATTAAACATATGTTTGAGTGTCTGTATATATTAATCCAAGTTAATTTAAATTTATTTGTTCCGTTTACGAGTGCGTTGTCGTGGAAAAAAACGACCCCCCCCCCCCCCCCCCACGCCCACAAACGTCTCTGTCTCCCGTCGGCGAAATCTGCCCAATTTTAGTTAGATTAAACACATTTTATTACTATTAAACCACTGGTTATGTGTTACTTTGTTAATAGATGGCGAATTAGAAGAAATAAAACATTTTTTCCAATCCAATATCCTGTTTTGGGTGTTTTTTCAGAGGGCTGGAACGAATTCATTTGTTTTCCATTCATTTCAATGGAAAACGTCCGCTCGAGTTACGAGAATCTCGTCATACGAGCTCAGTTCCGGAATGGATTACGCTAGTATCTCGAGGTACCACTGTATATGCATATAAACAGATTAATTCGAGAACCTCAAATGTTGCAGCAAATAATGTTAACCTATTCTGTTTGAATGTTCATTAAGCCTCCTGTTTGAATGTTCATTAAGCCTCCAACTGGTTGATTAAATATGGAGTTAATTAACTTGCATATTTGAGCAAAATAGTTTTAATTTGGCATTATGAGAATAGCACAAGTGGGTAAATGAGGAACTCACCAAACAATTCAATTCAATGCGTAGTTCTCGGCAGAACTGATGGTAACTCTTTTCGGGGGGGACTTTTCTTTTTGTATAAAAACTAATAATTTAGTTTTATTACTGTAATTGTACCTTTCTGTTAAGATACTATTAGCGATAATTTTGCATCGTGCACGCACGGTCACAGGTTGGAAATTGAACGTCACTTCCTCACTTCGATCTGGCCTACAATGACGCTAAAACGCTGCACCTGCCCTCTGCTGGTTAAAATATTTACTGCAAGCAATACAACCTGAAATAGTGACTGGCAGGCCCTAAACTGAATGTATCAATATTTATAAGGCCTTTTCTTCCAGTGTTAACTTTGGCAATACAATTTTTCGTTAAAAAAATATTTTTGTCACCTAAAAAAAAGCATTTCCCACAAAATAAACATTTCTGAATTAAGATCACACAATAACACTTATTTAATATAAAAACATAAAAACAACATTTAAAACAGTAGTAAAATAGTATTCACATTTTTTTTTACAAATCGAAAACAGATGAATCAAGGTCTTCAAATTCATCGAAGAGCATATCTCCTTGCTCTTTTAAAAGTTAATTTTAGTGGCATCGGAAACTCTGCCATCACGTCAAAGGACGTGGAGAACAGGCAGGTGTCGGGAAACAACATTTAAAACGGTAGTAAAATAGTATTCACAAATATATACTTTTTTTTTTCAAATCAAAAACAGATAAATCAAGGTCTTCGAATTCATCGAAGAGCATATCTCCTTGCTCTTTTAAAAGTTAATTTTAAAAGGACGTGAAGAACGGGCAGGTGTCGGGAAATAACATTTAAAAACTGTAGTAAAATAGTATTCACAAATATACATATATATATATATATATATATACATTTTTTTTTACAAATCGAAAACAGATAAATCAAGGTCTTCGAATTCATCGAAGAGCATATCTCCATGCTCTTTAAAAAAATCATTTAGTTCCAGCTCAAGGCTGAGTGGCATCTGAAACTCTGTCGTCACGTCAAAGGACGTGAAGAAGGGCCAGGTGTCGGGAACCGTTGCCGGAGCGGCTTGGAAAGTTGCCGTTGGAGAGGCGGATGGATAGGCAGTGACCGGCTGGACAAAGCCTGGATCGGCATCGACTTGGTGAGAAGATGCTGAAAAGGCTGTGACCGGCTGGACAAAGCCTGGATCGGCATCGACTTGGTGAGCAGTGACCGCATAGTCAGCCGGACTTGTGACTGGAGCAGACGCTGGATAGGCAGTCACCGGATGGGCGTAAACTGGATAGACACTGACTTGAGGAGGAGACGCCGGATAGGCAGCGACCGAAGTGGCAGCGGGGCGCTGGCTCGTGCACCCTGAGAAGAAAACAAACAACAATTACTACCCACAACAATAACATTGCACGACTTGATTGTTCATTTTTCCACCCTTAAAATGTTGTCAGAAAACGACATCTTCCTTTGGAAGTAGAAAAATATATATATATTTTTAAACTCAGGTTATCCCGTGATTGAGCGTGGGTATTGACTCACTATCTGCCATTGACAGCACTAAACGTCCAATCAGTTGGCAGTGAATAATTGGCATAATTCCATCAGGTTTCTCACAAATACTCTTCTTTTCTTATGTACCAACTATTATCTCAAATCATGTGACTTTTATAATAAGCTCCTAAATGGATTTTAGGAATTAAAAGAAAGAAAGAAAGAAACTTACGTGCCGCATGACAACACTTCTTTTTCTTTGTTTTGCCCTGGAAAATAAAAACAAAACACAATCAAGACCAGACTGGAGTGTGAATGTGTTGAATATAGAAATGATATGATAAATAATATTGAAAATTCCATGAAAAACATCAGCTATGACAAGTTGTTGCTCAGTTTCTCAACTTACGTAGTTGTCACGGGTCGACCAGTTGGGATACATAATGGCGTGCTCGTCGTTCAAGCGCTGCGCCTCCTCGAAATATTTCTGTTTGTCACCTTGCGAAAGCGTTTTCCACTGTGGACAAAACCACACGAGCGTCAACACACACAAAAAGTTCACAAGCAGCAACAACGACACCGCATGGCCAGTTAAACTCACCATCTGACCCAAGAGTTTGTTAATGCTGGCGCTGTCTTTTTTCTCATAAAGCATTTTCAAAATGGGCCGGTTCTCCTTTGCATAAAGCATGAAGGCATTCAAGGGCTTCTTGATATAATCCGGTGAGCCTCGCACCGATGTCCTCTTTTTCCTAATAAATAAATACAAACACAAAAATAAGTCAGTTGGGCTGAGTGTTGCCAAAGTGCAAATGTTTGGTGAACGGTTGAGACATCTTACAAGGTTGATGAGGACTTTTGCGGAGGATCAGCACCATAGTTGGAATCTGGGTGTGGTTGGTTCACCTGCCCTTGGCTGCACAAAACCAACTGACATTAGGCCATGTTATAAAGCATGTGTATGTGTGTGTGTGTGTGTGTGAGAATGGTACTTACGTGCTGACTTCAACAATATTTTTAAGACCAATCCAGAATCCAGCATCAGTGTTCTGCTGGAAAAAAAAAAACAGTTAATATCATCTAACTACTTGACATTGTTGTAAAAGCTGTTGTTTAAATGCTGTTATTTGAGCCTATTACTTGCAACATGCATGTTTTTTTCCCATGCAATTTAACACTTGTGCCCAAACACTCCCATTTCTTGACAATTGTGGTAATTTTGTAAAAGTAAGAGCATCTAGCAGAGAAAACCATTGGTGCATTTTCAGTTCAAGCTTGGCAGAGCATGATGCCTGAACAAAAATATTTTTACCATCTAACTACTTGACATTGTTGTAAAAGCTGTTGTTTAAATGCTGTTATTTGAGCCTATTACTTGCAACATGCATGTTTTTTTCCCATGCAATTTAACACTTGTGCCCAAACACTCCCATTTCTTGACAATTGTGGTAATTTTGTAAAAGTAAGAGCATCTAGCAGAGAAAACCATTGGTGCATTTTCAGTTAAAGCTTGGCAGAGCATGATGCCTGAACAAAAATATTTTTACCTGAAAAGTTTTACGGACATCTGAAGTTATTGTCAAAAGTAAAAAGTTAAGCATATTTATTAGGAAAAGATCTAAATCTAAACTACAATATTAAACTGGGATGATAATAATTTTGGTCTCCTACCTGTTGCATGGCAGGAAAAGTTGTGAATTCCCCAAGTGCATCTGGAGAAGAAGTCAAATTCCAGTCGATCAGCTCAAAGGTGGAGCTCAACCAAAGCTGGTTAATAGTTTCGAAGGACTCCATTTGATTTAATATAAGTTGTTCTTTCTTGCTGCTTGCAGAGACCCGAATGCTTCGCAGGCAAAGATGGACTGATGATGGATGCAGCCGTTGAGCGAAGGCCGCTGTGACGTCACGGGTGAAAAACCCCGCCCAACTAGAACGGCGCGTTCAACCATTCACTTCGCGAATCAACTCATCGCATTAAAATTCGATTTGAGTTTTGGACACTAAGGAAAAATAACGTTACCATTTTTAAATCTCTCTATATCGTCTAAGAATGATTATAGTCACTTTTTTAATGCAAGTTTACTAATGGAAAAATGTGTATTAACCAAAAAAGTTGGTGACTACACAATTATGATGTGATATAAACAAACGTATTTTACCTAGGCTACTTTTATTAAATAATTCATTGTCTCGTTTGTTCAAAATGTTATTTGAAGATCGAAAATATTTGGATTTTTATAATTGCAACTGATAACGTTAGCATGGTAACACTTTTCTTTGACCTCTTTCATATACGTCACGGCGTTTGATGGCGCTTGTCCAATAGAAAGCCGGGAAAAAATGAGAACCATTTCACTCGATTTTTAAGTTGAACAAAATCGTTACATCGAATTATATTAATTGTCATATTTACATGAACACCCCGTTGAATTTTATCAACGGATAAATTAAAAGAAAAGTGGGAAAAATAAAAAGTGTAATACTTTACCGTCTTAAGATGGCGCCCACCCTAAGATGGCGCCCACCCCCCATCACTCGTAGCTCTGCTAGTTTTCCGCCAGGTTATCTTTGTTTATGTCGACAAAACACAACAAATAGCAAGTTTACACCATTTGAAAGTATTCACAAACATGCTAAACCCAAGCAATAAGGACAAAACGTTTTATTACGTCTGTGGTTGATTTTAGGAGTAGCCTGTCGATGATTCCAATGTAACGGTTTGCACGTTAGCCAGAAAGATAGCAGGTGATAGAAAAAAAACAGGTCCCAATTTTGGATGACGTCATTTCTTAATATTTTGAGCCCCATAGAAACTATTATATTTTTATTTTATTTCAGGACATCGTACATCAAATTAAATACGAACTAGTTTTATGCAGACTTTTTTTTAATATGAAAAATTAATCAAGAAATGACCTGCATTAAAATGTGCACTTTTTTTTAGTTCACATTGTACACAAAAGGGGGGAAAGGGGGTGGGCAAAATAATAATTCCTTTTATAATACACAGAAAAACGATACAAATTAATAATTTCATAGAATATAATTTGACAGAGTAATTGGAAAATAAAATTAAATAAAAAATAATAATAAATTTAAAAAGCATATGCAGCCATCAAGTGAAAAAAAACTACCTTTGTGCTTAGGTACAATTAATTTGTTTATTTACGGAGTCAGGAGTTAAACCAATAACACTATTTTATGCCAAAAAATGAATCTTTATAAAAGACTTATGACCTAGGCACACTTACCCGATTCTCCGCTGCATGTGGTCAGTTATTAGAAATGTACACACCCAGAATATAGATATGTAACTTAATCAGCATGACACCAGAAAATTCATAAAAACTAAATTTAATTCCATCATAATTTTGCTTCAAAACATTTCTTTTAATACAACCATTAAATACAGATATATTTGGACAGCTTTATTTTACCATATAATACAAGAAAATTGTCAAATGTCTAATCAAAATTAAGCAAATCTGCATATTAACACATCGTGACAGAATAAGCCTGCCTAATGTTGATAAAGCACTTAGCAAAGCCCCGAACATCAACGCCCCCAATTAAAAACTATGCCATTGTAGGACCCAGGCTATAATTCTAAGACATTTGGATTTTGGAAAAAAAGCTGGTGTTTAAGTGCAACTCCATGGTTAATAAGATGAGACAGTCACCATTTTGTGCCCCCTGATTGTCCGTCAGTGATGAGTCGGTGGCCGGTACAAAATCTACCAAATTTCACATGACATTCACAAACGTAATGCAAGCTTGGCCATCACCGTCCTCTATCTTGTAAGTAGTTAAAGGTTGTCAGGCTTCTGTTCCGTCCTGTTCCTGATGATCTGGTGTCGAGAGAAACTCTAGTCAGCTGAGCGGCCTGGATCCCCATCTTCCTTTAGCCTTTGGCACGGCGCTGACATGTTAAGGTCACTTGAGACTGGATTGGTCCTTTTTTTCCTCAGGGATTTCACTCCATTTTGCCAAAGCAGTAGAGAGAAATGACCCAATACGGTCAAAATAAAAACTATTGCTAGAAATCAATCGGTAAAATTGAGTATAAAAAAGAATGTTCTTCTACAAAAAGACCAAAATAGCTAACTTTGTGAGTAATATATATGCTTTTTTTACAATAAAGGCCAGAAAACGCTGACTGAGTTAAACATGTGGGCTCCACACAACTCTACTTGGAGGTCGTGTTGGGCACGCTGATGGAAAGCACGGGGTGAGGGGCGTTCGACACTTGTCGTTGTTGCGACAAGAAGGACTGGCCAGAACTTGACAGAGCGGCACCAGCGCGGCCACCCAGACGCGACTCGATGGCCAGCTTCTGAAAGTTCAAACTCTGAAGGGCGACAGCAGGCAAAGAGGCTCAAACCTTCAACTTCTTAAGTGGGGAAAAAATAGAACTTCATTCAACTCCTGTTACTCACATTTCGAGCTTTCTCTAGGTACAATTTGTACCTCTCCTCCATGGCCCTCATGTCATCATCCTTCTTTTTCAGCGCAGCCATGAGCTCGTCCACTTTTAATGCTGAAAAAAAAAATACATAATTGGACTGATTCGGGTGGGGAATTCCGTCATCCTGTGGAGACGAGACACTCACAGTTTTGAGTGTTGTCGGGCTGCAGGTCCTCCAGGAGCTCTTTCTTCTTCATGATTTCGTCCTGGGCCTCATTCAGCTGGACCCTGATGAAACAGGGAAAAGGCCTCTTACTGTAAAGAATCATCCAGATAGTATTCCTGGGGCTTCAAAACCTTGTCCCGCAAAAATGGTCACGTGGCAAAAGTAGGTACTCTCAGGTAGCAACATAGTTACCAGTTTTCCACTAGTTTTTCTTATACACTATTTGAACTGTGAAACTATAAAAATATTAACTATAGAAATATGTATGCTTTCAAGTTCCATCCAGAATCATAGTCCAGTCTGATACTTACATGTGCGCGTCCAGTTTCCGCTTCAGGTTTGACTATGTGTCAGGGACAGGAAGGACAGTTAATAATCAATGTAGGTATGCAAACACAATAGACATCTGCCAGCGCACTCACGTCATCAGGCTTCACCGCCTGACTCTGCGGCCACCGACTCATCACTGACGGACAATCAGGGGGCACAAAATGGTGACTGTCTCATCTTATTAACCATGGAGTTGCACTTAAACACCAGCTTTTTTTCCAAAATCCAAATGTCTTAGAATTATAGCCTGGGTCCTACAATGGCATAGTTTTTAATTGGGGGCGTTGATGTTCGGGGCTTTGCTAAGTGCTTTATCAACATTAGGCAGGCTTATTCTGTCACGATGTGTTAATATGCAGATTTGCTTAATTTTGATTAGACATTTGACAATTTTCTTGTATTATATGGTAAAATAAAGCTGTCCAAATATATCTGTATTTAATGGTTGTATTAAAAGAAATGTTTTGAAGCAAAATTATGATGGAATTAAATTTAGTTTTTATGAATTTTCTGGTGTCATGCTGATTAAGTTACATATCTATATTCTGGGTGTGTACATTTCTAATAACTGACCACATGCAGCGGAGAATCGGGTAAGTGTGCCTAGGTCATAAGTCTTTTATAAAGATTCATTTTTTGGCATAAAATAGTGTTATTGGTTTAACTCCTGACTCCGTAAATAAACAAATTAATTGTACCTAAGCACAAAGGTAGTTTTTTTTCACTTGATGGCTGCATATGCTTTTTAAATTTATTATTATTTTTTATTTAATTTTATTTTCCAATTACTCTGTCAAATTATATTCTATGAAATTATTAATTTGTATCGTTTTTCTGTGTATTATAAAAGGAATTATTATTTTGCCCACCCCCTTTCCCCCCTTTTGTGTACAATGTGAACTAAAAAAAAGTGCACATTTTAATGCAGGTCATTTCTTGATTAATTTTTCATATTAAAAAAAAGTCTGCATAAAACTAGTTCGTATTTAATTTGATGTACGATGTCCTGAAATAAAATAAAAATATAATAGTTTCTATGGGGCTCAAAATATTAAGAAATGACGTCATCCAAAATTGGGACCTGTTTTTTTTCTATCACCTGCTATCTTTCTGGCTAACGTGCAAACCGTTACATTGGAATCATCGACAGGCTACTCCTAAAATCAACCACAGACGTAATAAAACGTTTTGTCCTTATTGCTTGGGTTTAGCATGTTTGTGAATACTTTCAAATGGTGTAAACTTGCTATTTGTTGTGTTTTGTCGACATAAACAAAGATAACCTGGCGGAAAACTAGCAGAGCTACGAGTGATGGGGGGTGGGCGCCATCTTAGGGTGGGCGCCATCTTAAGACGGTAAAGTATTACACTTTTTATTTTTCCCACTTTTCTTTTAATTTATCCGTTGATAAAATTCAACGGGGTGTTCATGTAAATATGACAATTAATATAATTCGATGTAACGATTTTGTTCAACTTAAAAATCGAGTGAAATGGTTCTCATTTTTTCCCGGCTTTCTATTGGACAAGCGCCATCAAACGCCGTGACGTATATGAAAGAGGTCAAAGAAAAGTGTTACCATGCTAACGTTATCAGTTGCAATTATAAAAATCCAAATATTTTCGATCTTCAAATAACATTTTGAACAAACGAGACAATGAATTATTTAATAAAAGTAGCCTAGGTAAAATACGTTTGTTTATATCACATCATAATTGTGTAGTCACCAACTTTTTTGGTTAATACACATTTTTCCATTAGTAAACTTGCATTAAAAAAGTGACTATAATCATTCTTAGACGATATAGAGAGATTTAAAAATGGTAACGTTATTTTTCCTTAGTGTCCAAAACTCAAATCGAATTTTAATGCGATGAGTTGATTCGCGAAGTGAATGGTTGAACGCGCCGTTCTAGTTGGGCGGGGTTTTTCACCCGTGACGTCACAGCGGCCTTCGCTCAACGGCTGCATCCATCATCAGTCCATCTTTGCCTGCGAAGCATTCGGGTCTCTGCAAGCAGCAAGAAAGAACAACTTATATTAAATCAAATGGAGTCCTTCGAAACTATTAACCAGCTTTGGTTGAGCTCCACCTTTGAGCTGATCGACTGGAATTTGACTTCTTCTCCAGATGCACTTGGGGAATTCACAACTTTTCCTGCCATGCAACAGGTAGGAGACCAAAATTATTATCATCCCAGTTTAATATTGTAGTTTAGATTTAGATCTTTTCCTAATAAATATGCTTAACTTTTTACTTTTGACAATAACTTCAGATGTCCGTAAAACTTTTCAGGTAAAAATATTTTTGTTCAGGCATCATGCTCTGCCAAGCTTTAACTGAAAATGCACCAATGGTTTTCTCTGCTAGATGCTCTTACTTTTACAAAATTACCACAATTGTCAAGAAATGGGAGTGTTTGGGCACAAGTGTTAAATTGCATGGGAAAAAAACATGCATGTTGCAAGTAATAGGCTCAAATAACAGCATTTAAACAACAGCTTTTACAACAATGTCAAGTAGTTAGATGGTAAAAATATTTTTGTTCAGGCATCATGCTCTGCCAAGCTTGAACTGAAAATGCACCAATGGTTTTCTCTGCTAGATGCTCTTACTTTTACAAAATTACCACAATTGTCAAGAAATGGGAGTGTTTGGGCACAAGTGTTAAATTGCATGGGAAAAAAACATGCATGTTGCAAGTAATAGGCTCAAATAACAGCATTTAAACAACAGCTTTTACAACAATGTCAAGTAGTTAGATGATATTAACTGTTTTTTTTTTTCCAGCAGAACACTGATGCTGGATTCTGGATTGGTCTTAAAAATATTGTTGAAGTCAGCACGTAAGTACCATTCTCACACACACACACACACACATACACATGCTTTATAACATGGCCTAATGTCAGTTGGTTTTGTGCAGCCAAGGGCAGGTGAACCAACCACACCCAGATTCCAACTATGGTGCTGATCCTCCGCAAAAGTCCTCATCAACCTTGTAAGATGTCTCAACCGTTCACCAAACATTTGCACTTTGGCAACACTCAGCCCAACTGACTTATTTTTGTGTTTGTATTTATTTATTAGGAAAAAGAGGACATCGGTGCGAGGCTCACCGGATTATATCAAGAAGCCCTTGAATGCCTTCATGCTTTATGCAAAGGAGAACCGGCCCATTTTGAAAATGCTTTATGAGAAAAAAGACAGCGCCAGCATTAACAAACTCTTGGGTCAGATGGTGAGTTTAACTGGCCATGCGGTGTCGTTGTTGCTGCTTGTGAACTTTTTGTGTGTGTTGACGCTCGTGTGGTTTTGTCCACAGTGGAAAACGCTTTCGCAAGGTGACAAACAGAAATATTTCGAGGAGGCGCAGCGCTTGAACGACGAGCACGCCATTATGTATCCCAACTGGTCGACCCGTGACAACTACGTAAGTTGAGAAACTGAGCAACAACTTGTCATAGCTGATGTTTTTCATGGAATTTTCAATATTATTTATCATATCATTTCTATATTCAACACATTCACACTCCAGTCTGGTCTTGATTGTGTTTTGTTTTTATTTTCCAGGGCAAAACAAAGAAAAAGAAGTGTTGTCATGCGGCACGTAAGTTTCTTTCTTTCTTTCTTTTAATTCCTAAAATCCATTTAGGAGCTTATTATAAAAGTCACATGATTTGAGATAATAGTTGGTACATAAGAAAAGAAGAGTATTTGTGAGAAACCTGATGGAATTATGCCAATTATTCACTGCCAACTGATTGGACGTTTAGTGCTGTCAATGGCAGATAGTGAGTCAATACCCACGCTCAATCACGGGATAACCTGAGTTTAAAAATATATATATATTTTTCTACTTCCAAAGGAAGATGTCGTTTTCTGACAACATTTTAAGGGTGGAAAAATGAACAATCAAGTCGTGCAATGTTATTGTTGTGGGTAGTAATTGTTGTTTGTTTTCTTCTCAGGGTGCACGAGCCAGCGCCCCGCTGCCACTTCGGTCGCTGCCTATCCGGCGTCTCCTCCTCAAGTCAGTGTCTATCCAGTTTACGCCCATCCGGTGACTGCCTATCCAGCGTCTGCTCCAGTCACAAGTCCGGCTGACTATGCGGTCACTGCTCACCAAGTCGATGCCGATCCAGGCTTTGTCCAGCCGGTCACAGCCTTTTCAGCATCTTCTCACCAAGTCGATGCCGATCCAGGCTTTGTCCAGCCGGTCACTGCCTATCCATCCGCCTCTCCAACGGCAACTTTCCAAGCCGCTCCGGCAACGGTTCCCGACACCTGGCCCTTCTTCACGTCCTTTGACGTGACGACAGAGTTTCAGATGCCACTCAGCCTTGAGCTGGAACTAAATGATTTTTTTAAAGAGCATGGAGATATGCTCTTCGATGAATTCGAAGACCTTGATTTATCTGTTTTCGATTTGTAAAAAAAAATGTATATATATATATATATATATATATGTATATTTGTGAATACTATTTTACTACAGTTTTTAAATGTTATTTCCCGACACCTGCCCGTTCTTCACGTCCTTTTAAAATTAACTTTTAAAAGAGCAAGGAGATATGCTCTTCGATGAATTCGAAGACCTTGATTTATCTGTTTTTGATTTGAAAAAAAAAAGTATATATTTGTGAATACTATTTTACTACCGTTTTAAATGTTGTTTCCCGACACCTGCCTGTTCTCCACGTCCTTTGACGTGATGGCAGAGTTTCCGATGCCACTAAAATTAACTTTTAAAAGAGCAAGGAGATATGCTCTTCGATGAATTTGAAGACCTTGATTCATCTGTTTTCGATTTGTAAAAAAAAATGTGAATACTATTTTACTACTGTTTTAAATGTTGTTTTTATGTTTTTATATTAAATAAGTGTTATTGTGTGATCTTAATTCAGAAATGTTTATTTTGTGGGAAATGCTTTTTTTTAGGTGACAAAAATATTTTTTTAACGAAAAATTGTATTGCCAAAGTTAACACTGGAAGAAAAGGCCTTATAAATATTGATACATTCAGTTTAGGGCCTGCCAGTCACTATTTCAGGTTGTATTGCTTGCAGTAAATATTTTAACCAGCAGAGGGCAGGTGCAGCGTTTTAGCGTCATTGTAGGCCAGATCGAAGTGAGGAAGTGACGTTCAATTTCCAACCTGTGACCGTGCGTGCACGATGCAAAATTATCGCTAATAGTATCTTAACAGAAAGGTAAAATTACAGTAATAAAACTAAATTATTAGTTTTTATACAAAAAGAAAAGTCCCCCCCGAAAAGAGTTACCATCAGTTCTGCCGAGAACTACGCATTGAATTGAATTGTTTGGTGAGTTCCTCATTTACCCACTTGTGCTATTCTCATAATGCCAAATTAAAACTATTTTGCTCAAATATGCAAGTTAATTAACTCCATATTTAATCAACCAGTTGGAGGCTTAATGAACATTCAAACAGGAGGCTTAATGAACATTCAAACAGAATAGGTTAACATTATTTGCTGCAACATTTGAGGTTCTCGAATTAATCTGTTTATATGCATATACAGTGGTACCTCGAGATACTAGCGTAATCCATTCCGGAACTGAGCTCGTATGACGAGATTCTCGTAACTCGAGCGGACGTTTTCCATTGAAATGAATGGAAAACAAATGAATTCGTTCCAGCCCTCTGAAAAAACACCCAAAACAGGATATTGGATTGGAAAAAATGTTTTATTTCTTCTAATTCGCCATCTATTAACAAAGTAACACATAACCAGTGGTTTAATAGTAATAAAATGTGTTTAATCTAACTAAAATTGGGCAGATTTCGCCGACGGGAGACAGAGACGTTTGTGGGCGTGGGGGGGGGGGGGGGGGGTCGTTTTTTTCCACGACAACGCACTCGTAAACGGAACAAATAAATTTAAATTAACTTGGATTAATATATACAGACACTCAAACATATGTTTAATGTAACTTTACACAAAACTGAATTCTAATTTTGTTGTAATCTTTTGTTACCTTCGTTTTCCGGGTTGGTGGTTTGCCACGCCGCCACCCTCACGTTCGCTATCGATGGACTGTTTGCTGTTGTATTGCCTTCAAAATATTCCCAAAATGATGCACACAAATGTCCTCACAATAGGACAACGCACGACCACTTGCCAACGAGAAATAGTCTTTAAAGAACGATCGCGGGAGCTTCTTTCCTTAGAAAGAATAACAGGAAATACAATAGTTGAGCTTACCCACGTATTGATTGTGGGTAATGAAGTTTTATTCTGAGAAAGGTTGCCATTGCCTATGGGTGTTGTGTGCACGAGTATACTTCATTACCCAGAAAGCCCTCTTTTTGCCCGCGCATGCGCGTTGTGCGTTTCCTGGTCTTAGGAGAAACTCGTCTGAATTAATCGTTCCGTGCTCGTAAATATTGTTATACACGAAAGATATGCAAAAAAGACCTGGCTTGGTCGCATCACGAAATTTTGATCGCATGACGGGCGAATTATTCGATCGAAATTTCCGCCGTAAGACGAGAATTTTGTATGACGAGCGGTCGTATGACGAGGCACCACTGTACATGTTTAAATATGTATACATATGTATATATTATATATATAATAAATATAAATCAACTTTAACTGATGGTCATTGGAATTGACATACATACGTGTCATTGGAATTGACAGACGTGTTTAAAATGTTACAAAATTATCCATCTCACTTCTTGGGATGTTCCACAGCTAATCACGTGATCGAAAATTTGGCCTGATCAAGTCATTTAAAAAAATCATTTAAATAAAGAATTGATGTCATGTTTTGTTGGGTTTATAAGCAAGATTTATCAAACGCTTTTTATTTTTACTAGGATGAGCGGTATGAAAAATGAACGAGTTTCTTATTCCATTTATTTATTTATTTTCTCAAGTGATATTGATATTATAGGGATCGCCGAAAGGGTGCAAAGTTTCTTGATACTCACTTGAGACCCCCAAAACGTCCTTATACAGGAAGGAAATTGTGGTGCAAATTTTTAGAGATGAACCAAAAGAGACCACTTGTATTCCGACCTTCTTTCAGCATCCGTGCAAAGCAAAACCAAACGTGAAGACCATCCGACCCCAAAATACTGTGAATGTGCATTTACAAACTTTTGTCATCTACATGATCATCTTTGGACTTTTTGCGTTAATTCTATGCTAGGGTAGGGCTAACAGGAAATGGAAGTTGGATTGGTTATTTAATTAATGAAAATGTGATTGACACTTGGCACGGTCATGCCTTACTGAATCTTAGTACAGTGGTACCTCGAGATACGAGCTTAATCCGTTCCGGAACTGAGCTCGTATGACGAGGTTCTCGTAACTCGAACGAACGTTTCCCATTGAAATGAATGGGAAACAAATTAATTCGTTCCAACTATCTGAAGAAAACACCAAAAACAGGATATTGGATTGGAAAACATGTTTTATTTCTTATAATTCACCATCTATTAACAAAGTAATAAATAACGAGTGGTTTGATAGTAATAATGTGTTTAATAGGAGTAAAATTAGACACATTTCGCGGAGGGGAGAGAACAACACACACGGAGGCGGAGGGGGGGGGGGGACTGTTCGGGGTGACTTTCTCCACGGCAACATTGCACTCTTAAACGAACAAACAAATTTAAATTAACTTGGATAACTAAAAAAAACAGACACTCAACCTTTAATGTAACTTCAAACAAAACTAACTTCTAAATTAGTTGTAATCTTTTTTACCTTACTTAGTTCTACGGGTTGACACCACTTGGCCACTCCGCCGAAGTCTTCAAAACGAACGCATCAAGAGTTGTTTGTTTTTGTCTACCCTTCAAAATATTTCGATAATGTCGCATACAAATGTCATCATAATACGATGATGTGCGACCACTTGCCAGTTTGTCAGGGTGAATCGTTTCTATAAAATCCGAAACCTCTTGCTACTTCGCGAGCATGTCTTTGATATCTTTTGTAGCCGCCTCTTCCACCGCCTCCTCGCTACTAAGTTCTGGCAACAAATGTTCACGCTCCTGTAGGTCGATTAAATCCTGTGTCATGAGTTCTTCGTGGTGCTCGGCGATTAGGTCATTCACATCTGCCTCATCAAGTGCTCTTTCCAAAATTCACGAAGGGTTAGCTCTGTGTCATCTGTCACATCGAAGCATTTCTTGAATAAATTGTACACCAGTAGTGGCTTAATTTTACAGTCACCGCTGGCATTAGCACACAACGCTAGCGTTAAGCGGTCTTTCATAGGTTTGTGTCCCGGTAATGCCTTCTCTTCTGCCACGATGAATGTTCGCCTGGGCATTTTTTTCCAAAAAAGACCAGTTTCATCGCAGTTGAAAACTTGCTGGGGGTGTAATTTTCCTGGGCGATAATCAAGGCAAATGTCTTGATAAATTCCACCGCAGCTTTCGAATTGCATCTCGCCGCTTCTGCGTGTCGGATTGCAGAGTGTATTCCAGATCGTTTTTTAAATTTTTCGAACCAGCCATGACTCGCTTTAAATGTTTGTGAAGTTGTTGAAGGCTCTCCTTTCGTTGATATCAAATCTATGTAAATTCGGCTGGCTTTTTCACAAATGGTAGACTCGGCCAGGCTATCTCCTGCTAATTGTTTATCTTTTATTCACAATAAAAGAAGGTTCTCCATCTCGTCGTGAATGTCACTGCGCCGGTGGGAAATGATAGATAGTCCTTTGGTCGGCCTCTTCTCCTTAATTGCGTCCCTCTGCTTAAGGATGGAGGATATGGTTGACGTATTCCTCTCGTATTGCCGAGCGAGCTCGGTAACACGTACCCCACGCTCATGTTTTTCAATTATTTCGCGTTTCATGTCCATTGTCAACGGTCGCCTTTTCTTAGCAAAACTTTGCCGATCCATTGTAATACGTATTGTTTACCTGGTATGTAAATGTAGACCAAGTGGGGGGAAAACGGGTGTGGAAATGCAAAGTCCGCCCACCAGTGCTCGTAGACATATTTTTTACACGAAAGAGATGCAAAAACAAAAAAATGCCATGGCGACCTGGCTTGGTCGCATCATGAAATTTTGACCGCATCACGGGCGAATTATTCGATCGAAATTTCCCCCGTAAGACGAGCATTCCGTATGACGAACGGTCGTATGACGAGGTACCACTGTACTACTAATAGGGCAACATTTTTAAAGCCTTATTACTTGCACCCCTTTTTCATTTATTCAAATTGGTTATAGTTGTAAACAGGCTTCACTTTTACCCAATCCAGCAATTTATTCATTTTTACATTGATTTTACAGTACCTTTAATGTGTCTCACAATTTGATGTAATTTTGTAGTATAAAAAAAACATTTGTGGATCACTTGAGGATTCTACAAATTCTTAGGCCCCTATTGTTAATTTTAAGCCAATTCAAGGAAGTTTTTTTGTCGAAAAAAGGTCACCATTAGAGAATCACGAAAAGAGTTTACATTTGATTTTGGGCTCTTTATTTATGTAGTAATGAAAATTGTGGCGACATGGTGAGAAGTGGTTAACACAAAGCTGTCTCCAGGCCGACCAGGTAGAATAAATAGAATGCTACACACGACATTAGTGTTAACGGTTTCCTTGACGACTGCGATGGCGTTCCCTGGCGTTGTGTCCGTCAGATCTTGTACAGCCCGAAAAAGTTGGCGTGGCTGGAGTGACTGAGATATTCCGGGTGCGACACGTTGACCAGCACACTTTGGTTCTGCCGCAGGTTCAGGGCCGACGCCAGGTAGCTGTCAGTGGTCCAGGCGTGCGGGGGCCCCCGCTCGTGGCGCTGAGAGCAGAAGCCCACCCGGTGGGCCTCCAGCAGGGCGCTGTCGTCACCCGACGGCGAGCGGAGGAACACGGTGTGGACGAAGGAGGACGTGGGCGAGCAGTGCTTGAAGATGAACTCCACCCGTGAGTAGACGTGGTAGAGTCCGCTCTGGTTGACGCGGAGGGCACCGTCCGACACCCGGTAGGCCACGCCTCCGCCGGTGAAGGCGCCGCTGATGCGCGAATCCCAGCGAAGCGTTTTGGGGAAGTGGCTCTTTTCAATTCGACCTGCGACACAAAAGAAACTTTTTGGATGGTAGAATGAAAGCAAATTTACCAGATAAAATGGGAAGCAATATTTTTTTCATGAAATTGGATCTTTTTTCTATAATTGTAAGTGAACATTTGTTTAATGAATCAAGGAAAGCTATTGCACAATGGAAAAAAGCTATCTACTATTACTAGCTACTACTGACAAACAGTTTTTGTTCTAAAGTAGAATTTACTTCATCAAAATTCTTCTAAGGCATTCATTAAGAAGCAGTGTGTGTCGCGCAGAGACCCTTCGTGGTTCACTGACGCTTGGCTTGCTCGTATCAAAACCGACGTGGATGACAACTGGAGGCTGAAGGTAAACTGTTTCTCCTATTCTTGCTACGCTAAGATGTCCAATCTACCTTTTTATAACCAAATATTAAAAAACACACCTATTAACCTACCAATGAGCAAAAATATAGAAACAAAATGTGTTATTTGTCAGCGTCAATGGCACTCAATGGATAAATATAGTATCTGATTTTGTGTGTGTCACAGCTGAACAACCTAAAGAAGATACTCCAAATGGTGTTGGAGTATTACAGCGAGGTAAGCGCCTCCTCATTTCGTTAGGATTCATGTGGCCAATGAGGCGCGTTGTGTTGTTAGCAAAAGGCACAAGAAAGAAAACAGTGTGCATAGTGGCTAAAAAAGCTCAGATCAAGTCTGGTATGCGCTTATGTGATCATATCACCGAGGCCAAAAAAGTAAACATTTTGTGGTAGTCGTAACTTGATGCACTTTGGACTAGGTCTTGGTCCAGGGACTTTCTGACTTCCCTCTGCCTGACGTGGCCTTGGCCGCCGAGGACTCGAACCCGGCGGAGCTGGGCAGGCTACTGCAGCTCGTATTGGGCTGCGCTGTCAGATGTGAGCGTAAGCAAGGTATAGGGCTAAGCCAATTGATGTAATATGGTATTTTTGTCAAAGGCTAAATATTTAAGTGCATTTTTTTTTCCAACATTCGCTACTTCATTCCACGGCCACGAAAGTAAAAGGAACAAAAAACAACTGAATGTGAATCCCTTTTAACAGAGTACATCCAAATCATCATGACGTTGGAGGAATCGGTGCAGCATGTCGTCATGGCGGCCATTCAGGAGGTTCGTGCTACATCTAATAAACTCTTATGTTTTGTTGTAAAAAAAAATAGTTTTAAATACAATTGCGACTAAAACTTTGCACTGATAAAATTGGAATATAAAATATTCCACACATAAATCCCTAAACTCGGAATTTACCGTAGTTGTTTTGGTCAACAATGTCTGGAAATGATTAATCGAAAAATAATTTTTGTTTTTGTCCTCTAATTGTCGATTAATCAAGGCGCTCCTAATATATTGTTCATTGAAGAAAATGGCGTTCTCGTATATGGGTGAAATGTTTAACTTTTTTTTTTAAACAGCTCTTACACAGAGAGACCGTGGCCCCCTTAGGAGGAGAGCTATCTGGAAACCTCGAACAGCAGGTCAGTACGATTAACTCCTTCGCTGCCAGAGCCTTTGAAGTTCAAATGTCACGGAAGTCTTTCAATTTCAACGCCAATGAGTTAAAGCACAAATGAGCATGCACTCATTCATACTCCGTTTGTCCCTGCCGCATGTGTTCAGCTCCGAAAAGCTCTGGAAGAAGTCACGTCGGAGAAAGAAGCGCTCGCGCAACGCTGCCAGGAGCTTGACCAGCAGGTATCTCCACTTCTTTTAAAGGACCCTCCCGCACACAAACACAGCGAGAGCACATGCACACTCGTCCGCGGGCCAGTGTAAACAAAATATTGCCTTTGTCTGGAGCTGCTGTGGCAGAAGGATTGTGAGCTTATATAGTCTGCCCAGCCACTTTGCGGTCATTCCGCTCAGCAGCGGGCACTGACTGACCAATCACTCTCGACAGTTTCGGTTGTCGTTCCCTTTGCCGTCCCGCCGGACCGTCAGGTAAGCCCCACATGAGCGAAACTAATCCCCCGTGCTGTTTGGATGTTGACGCTAACTCGGCTAACGGGGGCTCCATTAAGGTTGCTACATGGACACGCTGTGTGATTTGAGTAATTTTAATTCAGTGGTTTTTCTGTACTACCCAGGCAAATGTGGGCTGACTAACTGCCAACTGAGTGTTTGTGCATGGATTAACTTGCACTCTGTTCACCACCGCCAGTCTTTTAAGAGTCTCGTTCTCCAAGGTTACTACCTGTGTTTTTCTTCTTGGAACTTCTTGATCAGGTGGCTGTTCTCCAAGAGGAACATAACAGCCTGCTCGCCGAGAACGACGTCCTCACCGACCGAGCCAATCAGTTGGAGACGTTTGACGACCCCAACACGCCGTCGGGCAGGAAGCACAGCCAGCTACAGCAACAGCTAGAAGTGCTCCAGGAGGAGAACTTCAGGTAGGTGACCGCTTACCAACTTGTGCCACTAGGCGGAGCCCAAAGCCAAGCATGAAGACCTTGGGGATCACTGAAGAAATGGGACATTTTACAAAACATGCAGTATCTGAACTCATTTACATTAAAACTCAGTTAAGAACAATAATTGTTATTCGTTTTTTAAGTCGTTTTAAAATACCAAATAAGTCTGGCGTATCACCTAATTGCATACAATTTTTCTCTTGTCCCGCTGTCCCCATAAACAAATATACTCAAAAGTAAAACTATAAAAATGAGTTGAAATTAGAATTTTGTTTGGGGGGTTTTCTCTTTCTTTTTTTTCTCGTGACTGTCTTTTGTAACTGTGGGAACATTTGTTTTAATACACATACTATGTAGTGGAAAATCTGATAAATAAACGCTTTGATTCCTTTGAGCAAAAATGTGCTCCTATTGTGAACTGACCCTGAAAGTAATTTTGTCAGGCTGGAGGCCGCAAAGGACGACTACAGGATCCACTGCGAAGAGCTGGAGAAGCAGCTGGTGGAAGTCCAGCACCGCAACGACGAGTTGACCGGCCTGGCCGAGGAGTCCAGGTCACTCAAGGATGAGCTGGACGTACTGAGGTCTGTTAGCTTTTGCCCAAAAATGAGCAATATTATTTGGCTCACGGTTTCCCGCGCAAGTGAAAACATCTCATTTTGCCTTCTAGGAACTGTTCAGACCGAATGGTGATGCTGGAGGCTTCGGTGGAAACGTACAAGCGTAAACTGGACAACCTGGGGGACCTGAAGAGGCAGATGAAGCTCCTGGAGGAGAACAACACCATCTACATGCAGAACACCGTCAGCCTGGAAGAGGAACTGCGCAAGGCCAACGCCGCCCGGGCACAGCTGGAAACGTATAAGCGCCAGGTAGTCGGATGTATTTAAAAAAAAAAAAGAAAGTTTTGAGAATTATTTCTTTGTCCTTGATTTATTTTGAAAAGACAAAAAAATCAACAGAGGACCCCTGATTTGGTGTATTCTGGTTGTTTGCACCCCTTCAGGTCCAAGAGCTACACTTGAAGTTGTCAGACGAGGCAAGGCGAGCGGACAGTCACGACTTTGAAATGAAAAGGCTGGAAGAGAAATACGAACTGGTGACGAAGGAGAAAGAGGTGGGTCTCTCCAGGAACTGGGGAGGGTGTTGGGAAATGAGAGGAGCGTGAGTAACTTTTCCATCCACCTGCAGCGCATCATTGTGGAGAGAGACTCTCTGAAGGAACTCAATGAGGAGCTTCGGTGCACCCAAGCGCAACAGCACCAACTCTCCCAAGCCGGTAGGGTGCATTCAGAAAACTTTTGGGTCATTCCAGAATTGGTTGTCTTGGTCAACAAAAGAAATTGGAAAAATGAATTTTCTCTTGCATATATATTCATGGTATTAATCAACTTTACCGGATAGATTA
This sequence comes from Stigmatopora argus, assembly GCF_051989625.1. Lineage (NCBI taxonomy): Eukaryota > Metazoa > Chordata > Actinopteri > Syngnathiformes > Syngnathidae > Stigmatopora > Stigmatopora argus. Next base: position 735,791 of record NW_027520042.1, read on the forward strand.
GCTATTTTACAGATCTATTGTGAAATTTTCATGATTGGATTGATTTAGTTTTTATTTATAGTATAATTATAGTAAGAGGGTTGCGAAGCTATACCAATGTGCAATTTTTTCAAAGGAGTAGAAACAAACTGTTCTTGTCTTGAGGACAAAGGGGAGAAAATTTACATTTTTAGGCCATGCTTCAGTCCTATTTGGTATTTTCAAACATATTTTCAAGCGTCCTTTCGTCTTAGTTTTTTAAGATTTGGTCTCCAAACGAGTAAATGCTATTTTAAGATTTCGTATGTGGGTTATTTCAATTTGGAAAGTGGAACATAAAATGTCCTCCAATTCTGAAATGCCCCTATAACGTTTTCCCGCGGTTGATCTTCAATTCTAAACCTCATCAGCGGTTCTCTCTGGTGTGCGGCAGGGATGCTGCATTCCACAAGCCCCAGTCACGATAACCTAGCAGCAGAACTGATCCCCGTCGAGCACAGGTGCAACAGTCCCATCAACACGTACGACGGCTGGCCCGTTAGCCCAACGCTGACTTTTGTGGTTGGCGCGTAGGGAGAAGTTCATCAGGCTTCAGCATGAGAACAGGATGCTTAGAGTGCAGCAGGAAGAGTTTGAGAGAGAGAAGATCGCATCTCTGCAGTCTCAGCTGGAGAACGCTCACAAGAGCCGCAGTCGATTGGACACGGAGAACAGGTTACCCCTCCTTGCAGCCTGATTATTTGTTCAGTGTCCTTACTCTGCCTTATTCCTACTTTCCCAAAGTGCAGATTGAGTCGCCAACGAGTCGGGGAGCTGCAGCAGCAGGTTGAAGACCTCCAAAAGGCGCTGCAGAGTCAGGCGGTCAAGCCTGATGACGTGAGTGCGCTGGCAGATGTCTATTGTGTTTGCATACCTACATTGATTATTAACTGTCCTTCCTGTCCCTGACACATAGTCAAACCTGAAGCGGAAACTGGACGCGCACATGTAAGTATCAGACTGGACTATGATTCTGGATGGAACTTGAAAGCATACATATTTCTATAGTTTATATTTTCACAGTTCAAATAGTGTATAAGAAAAACTAGTGGAAAACTGGTAACTATGTTGCTACCTGAGAGTACCTACTTTTGCCACGTGACCATTTTTGCGGGACAAGGTTTTGAAGCCCCAGGAATACTATCTGGATGATTCTTTACAGTAAGAGGCCTTTTGCCTGTTTCATCAGGGTCCAGCTGAATGAGGCCCAGGATGAAATCATGAAGAAGAAAGAGCTCCTGGAGGACCTGCAGCCCGACAACACTCAAAACTGTGAGTGTCTCGTCCCCACAGGATGACGGAATTCCCCACCCGAATCAGTCCAATTATGGGTTTTTTTCAGCATTAAAAGTGGACGAGCTCATGGCTGCGCTGAAAAAGAAGGATGATGACATGAGGGCCATGGAGGAGAGGTACAAATTGTACCTAGAGAAAGCTCGAAATGTGAGTAACAGGAGTTGAATGAAGTTCTATTTTTTCCCCACTTAAGAAGTTGAAGGTTTGAGCCTCTTTGCCTGCAGGTGATCCGAGCTCTAGACCCTAAATTGAACCCAGCGACCGCTGAGATTCAGGCTCTGAGGAACCAGGTGACAGACAGAGACAAACAGATTCTCAACCTAGAGGTAATTGTACTATCTTCTACTGTCACATTGGGAGAAAATTAAGGCCAATATGGCTCCACAGCGTCAGTGTGAGCAGGCCCGACTGCGCGAGTACGAAGAGAAACTGATAGTCTCCGCTTGGTACAACAAGGTAAGGTCCAAGATGCGCTTTTGAAGCCGCCATCCACGCTCAAGTTACTCAAGAACATGCTGTCGCCCTTCAGAGTTTGAACTTTCAGAAGCTGGCCATCGAGTCGCGTCTGGGTGGCCGCGCTGGTGCCGCTCTGTCAAATTCTGGCCAGTCCTTCTTGTCGCAACAACGACAAGTGTCGAACGCCCCTCGCCCCGTGCTTTCCATCAGCGTGCCCAACACGACCTCCAAGTAGAGTTGTGTGGAGCCCACATGTTTAACTCAGTCAGCGTTTTCTGGCCTTTATTGTAAAAAAAGCATATATATTACTCACAAAGTTAGCTATTTTGGTCTTTTTGTAGAAGAACATTCTTTTTTATACTCAATTTTACCGATTGATTTCTAGCAATAGTTTTTATTTTGACCGTATTGGGTCATTTCTCTCTACTGCTTTGGCAAAATGGAGTGAAATCCCTGAGGAAAAAAAGGACCAATCCAGTCTCAAGTGACCTTAACATGTCAGCGCCGTGCCAAAGGCTAAAGGAAGATGGGGATCCAGGCCGCTCAGCTGACTAGAGTTTCTCTCGACACCAGATCATCAGGAACAGGACGGAACAGAAGCCTGACAACCTTTAACTACTTACAAGATAGAGGACGGTGATGGCCAAGCTTGCATTACGTTTGTGAATGTCATGTGAAATTTGGTAGATTTTGTACCGGCCACCGACTCATCACTGACGGACAATCAGGGGGCACAAAATGGTGACTGTCTCATCTTATTAACCATGGAGTTGCACTTAAACACCAGCTTTTTTTCCAAAATCCAAATGTCTTAGAATTATAGCCTGGGTCCTACAATGGCATAGTTTTTAATTGGGGGCGTTGATGTTCGGGGCTTTGCTAAGTGCTTTATCAACATTAGGCAGGCTTATTCTGTCACGATGTGTTAATATGCAGATTTGCTTAATTTTGATTAGACATTTGACAATTTTCTTGTATTATATGGTAAAATAAAGCTGTCCAAATATATCTGTATTTAATGGTTGTATTAAAAGAAATGTTTTGAAGCAAAATTATGATGGAATTAAATTTAGTTTTTATGAATTTTCTGGTGTCATGCTGATTAAGTTACATATCTATATTCTGGGTGTGTACATTTCTAATAACTGACCACATGCAGCGGAGAATCGGGTAAGTGTGCCTAGGTCATAAGTCTTTTATAAAGATTCATTTTTTGGCATAAAATAGTGTTATTGGTTTAACTCCTGACTCCGTAAATAAACAAATTTATTGTACCTAAGCACAAAGGTAGTTTTTTTTCACTTGATGGCTGCATATGCTTTTTAAATTTATTATTATGTTTTATTTAATTTTATTTTCCAATTACTCTGTCAAATTATATTCTATGAAATTATTAATTTGTATCGTTTTTCTGTGTATTATAAAAGGAATTATTATTTTGCCCACCCCCTTTCCCCCCTTTTGTGTACAATGTGAACTAAAAAAAAGTGCAAATTTTAATGCAGGTCATTTCTTGATTAATTTTTCATATTAAAAAAAAGTCTGCATAAAACTAGTTCGTATTTAATTTGATGTACGATGTCCTGAAATAAAAAAAAAATATAATAGTTTCTATGGGGCTCAAAATATTAAGAAATGACGTCATCCAAAATTGGGGCCTGTTTTTTTTCTATCACCTGCCATCTTTCTGGCTAACGTGCAAACCGTTACATTGGAATCATCGACAGGCTACTCCTAAAATCAACCACAGACGTAATAAAACGTTTTGTCCTTATTGCTTGGGTTTAGCATGTTTGTGAATACTTTCAAATGGTGTAAACTTGCTATTTGTTGTGTTTTGTCGACATAAACAAAGATAACCTGGCGGAAAACTAGCAGAGCTACGAGTGATGGGGGGTGGGCGCCATCTTAGGGTGGGCGCCATCTTAAGACGGTAAAGTATTACACTTTTTATTTTTCCCACTTTTCTTTTAATTTATCCGTTGATAAAATTCAACGGGGTGTTCATGTAAATATGACAATTAATATAATTCGATGTAACGATTTTGTTCAACTTAAAAATCGAGTGAAATGGTTCTCATTTTTTCCCGGCTTCCTATTGGACAAGCGCCATCAAACGCCGTGACGTATATGAAAGAGGTCAAAGTCCTGAGTGGTTCTGGTTGGTCCATTTACCCTGAAATTGTGTCTCATATGAGGGGAGATGTATATTGACCATTTTCTATAAAATAGTCTTCCAGGGAGGTTCTGGGTGGATGTTAGGCAAGAATAAGTGCCCAAATTGGGGTAAATTGCGTCAAAAATAGTGGTTGTCTTGGAACTGGTCTTGGGTGGTTCTGGTTGGTCCATTTACCCTTAAATTTTGTCTCATATGAGGGTAGACTTTTATTGACCATTTTGTATAAAATAATCTTCCAGGGATGCTGTGAAGTAAAGTTATGCCACAATCAATGTGCCTAATATGGGCACTTTTATGGCAACGAGTGCTTGTGTTGGAACTGGTCCTGAGTGGTTCTGGTTAGTCCATTTACCCTGAAATTGTGTCTCATATGAGGGGAGATGTATATTGACCATTTTCTATAAAATAATCTTCCAGGGAGGTTCTGGGTGGATGTTAGGCAAGAATAAGTGCCCAAATTGGGGTAAATTGCGTCAAAAATAGTGGTTGTCTTGGAACTTGTCTTGGGTGGTTCTGGTTGGTCCATTTACCCTGAAATTTTGTCTCATATGAGGGGAGATGTATATTGACCATTCTGTATAAAATAATCTTCCAGGGTGGTTGTGAAGTAAAGTTATGCCACAATCAATGTGCCTAATATGGGCACTTTTATGGCAACGAGTGCTTGTGTTGGAACTGGTCCTGAGTGGTTCTGGTTAGTCCATTTACCCTGAAATTGTGTCTCATATGAGGGGAGATGTATATTGACCATTTTCTATAAAATAATCTTCCAGGGAGGTTCTGGGTGGATGTTAGGCAAGAATAAGTGCCCAAATTGGGGTAAATTGCGTCAAAAATAGTGGTTGTCTTGGAACTTGTCTTGGGTGGTTCTGGTTGGTCCATTTACCCTGAAATTGTGTCTCATATGAGGGTAGATGTATATTGACCATTTTGTATAAAATAATCTTCCAAGGATGTTGTGAAGTAAAGTTATGCCACAATCAATGTACCTAATATGGGCACTTTTATGACAACGAGTGCTTGTATTGGAACTGGTCCTGGGTGGTTCTGGTTGGTCCATTTACCCAGGAATTGTGTCTTATTTGTGGGTAGATGTATTATTGACAAATTTGTGTAAAATTAGTCTTCCAGGGAGGTTCTGGAGGGATGTTAGGCCAGAAATAGTGCCCAAATTGGGGTAAATTTCGTTAAAAATAGTGGTTGCATTGGAACTGGTCTTGGGTGGTTCTGGTTGGTCCATTTACCCTGAAATTTTGTCTCATATGAGGGTAGATGTATATTGACCATTTTGTATAAAATAATCTTCCAGGGATGCTGTGAAGTAAAGTTATGCCACAATCAATGTGCCTAATATGGGCACTTTTATGACAACGAGTGCTTGTGTTGGAACTGGTCCTGAGTGGTTCTGGTTGGTCCATTTACCCTGAAATTGTGTCTCATATGAGGGGAGATGTATATTGACCATTTTCTATAAAATAGTCTTCCAGGGAGGTTCTGGGTGGATGTTAGGCAAGAATAAGTGCCCAAATTGGGGTAAATTGCGTCAAAAATAGTGGTTGTCTTGGAACTGGTCTTGGGTGGTTCTGGTTGGTCCATTTACCCTTAAATTTTGTCTCATATGAGGGTAGACTTTTATTGACCATTTTGTATAAAATAATCTTCCAGGGTGGTCGTGAAGTAAAGTTATGCCACAATCAATGTACCTAATATGGGCACTTTTATGACAACGAGTGCTTGTATTGGAACTGGTCCTGAGCGGTTCTGGTTGGTCCATTTACCCGGGAATTGTGTCTCATTTGTGGGTAGATGTATAATTCACAATTTTGTGTAAAATTGGTCTTCCAGGGAGGTTCTGGGGGGATGTTAGGCCAGAAATAGTGCCCAAATTGGGGTAAATTGCGTAAAAATAGTGGTTGCATTGTAACTGGTCCTGGGTGGTTCTGGTTGGTCCATTTACCCTGAAATTGTGTCTCATATGAAGGGAGATGTATATTGACCATAATGTATAAAATAATCTTCCAGGGTGGTTGTGAAGTAAAGTTATGCCACAATCAATGTGCCTAATATGGGCACTTTTATGACAACGAGTGCTTGTGTTGGAACTGGTCCTGAGTGGTTCTGGTTGGTCCATTTACCCTGAAATTGTGTCTCATATGAGGGGAGATGTATATTGACCATTTTCTATAAAATAATCTTCCAGGGAGGTTCTGGGTGGATGTTAGGCAAGAATAAGTGCCCAAATTGGGGTAAATTGCGTCAAAAATAGTGGTTGTCTTGGAACTGGTCTTGGGTGGTTCTGGTTGGTCCATTTACCCTGAAGTTTTGTCTCATATGAGGGTAGATGTATATTGACCATTTTGTATAAAATAATCTTCCAGGGATGCTGTGAAGTAAAGTTATGCCACAATCAATGTGCCTAATATGGGCACTTTTATGACAACGAGTGCTTGTGTTGGAACTGGTCCTGAGTGGTTCTGGTTGGTCCATTTACCCTGAAATTGTGTCTCATATGAGGGGAGATGTATATTGACCATTTTCTATAAAATAATCTTCCAGGGAGGTTCTGGGTGGATGTTAGGCAAGAATAAGTGCCCAAATTGGGGTAAATTGCGTCAAAAATAGTGGTTGTCTTGGAACTGGTCTTGGGTGGTTCTGGTTGGTCCATTTACCCTGAAATTTTGTCTCATATGAGGGTAGACGTATATTGACCATTTTGTATAAAATAATCTTCCAGGGTGGTCGTGAAGTAAAGTTATGCCACAATCAATGTACCTAATATGGGCACTTTTATGACAACGAGTGCTTGTATTGGAAGTGGTCCTGGGTGGTTCTGGTTGGTCCATTTACCCGGGAATTGTGTCTCATTTGTGGGTAGATGTATAATTCACATTTTTGTATAAAATTAGACTTCCAGGGATGTTCTGGAGGGATGTTAGGCCAGAATAAGTTCCCAAAATGGGGTAAATTTCGTTAAAAATAGTGGTTGCATTGGAACTGGTCTTGGGTGGTTCTGGTTGGTCCATTTACCCAGAAGTTTTGTCTCATATGAGGGTAGATGTATATTGACCATTTTGTATAAAATAATCTTCCAGGGAGGTTGTGAAGTAAAGTTATGCCACAATCAGTGTGCCTGATATGGGCACTTTTATGACAACGAGTGCTTGTATTGGAACTGGTCCCGAGCGGTTCTGGTTGGTCCATTTACCCAGAAATTGTGTCTCATTTGTGGGTAGATGTATAATTCACCATTTTGTATAAAATTAGACTTCCAGGGATGTTCTGGGGGGATGTTAGGCCAGAATAAGTGACCAAAATGGGGTAAATTTCGTCAAAAATAGTGGTTGTCTTGGAACTGGTCTTGGGTGGTTCTGGTTGGTCCATTTACCCTGAAATTGTGTCTCATATGAGGGTAGATGTATATTGACCAATTTGTATAAAATAATTTTCCAGGGAGGTTGTGAAGTAAAGTTATGCCACAATCAATGTACCTAATATGGGCACTTTTATGACAACGAGTGCTTGTATTGGAACTGGTCCTGAGTGGTTCTGGTTGGTCCATTTACCCGGGACTTGTGTCTCATTTGTGGGTAGATGTATAATTCACAATTTTGTATAAAATTAGTCTTCCAGGGAGGTTCTGGGGGGATGTTAGGCAATAAATAGTGCCCAAATTGGGGTAAATTGCGTCAAAAATAGTGGTTGCATTGGAACTGGTCCTGGATGGTTCTGGTTGGTCCATTTACCCTGAAATTTTGTCTCATATGAGGGTAGACGTATATTGACCAATTTTTTATAAATTAATCTTCCAGGGTGGTTGTGAAGTAAAGTTATGCCACAATCAGTGTGCCTAATATGGGCACTTTTATGACAACGAGTGCTTGTATTGGAACTGGTCCTGAGCGGTTCTGGTTTGTCCATTTACCCAGAAATTGTGTCTCATTTGTGGGTAGATGTATAATTCACAATTATGTGTAAAATTAGTCTTCCAGGGAGGTTCTGGGGTGATGTTAGGCCAGAATAAGTGCCCAAATTGGGGTAAATTGCATCAAAAATAGTGTTTGTCTTGGAACTGGTCTTGGGTGGTTCTGGTTGGTCCATTTACCTTGAAATTTTGTCTTATATGAGGGTAGACGTATATTGACCATTCTGTATAAAATAATCTTCCAGGGTGGTTGTGAAGTAAAGTTATGCCACAAACAGTGTGCCTAATATTGGCACTTTTATGACAACGAGTGCTTGTATTGGAACTGGTCCTGGGTGGTTCTGGTTGGTCCATTTACCCAGAAATTTTGTATCATATGAGGGTAGATGTTTATTGACCATTTTCTATAAAATAATCTTCCAGGGAGGTTCTGGGGGGATGTTAGGCAAGAATAAGTGCCCAAAATGGGGTAAATTTCGTTAAAAAGAGTGGTTGCATTGTAACTGGTCCTGGGTGGTTCTGGTTGGTCCATTTACCCTGAAATTTTGTCTCATATGAGGGGAGATGTATATTGACAATTCTGTATAAAATAATCTTCCAGGGTGGTTGTGAAGTAAAGTTATGCCACAATCAATGTACCTAATATGGGCACTTTTATGACAACGAGTGCTTGTATTGGAACTGGTCCTGGGTGGTTCTGGTTGGTGCATTTACCCAGAAATTGTGCCTCATTTGTGGGTAGATGTATAATTCACCATTTTGTGTAAAATTAGTCTTCCAGGGAGGTTCTGGGGGGATGTTAAGCCAGAAATAGTGCCCAAATTGGGGTAAATTTCGTTAAAAATAGTGGTTGTCTCGGAACTGGTCTTGGGTGGTTCTGGTTGGTCCATTTACCCTGAAATTGTGTCTCATATGAGGGGAGATGTATATTGACCGTTTTGTATAAAATAATCTTTCAGGGAGGATGTGAAGTAAAGTTATGCCACAATCATGGTACCTAATATGGGCACTTTTATGACAACGAGTGCTTGTATTGGAACTGGTCCTGAGTGGTTCTGGTTGGTCCATTTACCCGGGACTTGTGTCATATTTGTGGGTAGATGTATAATTCACATTTTTGTATAAAATTAGACTTCCAGGGATGTTCTGGAGGGATGTTAGGCCAGAATAAGTGCCCAAAGTGGGGTAAATTTCGTTAAAAATAGTGGTTGCATTGGAACTGGTCTTGGGTGGTTCTGGTTGGTCCATTTACCCAGAAATTTTGTCTCATATGAGGGTAGATGTATATTGACAATTCTGTATAAAATAATCTTCCAGGGTGGTTGTGAAGTAAAGTTATGCCACAATCAATGTACCTAATATGGGCACTTTTATGACAACGAGTGCTTGTATTGGAACTGGTCCTGGGTGGTTCTGGTTGGTGCATTTACCCAGAAATTGTGCCTCATTTGTGGGTAGATGTATAATTCACCATTTTGTGTAAAATTAGTCTTCCAGGGAGGTTCTGGGGTGATGTTAGGCCAGAATAAGTGCCCAAATTGGGGTAAATTGCGTCAAAAATAGTGGTTGTCTTGGAACTTGTCTTGGGTGGTTCTGGTTGGTCCATTTACCCAGAAATTTTGTCTCATATGAGGGTAGATGTATGTTGACCATTTTGTATAAAATAATCTTCCAGGGTGGTTGTGAAGTAAAGTTATGCTACAATCTGTGTGCCTAATATGGGCACTCTTATTGAAAAGAGTGCTTGTATTGGAACTGGTCCTGAGTGGTTCTGGTTGGTCCATTTACCCGGGAATTGTGTCTCATTTGTGGGTAGATGTATAATTCACATTTTTGTATAAAATTAGACTTCCAGGGATGTTCTGGGGGGATGGTAGGCAAGAAATAGTTCCCAAAAAGGGGTAATTTTCGTTAAAAATAGTGGTTGCATTGGAACTGGTCCTGGGTGGTTCTGGTTGGTCCATTTACCCTGAAATTGTGTCTCATATGTGGGTAGACGTATATTGACCATTTTGTATAAAATAATCTTCCAGGGTGGTCGTGAAGTAAAGTTATGCCACAATCAATGTACCTAATATGGGCACTTTTATGACAACGAGTGCTTGTATTGGAAGTGGTCCTGGGTGGTTCTGGTTGGTCCATTTACCCGGGAATTGTGTCTCATTTGTGGGTAGATGTATAATTCACATTTTTGTATAAAATTAGACTTCCAGGGATGTTCTGGAGGGATGTTAGGCCAGAATAAGTGCCCAAAATGGGGTAAATTTCGTTAAAAATAGTGGTTTCATTGGAACTGGTCTTGGGTGGTTCTGGTTGGTCCATTTACCCAGAAGTTTTGTCTCATATGAGGGTAGATGTATATTGACCATTTTGTATAAAATAATCTTCCAGGGAGGTTGTGAAGTAAAGTTATGCCACAATCAGTGTGCCTGATATGGGCACTTTTATGACAACGAGTGTTTGTATTGGAACTGGTCCTGAGCGGTTCTGGTTGGTCCATTTACCCAGAAATTGTGTCTCATTTGATGGTAGATGTATAATTCACCATTTTGTATAAAATTAGACTTCCAGGGATGTTCTGGGGGGATGTTAGGCCAGAATAAGTGACCAAAATGGGGTAAATTTCGTCAAAAATAGTGGTTGTCTTGGAACTGGTCTTGGGTGGTTCTGGTTGGTCCATTTACCCTGAAATTGTGTCTCATATGAGGGTAGATGTATATTGACCAATTTGTATAAAATAATTTTCCAGGGAGGTTGTGAAGTAAAGTTATGCCACAATCAATGTACCTAATATGGGCACTTTTATGACAACGAGTGCTTGTATTGGAACTGGTCCTGAGTGGTTCTGGTTGGTCCATTTACCCGGGACTTGTGTCTCATTTGTGGGTAGATGTATAATTCACAATTTTGTATAAAATTAGTCTTCCAGGGAGGTTCTGGGGGGATGTTAGGCAATAAATAGTGCCCAAATTGGGGTAAATTGCGTCAAAAATAGTGGTTGCATTGGAACTGGTCCTGGATGGTTCTGGTTGGTCCATTTACCCTGAAATTTTGTCTCATATGAGGGTAGACGTATATTGACCAATTTTTTATAAAATAATCTTCCAGGGTGGTTGTGAAGTAAAGTTATGCCACAATCAGTGTGCCTAATATGGGCACTTTTATGACAACGAGTGCTTGTATTGGAACTGGTCCTGAGCGGTTCTGGTTTGTCCATTTACCCAGAAATTGTGTCTCATTTGTGGGTAGATGTATAATTCACAATTATGTGTAAAATTAGTCTTCCAGGGAGGTTCTGGGGTGATGTTAGGCCAGAATAAGTGCCCAAATTGGGGTAAATTGCATCAAAAATAGTGGTTGTCTTGGAACTGGTCTTGGGTGGTTCTGGTTGGTCCATTTACCTTGAAATTTTGTCTTATATGAGGGTAGACGTATATTGACCATTCTGTATAAAATAATCTTCCAGGGTGGTTGTGAAGTAAAGTTATGCCACAAACAGTGTGCCTAATATGGGCACTTTTATGACAACGAGTGCTTGTATTGGAACTGGTCCTGGGTGGTTCTGGTTGGTCCATTTACCCAGAAATTTTGTATCATATGAGGGTAGATGTTTATTGACCATTTTCTATAAAATAATCTTCCAGGGAGGTTCTGGGGGGATGTTAGGCAAGAATAAGTGCCCAAAATGGGGTAAATTTCGTTAAAAAGAGTGGTTGCATTGTAACTGGTCCTGGGTGGTTCTGGTTGGTCCATTTACCCTGAAATTTTGTCTCATATGAGGGGAGATGTATATTGACAATTCTGTATAAAATAATCTTCCAGGGTGGTTGTGAAGTAAAGTTATGCCACAATCAATGTACCTAATATGGGCACTTTTATGACAACGAGTGCTTGTATTGGAACTGGTCCTGGGTGGTTCTGGTTGGTGCATTTACCCAGAAATTGTGCCTCATTTGTGGGTAGATGTATAATTCACCATTTTGTGTAAAATTAGTCTTCCAGGGAGGTTCTGGGGGGATGTTAAGCCAGAAATAGTGCCCAAATTGGGGTAAATTTCGTTAAAAATAGTGGTTGTCTCGGAACTGGTCTTGGGTGGTTCTGGTTGGTCCATTTACCCTGAAATTGTGTCTCATATGAGGGGAGATGTATATTGACCGTTTTGTATAAAATAATCTTTCAGGGAGGATGTGAAGTAAAGTTATGCCACAATCAATGTACCTAATATGGGCACTTTTATGACAACGAGTGCTTGTATTGGAACTGGTCCTGAGTGGTTCTGGTTGGTCCATTTACCCGGGACTTGTGTCATATTTGTGGGTAGATGTATAATTCACATTTTTGTATAAAATTAGACTTCCAGGGATGTTCTGGAGGGATGTTAGGCCAGAATAAGTGCCCAAAGTGGGGTAAATTTCGTTAAAAATAGTGGTTGCATTGGAACTGGTCTTGGGTGGTTCTGGTTGGTCCATTTACCCAGAAATTTTGTCTCATATGAGGGTAGATGTATATTGACAATTCTGTATAAAATAATCTTCCAGGGTGGTTGTGAAGTAAAGTTATGCCACAATCAATGTACCTAATATGGGCACTTTTATGACAACGAGTGCTTGTATTGGAACTGGTCCTGGGTGGTTCTGGTTGGTGCATTTACCCAGAAATTGTGCCTCATTTGTGGGTAGATGTATAATTCACCATTTTGTGTAAAATTAGTCTTCCAGGGAGGTTCTGGGGTGATGTTAGGCCAGAATAAGTGCCCAAATTGGGGTAAATTGCGTCAAAAATAGTGGTTGTCTTGGAACTTGTCTTGGGTGGTTCTGGTTGGTCCATTTACCCAGAAATTTTGTCTCATATGAGGGTAGATGTATATTGACCATTTTGTATAAAATAATCTTCCAGGGTGGTTGTGAAGTAAAGTTATGCTACAATCTGTGTGCCTAATATGGGCACTCTTATTGAAAAGAGTGCTTGTATTGGAACTGGTCCTGAGTGGTTCTGGTTGGTCCATTTACCCGGGAATTGTGTCTCATTTGTGGGTAGATGTATAATTCACATTTTTGTATAAAATTAGACTTCCAGGGATGTTCTGGGGGGATGGTAGGCAAGAAATAGTTCCCAAAAAGGGGTAATTTTCGTTAAAAATAGTGGTTGCATTGGAACTGGTCCTGGGTGGTTCTGGTTGGTCCATTTACCCTGAAATTGTGTCTCATATGTGGGTAGACGTATATTGACCATTTTGTATAAAATAATCTTCCAGGGTGGTCGTGAAGTAAAGTTATGCCACAATCAATGTACCTAATATGGGCACTTTTATGACAACGAGTGCTTGTATTGGAAGTGGTCCTGGGTGGTTCTGGTTGGTCCATTTACCCGGGAATTGTGTCTCATTTGTGGGTAGATGTATAATTCACATTTTTGTATAAAATTAGACTTCCAGGGATGTTCTGGAGGGATGTTAGGCCAGAATAAGTGCCCAAAATGGGGTAAATTTCGTTAAAAATAGTGGTTTCATTGGAACTGGTCTTGGGTGGTTCTGGTTGGTCCATTTACCCAGAAGTTTTGTCTCATATGAGGGTAGATGTATATTGACCATTTTGTATAAAATAATCTTCCAGGGAGGTTGTGAAGTAAAGTTATGCCACAATCAGTGTGCCTGATATGGGCACTTTTATGACAACGAGTGCTTGTATTGGAACTGGTCCTGAGCGGTTCTGGTTGGTCCATTTACCCAGAAATTGTGTCTCATTTGATGGTAGATGTATAATTCACCATTTTGTATAAAATTAGACTTCCAGGGATGTTCTGGGGGGATGTTAGGCCAGAATAAGTGACCAAAATGGGGTAAATTTCGTCAAAAATAGTGGTTGTCTTGGAACTGGTCTTGGGTGGTTCTGGTTTGTCCATTTACCCTGAAATTGTGTCTCATATGAGGGTAGATGTATATTGACCAATTTGTATAAAATAATTTTCCAGGGAGGTTGTGAAGTAAAGTTATGCCACAATCAATGTACCTAATATGGGCACTTTTATGACAACGAGTGCTTGTATTGGAACTGGTCCTGAGTGGTTCTGGTTGGTCCATTTACCCGGGACTTGTGTCTCATTTGTGGGTAGATGTATAATTCACAATTTTGTATAAAATTAGTCTTCCAGGGAGGTTCTGGGGGGATGTTAGGCAATAAATAGTGCCCAAATTGGGGTAAATTGCGTCAAAAATAGTGGTTGCATTGGAACTGGTCCTGGATGGTTCTGGTTGGTCCATTTACCCTGAAATTTTGTCTCATATGAGGGTAGACGTATATTGACCAATTTTTTATAAAATAATCTTCCAGGGTGGTTGTGAAGTAAAGTTATGCCACAATCAGTGTGCCTAATATGGGCACTTTTATGACAACGAGTGCTTGTATTGGAACTGGTCCTGAGCGGTTCTGGTTTGTCCATTTACCCAGAAATTGTGTCTCATTTGTGGGTAGATGTATAATTCACAATTATGTGTAAAATTAGTCTTCCAGGGAGGTTCTGGGGTGATGTTAGGCCAGAATAAGTGCCCAAATTGGGGTAAATTGCATCAAAAATAGTGGTTGTCTTGGAACTGGTCTTGGGTGGTTCTGGTTGGTCCATTTACCTTGAAATTTTGTCTTATATGAGGGTAGACGTATATTGACCATTCTGTATAAAATAATCTTCCAGGGTGGTTGTGAAGTAAAGTTATGCCACAAACAGTGTGCCTAATATGGGCACTTTTATGACAACGAGTGCTTGTATTGGAACTGGTCCTGGGTGGTTCTGGTTGGTCCATTTACCCAGAAATTTTGTATCATATGAGGGTAGATGTTTATTGACCATTTTCTATAAAATAATCTTCCAGGGAGGTTCTGGGGGGATGTTAGGCAAGAATAAGTGCCCAAAATGGGGTAAATTTCGTTAAAAAGAGTGGTTGCATTGTAACTGGTCCTGGGTGGTTCTGGTTGGTCCATTTACCCTGAAATTTTGTCTCATATGAGGGGAGATGTATATTGACAATTCTGTATAAAATAATCTTCCAGGGTGGTTGTGAAGTAAAGTTATGCCACAATCAATGTACCTAATATGGGCACTTTTATGACAACGAGTGCTTGTATTGGAACTGGTCCTGGGTGGTTCTGGTTGGTGCATTTACCCAGAAATTGTGCCTCATTTGTGGGTAGATGTATAATTCACCATTTTGTGTAAAATTAGTCTTCCAGGGAGGTTCTGGGGGGATGTTAAGCCAGAAATAGTGCCCAAATTGGGGTAAATTTCGTTAAAAATAGTGGTTGTCTCGGAACTGGTCTTGGGTGGTTCTGGTTGGTCCATTTACCCTGAAATTGTGTCTCATATGAGGGGAGATGTATATTGACCGTTTTGTATAAAATAATCTTTCAGGGAGGATGTGAAGTAAAGTTATGCCACAATCAATGTACCTAATATGGGCACTTTTATGACAACGAGTGCTTGTATTGGAACTGGTCCTGAGTGGTTCTGGTTGGTCCATTTACCCGGGACTTGTGTCATATTTGTGGGTAGATGTATAATTCACATTTTTGTATAAAATTAGACTTCCAGGGATGTTCTGGAGGGATGTTAGGCCAGAATAAGTGCCCAAAGTGGGGTAAATTTCGTTAAAAATAGTGGTTGCATTGGAACTGGTCTTGGGTGGTTCTGGTTGGTCCATTTACCCAGAAATTTTGTCTCATATGAGGGTAGATGTATATTGACAATTCTGTATAAAATAATCTTCCAGGGTGGTTGTGAAGTAAAGTTATGCCACAATCAATGTACCTAATATGGGCACTTTTATGACAACGAGTGCTTGTATTGGAACTGGTCCTGGGTGGTTCTGGTTGGTGCATTTACCCAGAAATTGTGCCTCATTTGTGGGTAGATGTATAATTCACCATTTTGTGTAAAATTAGTCTTCTAGGGAGGTTCTGGGGTGATGTTAGGCCAGAATAAGTGCCCAAATTGGGGTAAATTGCGTCAAAAATAGTGGTTGTCTTGGAAATTGTCTTGGGTGGTTCTGGTTGGTCCATTTACCCAGAAATTTTGTCTCATATGAGGGTAGATGTATATTGACCATTTTGTATAAAATAATCTTCCAGGGTGGTTGTGAAGTAAAGTTATGCTACAATCTGTGTGCCTAATATGGGCACTCTTATTGAAAAGAGTGCTTGTATTGGAACTGGTCCTGAGTGGTTCTGGTTGGTCCATTTACCCGGGAATTGTGTCTCATTTGTGGGTAGATGTATAATTCACATTTTTGTATAAAATTAGACTTCCAGGGATGTTCTGGGGGGATGGTAGGCAAGAAATAGTTCCCAAAAAGGGGTAATTTTCGTTAAAAATAGTGGTTGCATTGGAACTGGTCCTGGGTGGTTCTGGTTGGTCCATTTACCCTGAAATTGTGTCTCATATGTGGGTAGATGTATATTGACCATTTGGTATAAAATAATCTTCCAGGGAGGTTGTGAAGTAAAGTTATGCCACAATCAGTGTGCCTGATATGGGCACTTTTATGACAACGAGTGCTTGTATTGGAACTGGTCCTGAGTGGTTCTGGTTGGTCCATTTACCCGGGACTTGTGTCATATTTGTGGGTAGATGTATAATTCACATTTTTGTATAAAATTAAACTTCCAGGGATGTTCTGGGGGGATGTTAGGCAAGAAATAGTGCCCAAAAAGGGGTAATTTTCACTAAAAATAGTGGTTGCATTGGAACTGGTCCTGGGTGGTTCTGGTTGGTCCATTTACCCTGAAATTGTGTCTCATATGTGGGTAGATGTATATTGACCATTTTGTATAAAATAATCTTCCAAGGATGTTGTGAAGTAAAGTTATGCCACAATCAATGTACCTAATATGGGCACTTTTATGACAACGAGTGCTTGTATTGGAAGTGGTCCTGGGTGGTTCTGGTTGGTCCATTTACCCGGGAATTGTGTCTCATTTGTGGGTAGATGTATAATTCACATTTTTGTATAAAATTAGTCTTCCAGGGAGATTCTGGGGGGATGTTAGGCCAGAAATAGTGCCCAAAATGGGGTAATTTTCGTTAAAAAGAGTGGTTGTGTTGGAACTCGTCCTGGGTGGTTCTGGTTGGTCCATTTACCCTGAAATTGTGTCTCATATGAGGGTAGACGTATATTGACCATTTTGTATAAAATAATCTTCCAGGGTCGTTGTGAAGTAAAGTTATGCCACAATCAGTGTGCCTAATATGGGCACTTTTATGACAACGAGTGCTTGTATTGGAACTGGTCCTGAGCGGTTCTGGTTGGTGCATTTACCCAGAAATTGTGCCTCATTTGTGGGTAGATGTATAATTCACCATTTTGTGTAAAATTAGTCTTCCAGGGAGGTTCTGGGGTGATGTTAGGCCAGAATAAGTGCCCAAATTGGGGTAAATTGCGTCAAAAATAGTGGTTGTCTTGGAACTTGTCTTGGGTGGTTCTGGTTGGTCCATTTACCCAGAAATTTTGTCTCATATGAGGGTAGATGTATATTGACCATTTTGTATAAAATAATCTTCCAGGGTGGTTGTGAAGTAAAGTTATGCTACAATCTGTGTGCCTAATATGGGCACTCTTATTGAAAAGAGTGCTTGTATTGGAACTGGTCCTGAGTGGTTCTGGTTGGTCCATTTACCCGGGAATTGTGTCTCATTTGTGGGTAGATGTATAATTCACATTTTTGTATAAAATTAGACTTCCAGGGATGTTCTGGGGGGATGGTAGGCAAGAAATAGTTCCCAAAAAGGGGTAATTTTCGTTAAAAATAGTGGTTGCATTGGAACTGGTCCTGGGTGGTTCTGGTTGGTCCATTTACCCTGAAATTGTGTCTCATATGTGGGTAGATGTATATTGACCATTTGGTATAAAATAATCTTCCAGGGAGGTTGTGAAGTAAAGTTATGCCACAATCAGTGTGCCTGATATGGGCACTTTTATGACAACGAGTGCTTGTATTGGAACTGGTCCTGAGTGGTTCTGGTTGGTCCATTTACCCGGGACTTGTGTCATATTTGTGGGTAGATGTATAATTCACATTTTTGTATAAAATTAGACTTCCAGGGATGTTCTGGGGGGGTGTTAGGCAAGAAATAGTGCCCAAAAAGGGGTAATTTTCACTAAAAATAGTGGTTGCATTGGAACTGGTCCTGGGTGGTTCTGGTTGGTCCATTTACCCTGAAATTGTGTCTCATATGAGGGGAGATGTATATTGACCATTTTCTATAAAATAATCTTCCAGGGAGGTTCTGGGTGGATGTTAGGCAAGAATAAGTGCCCAAATTGGGGTAAATTGCGTCAAAAATAGTGGTTGTCTTGGAACTGGTCCTGGGTGGTTCTGGTTGGTCCATTTACCCTGAAATTGTGTCTCATATGTGGGTAGATGTATATTGACCATTTTGTATAAAATAATCTTCCAAGGATGTTGTGAAGTAAAGTTATGCCACAATCAATGTACCTAATATGGGCACTTTTATGACAACGAGTGCTTGTATTGGAAGTGGTCCTGGGTGGTTCTGGTTGGTCCATTCACCCGGGAATTGTGTCTCATTTGTGGGTAGATGTATAATTCACATTTTTGTATAAAATTAGACTTCCAGGGATGTTCTGGGGGGATGTTAGGCAAGAAATAGTGCCCAAATTGGGATAAATTGCGTCAAAAATAGTGGTTGCATTGGAACTGGTCCTGGATGGTTCTGGTTGGTTCATTTACCCTGAAATTTTGTCTCATATGAGGGTAGACGTATATTGACCATTTTGTATAAAATAATCTTCCAGGGTGGTTGTGAAGTAAAGTTATGCCACAATCAGTGTGCCTAATATGGGCACTTTTATGACAACGAGTGCTTGTATTGGAACTGGTCCTGAGCGGTTCTGGTTGGTCCATTTACCCGGGACTTGTGTCATATTTGTGGGTAGATGTATAATTCACATTTTTGTATAAAATTAGACTTCCAGGGATGTTCTGGGGGGGGTGTTAGGCAAGAAATAGTGCCCAAAAAGGGGTAATTTTCACTAAAAATAGTGGTTGCATTGGAACTGGTCCTGGGTGGTTCTGGTTGGTCCATTTACCCTGAAATTGTGTCTCATATGAGGGGAGATGTATATTGACCATTTTCTATAAAATAATCTTCCAGGGAGGTTCTGGGTGGATGTTAGGCAAGAATAAGTGCCCAAATTGGGGTAAATTGCGTCAAAAATAGTGGTTGTCTTGGAACTGGTCCTGGGTGGTTCTGGTTGGTCCATTTACCCTGAAATTGTGTCTCATATGTGGGTAGATGTATATTGACCATTTTGTATAAAATAATCTTCCAAGGATGTTGTGAAGTAAAGTTATGCCACAATCAATGTACCTAATATGGGCACTTTTATGACAACGAGTGCTTGTATTGGAAGTGGTCCTGGGTGGTTCTGGTTGGTCCATTTACCCGGGAATTGTGTCTCATTTGTGGGTAGATGTATAATTCACATTTTTGTATAAAATTAGACTTCCAGGGATGTTCTGGGGGGATGTTAGGCAAGAAATAGTTCCCAAATTGGGATAAATTGCGTCAAAAATAGTGGTTGCATTGGAACTGGTCCTGGATGGTTCTGGTTGGTTCATTTACCCTGAAATTTTGTCTCATATGAGGGTAGACGTATATTGACCATTTTGTATAAAATAATCTTCCAGGGTGGTTGTGAAGTAAAGTTATGCCACAATCAGTGTGCCTAATATGGGCACTTTTATGACAACGAGTGCTTGTATTGGAACTGGTCCTGAGCGGTTCTGGTTGGTCCATTTACCCAGAAATTTTGTCTTATTTGTGGGTAGATGTATAATTCACAATTTTGTGTAAAATTAGTCTTCCAGGGAGGTTCTGGGGTGATGTTAGGCCAGAATAAGTGCCCAAATTGGGGTAAATTGCGTCAAAAATAGTGGTTGTCTTGGAACTGGTCTTGGGTGGTTCTGGTTGGTCCATTTACCTTGAAATTTTGTCTTATATGAGGGTAGACGTATATTGACATTCTGTATAAAATAATCTTCCAGGGTGGTTGTGAAGTAAAGTTATGCCACAAACAGTGTGCCTAATATGGGCACTTTTATGACAACGAGTGCTTGTATTGGAACTGGTCCTGGGTGGTTCTGGTTTGTCCATTTACCCAGAAATTTTGTATCATATGAGGGGAGATGTTTATTGACAATTTTCTATAAAATAATCTTCCAGGGAGGTTCTGGGAGGATGTTAGGCAAGAATAAGTGCCCAAAATGGGGTAAATTTCGTTCAAAAGAGTGGTTGCATTGTAACTGGTCCTGGGTGGTTCTGGTTAGTCCATTTACCCTGAAATTTTGTCTCATATGAGGGGAGATGTATTTTGACAATTCTGTATAAAATAATCTTCCAGGGTGGTTGTGAAGTAAAGTTATGCCACAATCAATGTACCTAATATGGGCACTTTTATGACAACGAGTGCTTGTATTGGAACTGGTCCTGGGTGGTTCTGGTTGGTGCATTTACCCAGAAATTGTGTCTCATTTGTGGGTAGATGTATAATTCACCATTTTGTGTAAAATTAGTCTTCCAGGGAGGTTCTGGGGGGATGTTAAGCCAGAAATAGTGCCCAAATTGGGGTAAATTTCGTTAAAAATAGTGGTTGCATTGTAACTGGTCCTGGGTGGTTCTGGTTGGTCCATTTACCCTGAAAATTTGTCTGATATGAGGGTAGACGTATATTGACCATTTTGTATAAAATAATCTTCCAGGGTGGTTGTGAAGTAAAGTTATGCCACAATCAGTGTGCCAAATATGGGCACTTTTATGATAACGAGTGCTTGTATTGGAACTGGTCCTGAGCGGTTCTGGTTGGTCCATTTACCCAGAAATTGTGTCTCATTTGTGGGTAGATGTATAATTCACAATTTTGTGTAAAATTAGTCTTCCAGGGAGGTTCTGGGGTGATGTTAGGCCAGAATAAGTGCCCAAATTGGGGTAAATTGCGTCAAAAATAGTGGTTGTCTTGGAACTTGTCTTGGGTGGTTCTGGTTGGTCCATTTACCCAGAAATTTTGTCTCATATGAGGGTAGATGTATATTGACCATTTTGTATAAAATAATCTTCCAGGGTGGTTGTGAAGTAAAGTTATGCTACAATCTGTGTGCCTAATATGGGCACTTTTATGACAACGAGTGCTTGTATTGGAACTGGTCCTGGGTGGTTCTGGTTGGTCCATTTACCCAGAAATTTTGTATCATATGAGGGTAGATGTTTATTGATCATTTTCTATAAAATAATCTTCCAGGGAGGTTCTGGGGGGATGTTAGGCAAGAAATAGTGCCCAAAAAGTGGTAATTTTTGTTCAAAATAGTGGTTGCATTGGAACTGGTCCTGGGTGGTTCTGGTTGGTCCATTTACCCTGAAATTATGTCTCATATGTGGGTAGATGTATATTGACCATTTTGTATAAAATAATCTTCCAAGGATGTTGTGAAGTAAAGTTATGCCACAATCAATGTACCTAGTATGGGCACTTTTATGACAACGAGTGCTTGTATTGGAAGTGGTCCTGGGTGGTTCTGGTTGGTCCATTTACCCGGGAATTGTGTCTCATTTGTGGGTAGATGTATAATTCACATTTTTGTATAAAATTAGACTTCCAGGGATGTTCTGGAGGGATGTTAGGCCAGAATAAGTGCCCAAAATGGGGTAAATTTCGTTAAAAATAGTGGTTGCATTGGAACTGGTCTTGGGTGGTTCTGGTTGGTCCATTTACCCAGAAATTTTGTCTCATATGAGGGTAGATGTATATTGACCATTTTGTATAAAATAATCTTCCAGGGAGGTTGTGAAGTAAAGTTATGCCACAATCAGTGTGCCTGATATGGGCACTTTTATGACAACGAGTGCTTGTATTGGAACTGGTCCTGAGCGGTTCTGGTTGGTCCATTTACCCATAAATTGTGTCTCATTTGTGGGTAGATGTATAATTCACCATTTTGTATAAAATTAGACTTCCAGGGATGTTCTGGGGGGATGTTAGGCCAGAATAAGTGACCAAAATGGGGTAAATTTTGTCAAAAATAGTGGTTGTCTTGGAACTGGTCTTGGGTGGTTCTGGTTGGTCCATTTACCCTGAAATTGTGTCTCATATGAGGGTAGATGTATATTGACCAATTTGTATAAAATAAATTTCCAGGGAGGTTGTGAAGTAAAGTTATGCCACAATCAATGTACCTAATATGGGCACTTTTATGACAACGAGTGCTTGTATTGGAACTGGTCCTGAGTGGTTCTGGTTTGTCCATTTACCCAGAAATTGTGTCTCATTTGTGGGTAGATGTATAATTCACAATTATGTGTAAAATTAGTCTTCCAGGGAGGTTCTGGGGTGATGTTAGGCCAGAATAAGTGCCCAAATTGGGGTAAATTGCATCAAAAATAGTGGTTGTCTTGGAACTGGTCTTGGGTGGTTCTGGTTGGTCCATTTACCTTGAAATTTTGTCTTATATGAGGGTAGACGTATATTGACCATTCTGTATAAAATAATCTTCCAGGGTGGTTGTGAAGTAAAGTTATGCCACAAACAGTGTGCCTAATATGGGCACTTTTATGACAACGAGTGCTTGTATTGGAACTGGTCCTGGGTGGTTCTGGTTGGTGCATTTACCCAGAAATTGTGCCTCATTTGTGGGTAGATGTATAATTCACCATTTTGTGTAAAATTAGTCTTCCAGGGAGGTTCTGGGGGGATGTTAAGCCAGAAATAGTGCCCAAATTGGGGTAAATTTCGTTAAAAATAGTGGTTGTCTCGGAACTGGTCTTGGGTGGTTCTGGTTGGTCCATTTACCCTGAAATTGTGTCTCATATGAGGGGAGATGTATATTGACCGTTTTGTATAAAATAATCTTTCAGGGAGGATGTGAAGTAAAGTTATGCCACAATCAATGTACCTAAAATGGGCACTTTTATGACAACGAGTGCTTGTATTGGAACTGGTCCTGAGTGGTTCTGGTTGGTCCATTTACCCGGGACTTGTGTCATATTTGTGGGTAGATGTATAATTCACATTTTTGTATAAAATTAGACTTCCAGGGATGTTCTGGAGGGATGTTAGGCCAGAATAAGTGCCCAAAGTGGGGTAAATTTCGTTAAAAATAGTGGTTGCATTGGAACTGGTCTTGGGTGGTTCTGGTTGGTCCATTTACCCAGAAATTTTATTTCATATGAGGGTAGATGTATATTGACAATTCTGTATAAAATAATCTTCCAGGGTGGTTGTGAAGTAAAGTTATGCCACAATCAATGTACCTAATATGGGCACTTTTATGACAACGAGTGCTTGTATTGGAACTGGTCCTGGGTGGTTCTGGTTGGTGCATTTACACAGAAATTGTGCCTCATTTGTGGGTAGATGTATAATTCACCATTTTGTGTAAAATTAGTCTTCCAGGGAGGTTCTGGGGTGATGTTAGGCCAGAATAAGTGCCCAAATTGGGGTAAATTGCGTCAAAAATAGTGGTTGTATTGGAACTTGTCTTGGGTGGTTCTGGTTGGTCCATTTACCCAGAAATTTTGTCTCATATGAGGGTAGATGTATATTGACCATTTTGTATAAAATAATCTTCCAGGGTGGTTGTGAAGTAAAGTTATGCTACAATCTGTGTGCCTAATATGGGCACTCTTATTGAAAAGAGTGCTTGTATTGGAACTGGTCCTGAGTGGTTCTGGTTGGTCCATTTACCCGGGAATTGTGTCTCATTTGTGGGTAGATGTATAATTCACATTTTTGTATAAAATTAGACTTCCAGGGATGTTCTGGGGGGATGGTAGGCAAGAAATAGTTCCCAAAAAGGGGTAATTTTCGTTAAAAATAGTGGTTGCATTGGAACTGGTCCTGGGTGGTTCTGGTTGGTCCATTTACCCTGAAATTGTGTCTCATATGTGGGTAGATATATATTGACCATTTGGTATAAAATAATCTTCCAGGGAGGTTGTGAAGTAAAGTTATGCCACAATCAGTGTGCCTGATATGGGCACTTTTATGACAACGAGTGCTTGTATTGGAACTGGTCCTGAGTGGTTCTGGTTGGTCCATTTACCCGGGACTTGTGTCATATTTGTGGGTAGATGTATAATTCACATTTTTGTATAAAATTAGACTTCCAGGGATGTTCTGGGGGGATGTTAGGCAAGAAATAGTGCCCAAAAAGGGGTAATTTTCACTAAAAATAGTGGTTGCATTGGAACTGGTCCTGGGTGGTTCTGGTTGGTCCATTTACCCTGAAATTGTGTCTCATATGTGGGTAGATGTATATTGACCATTTTATATAAAATAATCTTCCAAGGAGGATGTGAAGTAAAGTTATGCCACAATCAATGTACCTAATATGGGCACTTTTATGACAACGAGTGCTTGTATTGGAAGTGGTCCTGGGTGGTTCTGGTTGGTCCATTTACCCGGGAATTGTGTCTCATTTGTGGGTAGATGTATAATTCACATTTTTGTATAAAATTAGACTTCCAGGGATGTTCTGGAGGGATGTTAGGCCAGAAATAGTGCCCAAATTGGGGTAAATTTCGTTAAAAATAGTGGTTGTCTCGGAACTGGTCTTGGGTGGTTCTTGTTGGTCCATTTACCCTGAAATTGTGTCTCATATGAGGGGAGATGTATATTGACCGTTTTGTATAAAATAATCTTTCAGGGAGGATGTGAAGTAAAGTTATGCCACAATCAATGTACCTAATATGGGCACTTTTATGACAACGAGTGCTTGTATTGGAACTGGTCCTGAGTGGTTCTGGTTGGTCCATTTACCCGGGACTTGTGTCATATTTGTGGGTAGATGTATAATTCACATTTTTTATAAAATTAGACTTCCAGGGATGTTCTGGAGGGATGTTAGGCCAGAATAAGTGCCCAAAGTGGGGTAAATTTCGTTAAAAATAGTGGTTGCATTGGAACTGGTCTTGGGTGGTTCTGGTTGGTCCATTTACCCAGAAATTTTGTCTCATATGAGGGTAGATGTATATTGACAATTCTGTATAAAATAATCTTCCAGGGTGGTTGTGAAGTAAAGTTATGCCACAATCAATGTACCTAATATGGGCACTTTTATGACAACGAGTGCTTGTATTGGAACTGGTCCTGGGTGGTTCTGGTTGGTGCATTTACCCAGAAATTGTGCCTCATTTGTGGGTAGATGTATAATTCACCATTTTGTGTAAAATTAGTCTTCCAGGGAGGTTCTGGGGTGATGTTAGGCCAGAATAAGTGCCCAAATTGGGGTAAATTGCGTCAAAAATAGTGGTTGTCTTGGAACTTGTCTTGGGTGGTTCTGGTTGGTCCATTTACCCAGAAATTTTGTCTCATATGAGGGTAGATGTATATTGACCATTTTGTATAAAATAATCTTCCAGGGTGGTTGTGAAGTAAAGTTATTTTACAATCTGTGTGCCTAATATGGGCACTCTTATTGAAAAGAGTGCTTGTATTGGAACTGGTCCTGAGTGGTTCTGGTTGGTCCATTTACCCGGGAATTGTGTCTCATTTGTGGGTAGATGTATAATTCACATTTTTGTATAAAATTAGACTTCCAGGGATGTTCTGGGGGGATGGTAGGCAAGAAATAGTTCCCAAAAGGGGTAATTTTCGTTAAAAATAGTGGTTGCATTGGAACTGGTCCTGGGTGGTTCTGGTTGGTCCATTTACCCTGAAATTGTGTCTCATATGTGGGTAGATGTATATTGACCATTTGGTATAAAATAATCTTCCAGGGAGGTTGTGAAGTAAAGTTATGCCACAATCAGTGTGCCTGATATGGGCACTTTTATGACAACGAGTGCTTGTATTGGAACTGGTCCTGAGTGGTTCTGGTTGGTCCATTTACCCGGGACTTGTGTCATATTTGTGGGTAGATGTATAATTCACATTTTTGTATAAAATTAGACTTCCAGGGATGTTCTGGGGGGATGTTAGGCAAGAAATAGTGCCCAAAAAGGGGTAATTTTCACTAAAAATAGTGGTTGCATTGGAACTGGTCCTGGGTGGTTCTGGTTGGTCCATTTACCCTGAAATTGTGTTTCATATGTGGGTAGATGTATATTGACCATTTTGTATAAAATAATCTTCCAAGGATGTTGTGAAGTAAAGTTATGCCACAATCAATGTACCTAATATGGGCACTTTTATGACAACGAGTGCTTGTATTGGAAGTGGTCCTGGGTGGTTCTGGTTGGTCCATTTACCCGGGAATTGTGTCTCATTTGTGGGTAGATGTATAATTCACATTTTTGTATAAAATTAGTCTTCCAGGGAGGTTCTGGGGGGATGTTAGGCCAGAAATAGTGCCCAAAATGGGGTAATTTTCGTTAAAAAGAGTGGTTGTGTTGGAACTGGTCCTGGGTGGTTCTGGTTGGTCCATTTAGCCTGAAATTGTGTCTCATATGAGGGTAGACGTATATTGACCATTTTGTATAAAATAATCTTCCAGGGTCGTTGTGAAGTAAAGTTATGCCACAATCAGTGTGCCTAATATGGGCACTTTTATGACAACGAGTGCTTGTATTGGAACTGGTCCTGAGCGGTTCTGGTTGGTGCATTTACCCAGAAATTGTGCCTCATTTGTGGGTAGATGTATAATTCACCATTTTGTGTAAAATTAGTCTTCCAGGGAGGTTCTGGGGTGATGTTAGGCCAGAATAAGTGCCCAAATTGGGGTAAATTGCGTCAAAAATAGTGGTTGTCTTGGAACTTGTCTTGGGTGGTTCTGGTTGGTCCATTTACCCAGAAATTTTGTCTCATATGAGGGTAGATGTATATTGACCATTTTGTATAAAATAATCTTCCAGGGTGGTTGTGAAGTAAAGTTATGCTACAATCTGTGTGCCTAATATGGGCACTCTTATTGAAAAGAGTGCTTGTATTGGAACTGGTCCTGAGTGGTTCTGGTTGGTCCATTTACCCGGGAATTGTGTCTCATTTGTGGGTAGATGTATAATTCACATTTTTGTATAAAATTAGACTTCCAGGGATGTTCTGGGGGGATGGTAGGCAAGAAATAGTTCCCAAAAAGGGGTAATTTTCGTTAAAAATAGTGGTTGCATTGGAACTGGTCCTGGGTGGTTCTGGTTGGTCCATTTACCCTGAAATTGTGTCTCATATGTGGGTAGATGTATATTGACCATTTGGTATAAAATAATCTTCCAGGGAGGTTGTGAAGTAAAGTTATGCCACAATCAGTGTGCCTGATATGGGCACTTTTATGACAACGAGTGCTTGTATTGGAACTGGTCCTGAGTGGTTCTGGTTGGTCCATTTACCCGGGACTTGTGTCATATTTGTGGGTAGATGTATAATTCACATTTTTGTATAAAATTAGACTTCCAGGGATGTTCTGGGGGGATGTTAGGCAAGAAATAGTGCCCAAAAAGGGGTAATTTTCACTAAAAATAGTGGTTGCATTGGAACTGGTCCTGGGTGGTTCTGGTTGGTCCATTTACCCTGAAATTGTGTCTCATATGTGGGTAGATGTATATTGACCATTTTGTATAAAATAGTCTTCCAAGGATGTTGTGAAGTAAAGTTATGCCACAATCAATGTACCTAATATGGGCACTTTTATGACAACGAGTGCTTGTATTGGAAGTGGTCCTGGGTGGTTCTGGTTGGTCCATTTACCCGGGAATTGTGTCTCATTTGTGGGTAGATGTATAATTCACATTTTTGTATAAAATTAGTCTTCCAGGGAGGTTCTGGGGGGATGTTAGGCCAGAAATAGTGCCCAAAATGGGGTAATTTTCGTTAAAAAGAGTGGTTGCATTGGAACTGGTCCTGGGTGGTTCTGGTTGGTCCATTTACCCTGAAATTGTGTCTCATATGAGGGGAGATGTATATTGACCATTTTCTATAAAATAATATTCCAGGGAGGTTCTGGGTGGATGTTAGGCAAGAATAAGTGCCCAAATTGGGGTAAATTGCGTCAAAAATAGTGGTTGTCTTGGAACTGGTCCTGGGTGGTTCTGGTTGGTCCATTTACCCTGAAATTGTGTCTCATATGTGGGTAGATGTATATTGACCATTTTGTATAAAATAATCTTCCAAGGATATTGTGAAGTAAAGTTATGCCACAATCAATGTACCTAATATGGGCACTTTTATGACAACGAGTGCTTGTATTGGAAGTGGTCCTGGGTGGTTCTGGTTGGTCCATTTACCCGGGAATTGTGTCTCATTTGTGGGTAGATGTATAATTCACATTTTTGTATAAAATTAGACTTCCAGGGATGTTCTGGGGGGATGTTAGGCAAGAAATAGTGCCCAAATTGGGATAAATTGCGTCAAAAATAGTGGTTGCATTTTAACTGGTCCTGGATGGTTCTGGTTGGTTCATTTACCCTGAAATTTTGTCTCATATGAGGGTAGACGTATATTGACCATTTTGTATAAAATAATCTTCCAGGGTGGTTGTGAAGTAAAGTTATGCCACAATCAGTGTGCCTAATATGGGCACTTTTATGACAACGAGTGCTTGTATTGGAACTGGTCCTGAGCGGTTCTGGTTGGTCCATTTACCCAGAAATGTTGTCTTATTTGTGGGTAGATGTATAATTCACAATTTTGTGTAAAATTAGTCTTCCAGGGAGGTTCTGGGGTGATGTTAGGCCAGAATAAGTGCCCAAATTGGGGTAAATTGCGTCAAAAATAGTGGTTGTCTTGGAACTGGTCTTGGGTGGTTCTGGTTGGTCCATTTACCTTGAAATTTTGTCTTATATGAGGGTAGACATATTGACCATTCTGTATAAAATAATCTTCCAGGGTGGTTGTGAAGTAAAGTTATGCCACAAACAGTGTGCCTAATATGGGCACTTTTATGACAACGAGTGCTTGTATTGGAACTGATCCTGAGCGGTTCTGGTTGGTGCATTTACCCAGAAATTGTGCCTCATTTGTGGGTAGATGTATAATTCACCATTTTGTGTAAAATTAGTCTTCCAGGGAGGTTCTGGGCTGATGTTAGGCCAGAATAAGTGCCCAAATTGGGGTAAATTGCGTCAAAAATAGTGGTTGTCTTGGAACTTGTCTTGGGTGGTTCTGGTTGGTCCATTTACCCAGAAATTTTGTCTCATATGAGGGTAGATGTATATTGACCATTTTGTATAAAATAATCTTCCAGGGTGGTTGTGAAGTAAAGTTATGCTACAATCTGTGTGCCTAATATGGGCACTCTTATTGAAAAGAGTGCTTGTATTGGAACTGGTCCTGAGTGGTTCTGGTTGGTCCATTTACCCGGGAATTGTGTCTCATTTGTGGGTAGATGTATAATTCACATTTTTGTATAAAATTAGACTTCCAGGGATGTTCTGGGGGGATGGTAGGCAAGAAATAGTTCCCAAAAAGGGGTAATTTTCGTTAAAAATAGTGGTTGCATTGGAACTGGTCCTGGGTGGTTCTGGTTGGTCCATTTACCCTGAAATTGTGTCTCATATGTGGGTAGATGTATATTGACCATTTGGTATAAAATAATCTTCCAGGGAGGTTGTGAAGTAAAGTTATGCCACAATCAGTGTGCCTGATATGGGCACTTTTATGACAACGAGTGCTTGTATTGGAACTGGTCCTGAGTGGTTCTGGTTGGTCCATTTACCCGGGACTTGTGTCATATTTGTGGGTAGATGTATAATTCACATTTTTGTATAAAATTAGACTTCCAGGGATGTTCTGGGGGGGTGTTAGGCAAGAAATAGTGCCCAAAAAGGGGTAATTTAAACTAAAAATAGTGGTTGCATTGGAACTGGTCCTGGGTGGTTCTGGTTGGTCCATTTACCCTGAAATTGTGTCTCATATGAGGGGAGATGTATATTGACCATTTTCTATAAAATAATATTCTAGGGAGGTTCTGGGTGGATGTTAGGCAAGAATAAGTGCCCAAATTGGGGTAAATTGGATCAAAAATAGTGGTTGTCTTGGAACTGGTCCTGGGAGGTTCTGGTTGGTCCATTTACCCTGAAATTGTGTCTCATATGTGGGTAGATGTATATTGACCATTTTGTATAAAATAATCTTCCAAGGATGTTGTGAAGTAAAGTTATGCCACAATCAATGTACCTAATATGGGCACTTTTATGACAACGAGTGCTTGTATTGGAAGTGGTCCTGGGTGGTTCTGGTTGGTCCATTTACCCGGGAATTGTGTCTCATTTGTGGGTAGATGTAGAATTCACATTTTTGTATAAAATTAGACTTCCAGGGATGTTCTGGGGGGATGTTAGGCAAGAAATAGTGCCCAAATTGGGATAAATTGCGTCAAAAATAGTGGTTGCATTTTAACTGGTCCTGGATGGTTCTGGTTGGTTCATTTACCCTGAAATTTTGTCTCATATGAGGGTAGACGTATATTGACCATTTTGTATAAAATAATCCTCCAGGGTGGTTGTGAAGTAAAGTTATGCCACAATCAGTGTGCCTAATATGGGCACTTTTATGACAACGAGTGCTTGTATTGGAACTGGTCCTGAGCGGTTCTGGTTGGTCCATTTACCCAGAAATGTTGTCTTATTTGTGGGTAGATGTATAATTCACAATTTTGTGTAAAATTAGTCTTCCAGGGAGGTTCTGGGGTGATGTTAGGCCAGAATAAGTGCCCAAATTGGGGTAAATTGCGTCAAAAATAGTGGTTGTCTTGGAACTGGTCTTGGGTGGTTCTGGTTGGTCCATTTACCTTGAAATTTTGTCTTATATGAGGGTAGACATATATTCACCATTCTGTATAAAATAATCTTCCAGGGTGGTTGTGAAGTAAAGTTATGCCACAAACAGTGTGCCTAATATGGGCACTTTTATGACAACGAGTGCTTGTATTGGAACTGATCCTGAGCGGTTCTGGTTGGTGCATTTACCCAGAAATTGTGCCTCATTTGTGGGTAGATGTATAATTCACCATTTTGTGTAAAATTAGTCTTCCAGGGAGGTTCTGGGGTGATGTTAGGCCAGAATAAGTGCCCAAATTGGGGTAAATTGCGTCAAAAATAGTGGTTGTCTTGGAACTTGTCTTGGGTGGTTCTGGTTGGTCCATTTACCCAGAAATTTTGTCTCATATGAGGGTAGATGTATATTGACCATTTTGTATAAAATAATCTTCCAGGGTGGTTGTGAAGTAAAGTTATGCTACAATCTGTGTGCCTAATATGGGCACTCTTATTGAAAAGAGTGCTTGTATTGGAACTGGTCCTGAGTGGTTCTGGTTGGTCCATTTACCCGGGAATTGTGTCTCATTTGTGGGTAGATGTATAATTCACATTTTTGTATAAAATTAGACTTCCAGGGATGTTCTGGGGGGATGGTAGGCAAGAAATAGTTCCCAAAAAGGGGTAATTTTCGTTAAAAATAGTGGTTGCATTGGAACTGGTCCTGGGTGGTTCTGGTTGGTCCATTTACCCTGAAATTGTGTCTCATATGTGGGTAGATGTATATTGACCATTTGGTATAAAATAATCTTCCAGGGAGGTTGTGAAGTAAAGTTATGCCACAATCAGTGTGCCTGATATGGGCACTTTTATGACAACGAGTGCTTGTATTGGAACTGGTCCTGAGTGGTTCTGGTTGGTCCATTTACCCGGGACTTGTGTCATATTTGTGGGTAGATGTATAATTCACATTTTTGTATAAAATTAGACTTCCAGGGATGTTCTGGGGGGATGTTAGGCAAGAAATAGTGCCCAAAAAGGGGTAATTTTCACTAAAAATAGTGGTTGCATTGGAACTTGTCCTGGGTGGTTCTGGTTGGTCCATTTACCCTGAAATTGTGTCTCATATGTGGGTAGATGTATATTGACCATTTTGTATAAAATAGTCTTCCAAGGATGTTGTGAAGTAAAGTTATGCCACAATCAATGTACCTAATATGGGCACTTTTATGACAACGAGTGCTTGTATTGGAAGTGGTCCTGGGTGGTTCTGGTTGGTCCATTTACCCGGGAATTGTGTCTCATTTGTGGGTAGATGTATAATTCACATTTTTGTATAAAATTAGTCTTCCAGGGAGGTTCTGGGGGGATGTTAGGCCAGAAATAGTGCCCAAAATGGGGTAATTTTCGTTAAAAAGAGTGGTTGTGTTGGAACTGGTCCTGGGTGGTTCTGGTTGGTCCATTTACCCTGAAATTGTGTCTCATATGAGGGTAGACGTATATTGACCATTTTGTATAAAATAATCTTCCAGGGTCGTTGTGAAGTAAAGTTATGCCACAATCAGTGTGCCTAATATGGGCACTTTTATGACAACGAGTGCTTGTATTGGAACTGGTCCTGAGCGGTTCTGGTTGGTGTATTTACCCAGAAATTGTGCCTCATTTGTGGGTAGATGTATAATTCACCATTTTGTGTAAAATTAGTCTTCCAGGGAGGTTCTGGGGTGATGTTAGGCCAGAATAAGTGCCCAAATTGGGGTAAATTGCGTCAAAATTAGTGGTTGTCTTGGAACTTGTCTTGGGTGGTTCTGGTTGGTCCATTTACCCAGAAATTTTGTCTCATATGAGGGTAGATGTATATTGACCATTTTGTATAAAATAATCTTCCAGGGTGGTTGTGAAGTAAAGTTATGCTACAATCTGTGTGCCTAATATGGGCACTCTTATTGAAAAGAGTGCTTGTATTGGAACTGGTCCTGAGTGGTTCTGGTTGGTCCATTTACCCGGGATTTGTGTCTCATTTGTGGGTAGATGTATAATTCACATTTTTGTATAAAATTAGACTTCCAGGGATGTTCTGGGGGGATGGTAGGCAAGAAATAGTTCCCAAAAAGGGGTAATTTTCGTTAAAAATAGTGGTTGCATTGGAACTGGTCCTGGGTGGTTCTGGTTGGTCCATTTACCCTGAAATTGTGTCTCATATGTGGGTAGATGTATATTGACCATTTGGTATAAAATAATCTTCCAGGGAGGTTGTGAAGTAAAGTTATGCCACAATCATTGTGCCTGATATGGGCACTTTTATGACAACGAGTGCTTGTATTGGAACTGGTCCTGAGTGGTTCTGGTTGGTCCATTTACCCGGGACTTGTGTCATATTTGTGGGTAGATGTATCATTCACCATTTGGTATAAAATTAGTCTTCCAGGGAGGTTCTGGGGGGATGTTAGGCAAGAAATAGTGCCCAAAATGGGGTAATTTTCGTTAAAAAGAGTGGTTGTGTTGGAACTGGTCCTGAGCGGTTCTGGTTGGTCCATTTACCCAGAAATGTTGTCTTATTTGTGGGTAGATGTATAATTCACAATTTTGTGTAAAATTAGTCTTCCAGGGAGGTTCTGGGGTGATGTTAGGCCAGAATAAGTGCCCAAATTGGGGTAAATTGCGTCAAAAATAGTGGTTGTCTTGGAACTGGTCTTGGGTGGTTCTGGTTGGTCCATTTACCTTGAAATTTTGTCTTATATGAGGGTAGACATATATTCACCATTCTGTATAAAATAATCTTCCAGGGTGGTTGTGAAGTAAAGTTATGCCACAAACAGTGTGCCTAATATGGGCACTTTTATGACAACGAGTGCTTGTATTGGAACTGATCCTGAGCGGTTCTGGTTGGTGCATTTACCCAGAAATTGTGCCTCATTTGTGGGTAGATGTATAATTCACCATTTTGTGTAAAATTAGTCTTCCAGGGAGGTTCTGGGGTGATGTTAGGCCAGAATAAGTGCCCAAATTGGGGTAAATTGCGTCAAAAATAGTGGTTGTCTTGGAACTTGTCTTGGGTGGTTCTGGTTGGTCCATTTACCCAGAAATTTTGTCTCATATGAGGGTAGATGTATATTGACCATTTTGTATAAAATAATCTTCCAGGGTGGTTGTGAAGTAAAGTTATGCTACAATCTGTGTGCCTAATATGGGCACTCTTATTGAAAAGAGTGCTTGTATTGGAACTGGTCCTGAGTGGTTCTGGTTGGTCCATTTACCCGGGAATTGTGTCTCATTTGTGGGTAGATGTATAATTCACATTTTTGTATAAAATTAGACTTCCAGGGATGTTCTGGGGGGATGGTAGGCAAGAAATAGTTCCCAAAAAGGGGTAATTTTCGTTAAAAATAGTGGTTGCATTGGAACTGGTCCTGGGTGGTTCTGGTTGGTCCATTTACCCTGAAATTGTGTCTCATATGTGGGTAGATGTATATTGACCATTTGGTATAAAATAATCTTCCAGGGAGGTTGTGAAGTAAAGTTATGCCACAATCAGTGTGCCTGATATGGGCACTTTTATGACAACGAGTGCTTGTATTGGAACTGGTCCTGAGTGGTTCTGGTTGGTCCATTTACCCGGGACTTGTGTCATATTTGTGGGTAGATGTATAATTCACATTTTTGTATAAAATTAGACTTCCAGGGATGTTCTGGGGGGATGTTAGGCAAGAAATAGTGCCCAAAAAGGGGTAATTTTCACTAAAAATAGTGGTTGCATTGGAACTTGTCCTGGGTGGTTCTGGTTGGTCCATTTACCCTGAAATTGTGTCTCATATGTGGGTAGATGTATATTGACCATTTTGTATAAAATAGTCTTCCAAGGATGTTGTGAAGTAAAGTTATGCCACAATCAATGTACCTAATATGGGCACTTTTATGACAACGAGTGCTTGTATTGGAAGTGGTCCTGGGTGGTTCTGGTTGGTCCATTTACCCGGGAATTGTGTCTCATTTGTGGGTAGATGTATAATTCACATTTATGTATAAAATTAGTCTTCCAGGGAGGTTCTGGGGGGATGTTAGGCCAGAAATAGTGCCCAAAATGGGGTAATTTTCGTTAAAAAGAGTGGTTGTGTTGGAACTGGTCCTGGGTGGTTCTGGTTGGTCCATTTACCCTGAAATTGTGTCTCATATGAGGGTAGACGTATATTGACCATTTTGTATAAAATAATCTTCCAGGGTCGTTGTGAAGTAAAGTTATGCCACAATCAGTGTGCCTAATATGGGCACTTTTATGACAACGAGTGCTTGTATTGGAACTGGTCCTGAGCGGTTCTGGTTGGTGTATTTACCCAGAAATTGTGCCTCATTTGTGGGTAGATGTATAATTCACCATTTTGTGTAAAATTAGTCTTCCAGGGAGGTTCTGGGGTGATGTTAGGCCAGAATAAGTGCCCAAATTGGGGTAAATTGCGTCAAAATTAGTGGTTGTCTTGGAACTTGTCTTGGGTGGTTCTGGTTGGTCCATTTACCCAGAAATTTTGTCTCATATGAGGGTAGATGTATATTGACCATTTTGTATAAAATAATCTTCCAGGGTGGTTGTGAAGTAAAGTTATGCTACAATCTGTGTGCCTAATATGGGCACTCTTATTGAAAAGAGTGCTTGTATTGGAACTGGTCCTGAGTGGTTCTGGTTGGTCCATTTACCCGGGATTTGTGTCTCATTTGTGGGTAGATGTATAATTCACATTTTTGTATAAAATTAGACTTCCAGGGATGTTCTGGGGGGATGGTAGGCAAGAAATAGTTCCCAAAAAGGGGTAATTTTCGTTAAAAATAGTGGTTGCATTGGAACTGGTCCTGGGTGGTTCTGGTTGGTCCATTTACCCTGAAATTGTGTCTCATATGTGGGTAGATGTATATTGACCATTTGGTATAAAATAATCTTCCAGGGAGGTTGTGAAGTAAAGTTATGCCACAATCATTGTGCCTGATATGGGCACTTTTATGACAACGAGTGCTTGTATTGGAACTGGTCCTGAGTGGTTCTGGTTGGTCCATTTACCCGGGACTTGTGTCATATTTGTGGGTAGATGTATCATTCACCATTTGGTATAAAATTAGTCTTCCAGGGAGGTTCTGGGGGGATGTTAGGCAAGAAATAGTGCCCAAAATGGGGTAATTTTCGTTAAAAAGAGTGGTTGTGTTGGAACTGGTCCTGGGTGGTTCTGGTTGGTCCATTTACCCTGAAATTGTGTCTCATATGTGGGTAGATGTATATTGACCATTTTGTATAAAATAATCTTCCAAGGATGTTGTGAAGTAAAGTTATGCCACAATCAATGTACCTAATATGGGCACTTTTATGACAACGAGTGCTTGTATTGGAAGTGGTCCTGGGTGGTTCTGGTTGGTCCATTTACCCGGGAATTGTGTCTCATTTGTGGGTAGATGTATAATTCACATTTTTGTATAAAATTAGACTTCCAGGGATGTTCTGGGGGGATGTTAGGCAAGAAATAGTGCCCAAATTGGGATAAATTGCGTCAAAAATAGTGGTTGCATTGTAACTGGTCCTGGATGGTTCTGGTTGGTCCATTTACCCTGAAATTTTGTCTGATATGAGGGTAGACGTATATTGACCATTTTGTATAAAATAATCTTCCAGGGTGGTTGTGAAGTAAAGTTATGCCACAATCAGTGTTCCAAATATGGGCACTTTTATGACAACGAGTGCTTGTATTGGAACTGGTCCTGAGCGGTTCTGGTTGGTCCATTTACCCAGAAATTGTGTCTCATTTGTGGGTAGATGTATAATTCACAATTTTGTGTAAAATTAGTCTTCCAGGGAGGTTCTGGGGTGATGTTAGGCCAGAATAAGTGCCCAAATTGGGGTAAATTGCGTCAAAAATAGTGGTTGTCTTGGAACTTGTCTTGGGTGGTTCTGGTTGGTCCATTTACCCAGAAATTTTGTCTCATATGAGGGTAGATGTATATTGACCATTTTGTATAAAATAATCTTCCAGGGTGGTTGTGAAGTAAAGTTATGCTACAATCTGTGTGCCTAATATGGGCACTTTTATGACAACGAGTGCTTGTATTGGAACTGGTCCTGGGTGGTTCTGGTTGGTCCATTTACCCAGAAATTTTGTATCATATGAGGGTAGATGTTTATTGACCATTTTCTATAAAATAATCTTCCAGGGAGGTTCTGGGGGGATGTTAGGCAAGAAATAGTGCCCAAAAAGTGGTAATTTTCGTTCAAAATAGTGGTTGCATTGGAACTGGTCCTGGGTGGTTCTGGTTGGTCCATTTACCCGGGAATTGTGTCTCATTTGTGGGTAGATGTATATTTCACATTTTTGTATAAAATAAGACTTCCAGGGATGTTCTGGAGGGATGTTAGGCCAGAAATAGTGCCCAAATTGGGGTACATTTCGTTAAAAATAGTGGTTGTCTCGGAACTGGTCTTGGGTGGTTCTGGTTGGTCCATTTACCCTGAAATTGTGTCTCATATGAGGGGAGATGTATTTTGACCGTTTTGTATAAAATAATCTTTCAGGGAGGATGTGAAGTAAAGTTATGCCACAATCAATGTACCTAATATGGGCACTTTTATGACAACGAGTGCTTGTATTGGAACTGGTCCTGAGTGGTTCTGGTTGGTCCATTTACCCGGGACTTGTGTCATATTTGTGGGTAGATGTATAATTCACATTTTTGTATAAAATTAGACTTCCAGGGATGTTCTGGAGGGATGTTAGGCCAGAATAAGTGCCCAAAGTGGGGAATATTTCGTTAAAAATAGTGGTTGCATTGGAACTGGTCTTGGGTGGTTCTGGTTGGTCCATTTACCCAGAAATTTTGTCTCATATGAGGGTAGATGTATATTGACAATTCTGTATAAAATAATCTTCCAGGGTGGTTGTGAAGTAAAGTTATGCCACAATCAATGTACCTAATATGGGCACTTTTATGACAACGAGTGCTTGTATTGGAACTGGTCCTGGGTGGTTCTGGTTGGTGCATTTACCCAGAAATTTTGCCTCATTTGTGGGTAGATGTATAATTCACCATTTTGTGTAAAATTAGTCTTCCAGGGAGGTTCTGGGGTGATGTTAGGCCAGAATAAGTGCCCAAATTGGGGTAAATTGCGTCAAAAATAGTGGTTGTCTTGGAACTTGTCTTGGGTGGTTCTGGTTGGTCCATTTACCCAGAAATTTTGTCTCATATGAGGTTAGATGTATATTGACCATTTTGTATAAAATAATCTTCCAGGGTGGTTGTGAAGTAAAGTTATGCTACAATCTGTGTGCCTAATATGGGCACTCTTATTGAAAAGAGTGCTTGTATTGGAACTGGTCCTGAGTGGTTCTGGTTGGTCCATTTACCCGGGAATTGTGTCTCATTTGTGGGTAGATGTATAATTCACATTTTTGTATAAAATTAGACTTCCAGGGATGTTCTGGAGGGATGTTAGGCCAGAATAAGTGCCCAAAATGGGGTAAATTTCGTTAAAAATAGTGGTTGCATTGGAACTGGTCTTGGGTGGTTCTGGTTGGTCCATTTACCCAGAAATTTTGTCTCATATGAGGGTAGATGTATATTGACCATTTTGTATAAAATAATCTTCCAGGGAGGTTGTGAAGTAAAGTTATGCCACAATCAGTGTGCCTGATATGGGCACTTTTATGACAACGAGTGCTTGTATTGGAACTGGTCCTGAGCGGTTCTGGTTGGTCCATTTACCCAGAAATTGTGTCTCATTTGTGGGGAGATGTATAATTCACCATTTTGTATAAAATTAGACTTCCAGGGATGTTCTGGGGGGATGTTAGGCCAGAATAAGTGACCAAAATGGGGTAAATTTCGTCAAAAATAGTGGTTGTCTTGGAACTGGTCTTGGGTGGTTCTGGTTGGTCCATTTACCCTGAAATTGTGTCTCATATGAGGGTAGATGTATATTGACCAATTTGTATAAAATAATTTTCCAGGGAGGTTGTGAAGTAAAGTTATGCCACAATCAATGTACCTAATATGGGCACTTTTATGACAACGAGTGCTTGTATTGGAACTGGTCCTGAGTGGTTCTGGTTGGTCCATTTACCCGGGACTTGTGTCTCATTTGTGGGTAGATGTATAATTCACAATTTTGTATAAAATTAGTCTTCCAGGGAGGTTCTGGGGGGATGTTAGGCAATAAATAGTGCCCAAATTGGGGTAAATTGCGTCAAAAATAGTGGTTGTCTTGGAACTGGTCTTGGGTGGTTCTGGTTGGTCCATTTACCTTGAAATTTTGTCTTATATGAGGGTAGACGTATATTGACCATTCTTTATAAAATAATCTTCCAGGGTGGTTGTGAAGTAAAGTTATGCCACAAACAGTGTGCCTAATATGGGCACTTTTATGACAACGAGTGCTTGTATTGGAACTGGTCCTGGGTGGTTCTGGTTGGTCCATTTACCCAGAAATTTTGTATCATATGAGGGTAGATGTTTATTGACCATTTTCTATAAAATATTCTTCCAGGGAGGTTCTGGGGGGATGTTAGGCAAGAATAAGTGCCCAAAATGGGGTAAATTTCGTTAAAAAGAGTGGTTGCATTGTAACTGGTCCTGGGTGGTTCTGGTTGGTCCATTTACCCTGAAATTTTGTCTCATATGAGGGGAGATGTATATTGAATATTCTGTATAAAATAATCTTCCAGGGTGGTTGTGAAGTAAAGTTATGCCACAATCAATGTTCCTAATATGGGCACTTTTATGACAACGAGTGCTTGTATTGGAACTGGTCCTGGGTGGTTCTGGTTGGTGCATTTACCCAGAAATTGTGCCTCATTTGTGGGTAGATGTATAATTCACCATTTTGTGTAAAATTAGTCTTCCAGGGAGGTTCTGGGGGGATGTTAAGCCAGAAATAGTGCCCAAATTGGGGTAAATTTCGTTAAAAATAGTGGTTGTCTCGGAACTGGTCTTGGGTGATTCTGGTTGGTCCATTTACCCTGAAATTGTGTCTCATATGAGGGGAGATGTATATTGACCGTTTTGTATAAAAAAATCTTTCAGGGAGGATGTGAAGTAAAGTTATGCCACAATCAATGTACCTAATATGGGCACTTTTATGAACACGAGTGCTTGTATTGGAACTGGTCCTGGGTGGTTCTGGTTGGTCCATTTACCCAGAAATTTTGTATCATATGAGGGTAGATGTTTATTGACCATTTTCTATAAAATAATCTTCCAGGGAGGTTCTGGGGGGATGTTAGGCAAGAATAAGTGCCCAAAATGGGGTAAATTTCGTTAAAAAGAGTGGTTGCATTTTAACTGGTCCTGAGCGGTTCTGGTTGGTCCATTTACCCAGGAATGGTGTCTCATTTGTGGGTAGATGTATAATTCACCATTTTGTATAAAATTAGTCTTCCAGGGAGGTTCTGGGGGGATGTTAGGCAAGAAATAGTGACCAAAATGGGGTAAATTTCGTTAAAAATAGTGGTTGCATTTGAACACGTCTTGGGTGGTTCTGGTTGGTCCATTTACCCTGAAATTTTGTCTCCTATGAGGGTAGATGTATATTGACCATTCTGTATAAAATAATCTTCCAGGGTGGTTGTGAAGTAAAGTTATGCCACAATCAATGTACCTAATATGGGCACTTTTATGACAACGAGTGCTTGTATTGGAACTGGTCCTGAGCGGTTCTGGTTGGTCCATTTACCCAGGAATGGTGTCTCATTTGTGGGTAGATGTATAATTCACCATTTTGTATAAAATTAGTCTTCCAGGGAGGTTCTGGGGGGATGTTAGGCAAGAAATAGTGACCAAAATGGGGTAAATTTCGTTAAAAATAGTGGTTGCATTTGAACACGTCTTGGGTGGTTCCTGTTGGTCCATTTACCCTGAAATTGTGTCTCATATGAGGGTAGACGTATATTGACCATTCTGTATAAAATAATCTTCCAGGGTGGTTGTGAAGTAAAGTTATGCCACAACCAATGTACCTAATATGGGCACTTTTATGACAACGAGTGCTTGTATTGGAACTGGTCCTGAGCGGTTCTGGTTGGTCCATTTACCCAGAAATTGTGTCTCATTTGTGGGTGGATGTATAATTCACCATTTTGTATAAAATTAGTCTTCCAGGGAGGTTCTGGGGGGATGTTAGGCCAGAAATAGTGCCCAAAATGGGGTATTTTTCGTTAAAAATAGTGGTTGTGTTGGAACTGGTCCTGCGTGGTTCTGGTTGGTCCATTTACCCTGAAATTTTGTCTCATATGAGGGGAGATATATATTGACCATTTTGTATAAAATAATCTTCCAGGGTGGTTGTGAAGTAAAGTTATGCCACAATCAGTGTGCCTAATATGGACACTTTTATGACAACGAGTGCTTGTGTTGGTACTGGTCCTGAGTGGTTCTGGTTGGTCCATTTACCCAGAAATTGTGTCTCATTTGTGGGTGGATGTATAATTCACCATTTTGTATAAAATTAGTCTTCCAGGGAGGTTCTGGGGGGATGTTAGGCCAGAAATAGTGCCCAAAATGGGGTAATTTTCGTTAAAAATAGTGGTTGTGTTGGAACTGGTCCTGGGTGGTTCTGGTTGGTCCATTTACCCTGAAATTGTGTCTCATATGAGGGTAGACGTATATTGACCATTTTGTATAAAATAATCTTCCAGGGTCGTTGTGAAGTAAAGTTATGCCACAAACAGTGTGCCTAATATGGGCACTTTTATGACAACGAGTGCTTGTGTTGGAACTGGTCCTGGGTGGTTCTGGTTGATCCATTTACCCGGGAATTGTGTCTCATTTGTGGGTAGATGTATCATTCACCATTTGGTATAAAATTAGTCTTCCAGGGAGGTTCTGGGGGGATGTTAGGCCAGAAATAGTGCCCAAAATGGGGTAATTTTCGTTAAAAAGAGTGGTTGTGTTGGAACTGGTCCTGGGTGGTTCTGGTTGGTCCATTTACCATGAAATTGTGTCTCATATGAGGGGAGATGTATATTGACCATTTTCTATAAAATAATCTTCCAGGGAGGTTCTGGGTGGATGTTAGGCAAGAATAAGTGCCCAAATTGGGGTAAATTGCGTCAAAAATAGTGGTTGTCTTGGAACTGGTCCTGGGTGGTTCTGGTTGGTCCATTTACCCGGGAATTGTGTCTCATTTGTGGGTAGATGTATAATTCACATTTTTGTATAAAATTAGACTTCCAGGGATGTTCTGGAGGGATGTTAGGCCAGAAATAGTGCCCAAATTGGGGTAAATTTCGTTAAAAATAGTGGTTGTCTCGGAACTGGTCTTGGGTGGTTCTGGTTGGTCCATTTACCCTGAAATTGTGTCTCATATGAGGGGAGATGTATATTGACCGTTTTGTATAAAATAATCTTTCAGGGAGGATGTGAAGTAAAGTTATGCTACAATCTGTGTGCCTAATATGGGCACTCTTATTGAAAAGAGTGCTTGTATTGGAACTGGTCCTGAGTGGTTCTGGTTGGTCCATTTACCCGGGAATTGTGTCTCATTTGTGGGTAGATGTATAATTCACATTTTTGTATAAAATTAGACTTCCAGGGATGTTCTGGGGGGATGGTAGGCAAGAAATAGTTCCCAAAAAGGGGTAATTTTCGTTAAAAATAGTGGTTGCATTGGAACTGGTCCTGGGTGGTTCTGGTTGGTCCATTTACCCTGAAATTGTGTCTCATATGTGGGTAGATGTATATTGACCATTTGGTATAAAATAATCTTCCAGGGAGGTTGTGAAGTAAAGTTATGCCACAATCAGTGTGCCTGATATGGGCACTTTTATGACAACGAGTGCTTGTATTGGAACTGGTCCTGAGTGGTTCTGTTGGTCCATTTACCCGGGACTTGTGTCATATTTGTGGGTAGATGTATAATTCACATTTTTGTATAAAATTAGACTTCCAGGGATGTTCTGGGGGGATGTTAGGCAAGAAATAGTGCCCAAAAAGGGGTAATTTTCACTAAAAATAGTGGTTGCATTGGAACTGGTCCTGGGTGGTTCTGGTTGGTCCATTTACCCTGAAATTGTGTCTCATATGTGGGTAGATGTATATTGACCATTTTGTATAAAATAGTCTTCCAAGGATGTTGTGAAGTAAAGTTATGCCACAATCAATGTACCTAATATGGGCACTTTTATGACAACGAGTGCTTGTATTGGAAGTGGTCCTGGGTGGTTCTGGTTGGTCCATTTACCCGGGAATTGTGTCTCATTTGTGGGTAGATGTATAATTCACATTTTTGTATAAAATTAGTCTTCCAGGGAGGTTCTGGGGGGATGTTAGGCCAGAAATAGTGCCCAAAATGGGGTAATTTTCGTTAAAAAGAGTGGTTGTGTTGGAACTGGCCCTGGGTGGTTCTGGTTGGTCCATTTACCCTGAAATTGTGTCTCATATGAGCGTAGACGTATATTGACCATTTTGTATAAAATAATCTTCCAGGGTCGTTGTGAAGTAAAGTTATGCCACAATCAGTGTGCCTAATATGGGCACTTTTATGACAACGAGTGCTTGTATTGGAACTGGTCCTGAGCGGTTCTGGTTGGTGCATTTACCCAGAAATTGTGCCTCATTTGTGGGTAGATGTATAATTCACCATTTTGTGTAAAATTAGTCTTCCAGGGAGGTTCTGGGGTGATGTTAGGCCAGAATAAGTGCCCAAATTGGGGTAAATTGCGTCAAAATTAGTGGTTGTCTTGGAACTACTCTTGGGTGGTTCTGGTTGGTCCATTTACCCAGAAATTTTGTCTCATATGAGGGTAGATGTATATTGACCATTTTGTATAAAATAATCTTCCAGGGTGGTTGTGAAGTAAAGTTATGCTACAATCTGTGTGCCTAATATGGGCACTCTTATTGAAAAGAGTGCTTGTATTGGAACTGGTCCTGAGTGGTTCTGGTTGGTCCATTTACCCGGGATTTGTGTCTCATTTGTGGGTAGATGTATAATTCACATTTTTGTATAAAATTAGACTTCCAGGGATGTTCTGGGGGGATGGTAGGCAAGAAATAGTTCCCAAAAAGGGGTAATTTTCGTTAAAAATAGTGGTTGCATTGGAACTGGTCCTGGGTGGTTCTGGTTGGTCCATTTACCCTGAAATTGTGTCTCATATGTGGGTAGATGTATATTGACCATTTGGTATAAAATAATCTTCCAGGGAGGTTGTGAAGTAAAGTTATGCCACAATCAGTGTGCCTGATATGGGCACTTTTATGACAACGAGTGCTTGTATTGGAACTGGTCCTGAGTGGTTCTGGTTGGTCCATTTACCCGGGACTTGTGTCATATTTGTGGGTAGATGTATAATTCACATTTTTGTATAAAATTAGACTTCCAGGGATGTTCTGGGGGGGTGTTAGGCAAGAAATAGTGCCCAAAAAGGGGTAATTTAAACTAAAAATAGTGGTTGCATTGGAACTGGTCCTGGGTGGTTCTGGTTGGTCCATTTACCCTGAAATTGTGTCTCATATGAGGGGAGATGTATATTGACCATTTTCTATAAAATAATATTCCAGGGAGGTTCTGGGTGGATGTTAGGCAAGAATAAGTGCCCAAATTGGGGTAAATTGCGTCAAAAATAGTGGTTGTCTTGGAACTGGTCCTGGGTGGTTCTGGTTGGTCCATTTACCCTGAAATTGTGTCTCATATGTGGGTAGATGTATATTGACCATTTTGTATAAAATAATCTTCCAAGGATGTTGTGAAGTAAAGTTATGCCACAATCAATGTACCTAATATGGGCACTTTTATGACAACGAGTGCTTGTATTGGAAGTGGTCCTGGGTGGTTCTGGTTGGTCCATTTACCCGGGAATTGTGTCTCATTTGTGGGTAGATGTATAATTCACATTTTTGTATAAAATTAGACTTCCAGGGATGTTCTGGGGGGATGTTAGGCAAGAAATAGTGCCCAAATTGGGATAAATTGCGTCAAAAATAGTGGTTGCATTTTAACTGGTCCTGGATGGTTCTGGTTGGTTCATTTACCCTGAAATTTTGTCTCATATGAGGGTAGACGTATATTGACCATTTTGTATAAAATAATCTTCCAGGGTGGTTGTGAAGTAAAGTTATGCCACAATCAGTGTGCCTAATATGGGCACTTTTATGACAACGAGTGCTTGTATTGGAACTGGTCCTGAGCGGTTCTGGTTGGTCCATTTACCCAGAAATGTTGTCTTATTTGTGGGTAGATGTATTATTCACAATTTTGTGTAAAATTAGTCTTCCAGGGAGGTTCTGGGGTGATGTTAGGCCAGAATAAGTGCCCAAATTGGGGTAAATTGCGTCAAAAATAGTGGTTGTCTTGGAACTGGTCTTGGGTGGTTCTGGTTGGTCCATTTACCTTGAAATTTTGTCT
The DNA here is from genome assembly GCF_051989625.1 of Stigmatopora argus. Lineage (NCBI taxonomy): Eukaryota > Metazoa > Chordata > Actinopteri > Syngnathiformes > Syngnathidae > Stigmatopora > Stigmatopora argus. The sequence goes on from NW_027520042.1 coordinate 780,710, forward strand.
TATATGAGGGTAGACATATTGACCATTCTGTATAAAATAATCTTCCAGGGTGGTTGTGAAGTAAAGTTATGCCACAAACAGTGTGCCTAATATGGGCACTTTTATGACAACGAGTGCTTGTATTGGAACTGATCCTGAGCGGTTCTGGTTGGTGCATTTACCCAGAAATTGTGCCTCATTTGTGGGTAGATGTATAATTCACCATTTTGTGTAAAATTAGTCTTCCAGGGAGGTTCTGGGGTGATGTTAGGCCAGAATAAGTGCCCAAATTGGGGTAAATTGCGTCAAAAATAGTGGTTGTCTTGGAACTTGTCTTGGGTGGTTCTGGTTGGTCCATTTACCCAGAAATTTTGTCTCATATGAGGGTAGATGTATATTGACCATTTTGTATAAAATAATCTTCCAGGGTGGTTGTGAAGTAAAGTTATGCTACAATCTGTGTGCCTAATATGGGCACTCTTATTGAAAAGAGTGCTTGTATTGGAACTGGTCCTGAGTGGTTCTGGTTGGTCCATTTACCCGGGAATTGTGTCTCATTTGTGGGTAGATGTATAATTCACATTTTTGTATAAAATTAGACTTCCAGGGATGTTCTGGGGGGATGGTAGGCAAGAAATAGTTCCCAAAAAGGGGTAATTTTCGTTAAAAATAGTGGTTGCATTGGAACTGGTCCTGGGTGGTTCTGGTTGGTCCATTTACCCTGAAATTGTGTCTCATATGTGGGTAGATGTATATTGACCATTTGGTATAAAATAATCTTCCAGGGAGGTTGTGAAGTAAAGTTATGCCACAATCAGTGTGCCTGATATGGGCACTTTTATGACAACGAGTGCTTGTATTGGAACTGGTCCTGAGTGGTTCTGGTTGGTCCATTTACCCGGGACTTGTGTCATATTTGTGGGTAGATGTATAATTCACATTTTTGTATAAAATTAGACTTCCAGGGATGTTCTGGGGGGATGTTAGGCAAGAAATAGTGCCCAAAAAGGGGTAATTTTCACTAAAAATAGTGGTTGCATTGGAACTTGTCCTGGGTGGTTCTGGTTGGTCCATTTACCCTGAAATTGTGTCTCATATGTGGGTAGATGTATATTGACCATTTTGTATAAAATAGTCTTCCAAGGATGTTGTGAAGTAAAGTTATGCCACAATCAATGTACCTAATATGGGCACTTTTATGACAACGAGTGCTTGTATTGGAAGTGGTCCTGGGTGGTTCTGGTTGGTCCATTTACCCGGGAATTGTGTCTCATTTGTGGGTAGATGTATAATTCACATTTTTGTATAAAATTAGTCTTCCAGGGAGGTTCTGGGGGGATGTTAGGCCAGAAATAGTGCCCAAAATGGGGTAATTTTCGTTAAAAAGAGTGGTTGTGTTGGAACTGGTCCTGGGTGGTTCTGGTTGGTCCATTTACCCTGAAATTGTGTCTCATATGAGGGTAGACGTATATTGACCATTTTGTATAAAATAATCTTCCAGGGTCGTTGTGAAGTAAAGTTATGCCACAATCAGTGTGCCTAATATGGGCACTTTTATGACAACGAGTGCTTGTATTGGAACTGGTCCTGAGCGGTTCTGGTTGGTGTATTTACCCAGAAATTGTGCCTCATTTGTGGGTAGATGTATAATTCACCATTTTGTGTAAAATTAGTCTTCCAGGGAGGTTCTGGGGTGATGTTAGGCCAGAATAAGTGCCCAAATTGGGGTAAATTGCGTCAAAATTAGTGGTTGTCTTGGAACTTGTCTTGGGTGGTTCTGGTTGGTCCATTTACCCAGAAATTTTGTCTCATATGAGGGTAGATGTATATTGACCATTTTGTATAAAATAATCTTCCAGGGTGGTTGTGAAGTAAAGTTATGCTACAATCTGTGTGCCTAATATGGGCACTCTTATTGAAAAGAGTGCTTGTATTGGAACTGGTCCTGAGTGGTTCTGGTTGGTCCATTTACCCGGGATTTGTGTCTCATTTGTGGGTAGATGTATAATTCACATTTTTGTATAAAATTAGACTTCCAGGGATGTTCTGGGGGGATGGTAGGCAAGAAATAGTTCCCAAAAAGGGGTAATTTTCGTTAAAAATAGTGGTTGCATTGGAACTGGTCCTGGGTGGTTCTGGTTGGTCCATTTACCCTGAAATTGTGTCTCATATGTGGGTAGATGTATATTGACCATTTGGTATAAAATAATCTTCCAGGGAGGTTGTGAAGTAAAGTTATGCCACAATCATTGTGCCTGATATGGGCACTTTTATGACAACGAGTGCTTGTATTGGAACTGGTCCTGAGTGGTTCTGGTTGGTCCATTTACCCGGGACTTGTGTCATATTTGTGGGTAGATGTATCATTCACCATTTGGTATAAAATTAGTCTTCCAGGGAGGTTCTGGGGGGATGTTAGGCCAGAAATAGTGCCCAAAATGGGGTAATTTTCGTTAAAAAGAGTGGTTGTGTTGGAACTGGTCCTGGGTGGTTCTGGTTGGTCCATTTACCCTGAAATTGTGTCTCATATGTGGGTAGATGTATATTGACCATTTTGTATAAAATAATCTTCCAAGGATGTTGTGAAGTAAAGTTATGCCACAATCAATGTACCTAATATGGGCACTTTTATGACAACGAGTGCTTGTATTGGAAGTGGTCCTGGGTGGTTCTGGTTGGTCCATTTACCCGGGAATTGTGTCTCATTTGTGGGTAGATGTATAATTCACATTTTTGTATAAAATTAGACTTCCAGGGATGTTCTGGGGGGATGTTAGGCAAGAAATAGTGCCCAAATTGGGATAAATTGCGTCAAAAATAGTGGTTGCATTGTAACTGGTCCTGGATGGTTCTGGTTGGTCCATTTACCCTGAAATTTTGTCTGATATGAGGGTAGACGTATATTGACCATTTTGTATAAAATAATCTTCCAGGGTGGTTGTGAAGTAAAGTTATGCCACAATCAGTGTTCCAAATATGGGCACTTTTATGACAACGAGTGCTTGTATTGGAACTGGTCCTGAGCGGTTCTGGTTGGTCCATTTACCCAGAAATTGTGTCTCATTTGTGGGTAGATGTATAATTCACAATTTTGTGTAAAATTAGTCTTCCAGGGAGGTTCTGGGGTGATGTTAGGCCAGAATAAGTGCCCAAATTGGGGTAAATTGCGTCAAAAATAGTGGTTGTCTTGGAACTTGTCTTGGGTGGTTCTGGTTGGTCCATTTACCCAGAAATTTTGTCTCATATGAGGGTAGATGTATATTGACCATTTTGTATAAAATAATCTTCCAGGGTGGTTGTGAAGTAAAGTTATGCTACAATCTGTGTGCCTAATATGGGCACTTTTATGACAACGAGTGCTTGTATTGGAACTGGTCCTGGGTGGTTCTGGTTGGTCCATTTACCCAGAAATTTTGTATCATATGAGGGTAGATGTTTATTGACCATTTTCTATAAAATAATCTTCCAGGGAGGTTCTGGGGGGATGTTAGGCAAGAAATAGTGCCCAAAAAGTGGTAATTTTCGTTCAAAATAGTGGTTGCATTGGAACTGGTCCTGGGTGGTTCTGGTTGGTCCATTTACCCGGGAATTGTGTCTCATTTGTGGGTAGATGTATATTTCACATTTTTGTATAAAATTAGACTTCCAGGGATGTTCTGGAGGGATGTTAGGCCAGAAATAGTGCCCAAATTGGGGTACATTTCGTTAAAAATAGTGGTTGTCTCGGAACTGGTCTTGGGTGGTTCTGGTTGGTCCATTTACCCTGAAATTGTGTCTCATATGAGGGGAGATGTATTTTGACCGTTTTGTATAAAATAATCTTTCAGGGAGGATGTGAAGTAAAGTTATGCCACAATCAATGTACCTAATATGGGCACTTTTATGACAACGAGTGCTTGTATTGGAACTGGTCCTGAGTGGTTCTGGTTGGTCCATTTACCCGGGACTTGTGTCATATTTGTGGGTAGATGTATAATTCACATTTTTGTATAAAATTAGACTTCCAGGGATGTTCTGGAGGGATGTTAGGCCAGAATAAGTGCCCAAAGTGGGGAATATTTCGTTAAAAATAGTGGTTGCATTGGAACTGGTCTTGGGTGGTTCTGGTTGGTCCATTTACCCAGAAATTTTGTCTCATATGAGGGTAGATGTATATTGACAATTCTGTATAAAATAATCTTCCAGGGTGGTTGTGAAGTAAAGTTATGCCACAATCAATGTACCTAATATGGGCACTTTTATGACAACGAGTGCTTGTATTGGAACTGGTCCTGGGTTGTTCTGGTTGGTGCATTTACCCAGAAATTGTGCCTCATTTGTGGGTAGATGTATAATTCACCATTTTGTGTAAAATTAGTCTTCCAGGGAGGTTCTGGGGTGATGTTAGGCCAGAATAAGTGCCCAAATTGGGGTAAATTGCGTCAAAAATAGTGGTTGTCTTGGAACTTGTCTTGGGTGGTTCTGGTTGGTCCATTTACCCAGAAATTTTGTCTCATATGAGGTTAGATGTATATTGACCATTTTGTATAAAATAATCTTCCAGGGTGGTTGTGAAGTAAAGTTATGCTACAATCTGTGTGCCTAATATGGGCACTCTTATTGAAAAGAGTGCTTGTATTGGAACTGGTCCTGAGTGGTTCTGGTTGGTCCATTTACCCGGGAATTGTGTCTCATTTGTGGGTAGATGTATAATTCACATTTTTGTATAAAATTAGACTTCCAAGGATGTTCTGGGGGGATGGTAGGCAAGAAATAGTTCCCAAAAAGGGGTAATTTTCGTTAAAAATAGTGGTTGCATTGGAACTGGTCCTGGGTGGTTCTGGTTGGTCCATTTACCCTGAAATTGTGTCTCATATGTGGGTAGATGTATATTGACCATTTGGTATAAAATAATCTTCCAAGGATGTTGTGAAGTAAAGTTATGCCACAATCAATGTACCTAATATGGGCACTTTTATGACAACGAGTGCTTGTATTGGAAGTGGTCCTGGGTGGTTCTGGTTGGTCCATTTACCCGGAAATTGTGTCTCATTTGTGGGTAGATGTATAATTCACATTTTTGTATAAAATTAGTCTTCCAGGGAGGTTCTGGGGGGATGTTAGGCCAGAAATAGTGCCCAAAATGGGGTAATTTTCGTTAAAAAGAGTGGTTGTGTTGGAACTGGTCCTGGGTGGTTCTGGTTGGTCCATTTACCCTGAAATTGTGTCTCATATGAGGGTAGACGTATATTGACCATTTTGTATAAAATAATCTTCCAGGGTCGTTGTGAAGTAAAGTTATGCCACAATCAGTGTGCCTAATATGGGCACTTTTATGACAACGAGTGCTTGTATTGGAACTGGTCCTGAGCGGTTCTGGTTGGTGCATTTACCCAGAAATTGTGCCTCATTTGTGGGTAGATGTATAATTCACCATTTTGTGTAAAATTAGTCTTCCAGGGAGGTTCTGGGGTGATGTTAGGCCAGAATAAGTGCCCAAATTGGGGTAAATTGCGTCAAAAATAGTGGTTGTCTTGGAACTTGTCTTGGGTGGTTCTGGTTGGTCCATTTACCCAGAAATTTTGTCTCATATGAGGGTAGATGTATATTGACCATTTTGTATAAAATAATCTTCCAGGGTGGTTGTGAAGTAAAGTTATGCTACAATCTGTGTGCCTAATATGGGCACTCTTATTGAAAAGAGTGCTTGTATTGGAACTGGTCCTGAGTGGTTCTGGTTGGTCCATTTACCCGGGAATTGTGTCTCATTTGTGGGTAGATGTATAATTCACATTTTTGTATAAAATTAGACTTCCAGGGATGTTCTGGGGGGATGGTAGGCAAGAAATAGTTCCCAAAAAGGGGTAATTTTCGTTAAAAATAGTGGTTGCATTGGAACTGGTCCTGGGTGGTTCTGGTTGGTCCATTTACCCTGAAATTGTGTCTCATTTGTGGGTAGATGTATATTGACCATTTGGTATAAAATAATCTTCCAGGGAGGTTGTGAAGTAAAGTTATGCCACAATCAGTGTGCCTGATATGGGCACTTTTATGACAACGAGTGCTTGTATTGGAACTGGTCCTGAGTGGTTCTGGTTGGTCCATTTACCCGGGACTTGTGTCATATTTGTGGGTAGATGTATAATTCACATTTTTGTATAAAATTAGACTTCCAGGGATGTTCTGGGGGGATGTTAGGCAAGAAATAGTGCCCAAAAAGGGGTAATTTTCACTAAAAATAGTGGTTGCATTGGAACTGGTCCTGGGTGGTTCTGGTTGGTCCATTTACCCTGAAATTGTGTCTCATATGTGGGTAGATGTATATTGACCATTTTGTATAAAATAGTCTTCCAAGGATGTTGTGAAGTAAAGTTATGCCACAATCAATGTACCTAATATGGGCACTTTTATGACAACGAGTGCTTGTATTGGAAGTGGTCCTGGGTGGTTCTGGTTGGTCCATTTACCCGGGAATTGTGTCTCATTTGTGGGTAGATGTATAATTCACATTTTTGTATAAAATTAGTCTTCCAGGGAGGTTCTGGGGGGATGTTAGGCCAGAAATAGTGCCCAAAATGGGGTAATTTTCGTTAAAAAGAGTGGTTGTGTTGGAACTGGTCCTGGGTGGTTCTGGTTGGTCCATTTACCCTGAAATTGTGTCTCATATGAGGGTAGACGTATATTGACCATTTTGTATAAAATAATCTTCCAGGGTCGTTGTGAAGTAAAGTTATGCCACAATCAGTGTGCCTAATATGGGCACTTTTATGACAACGAGTGCTTGTATTGGAACTGGTCCTGAGCGGTTCTGGTTGGTGTATTTACCCAGAAATTGTGCCTCATTTGTGGGTAGATGTATAATTCACCATTTTGTGTAAAATTAGTCTTCCAGGGAGGTTCTGGGGTGATGTTAGGCCAGAATAAGTGCCCAAATTGGGGTTAATTGCGTCAAAATTAGTGGTTGTCTTGGAACTTGTCTTGGGTGGTTCTGGTTGGTCCATTTACCCAGAAATTTTGTCTCATATGAGGGTAGATGTATATTGACCATTTTGTATAAAATAATCTTCCAGGGTGGTTGTGAAGTAAAGTTATGCTACAATCTGTGTGCCTAATATGGGCACTCTTATTGAAAAGAGTGCTTGTATTGGAACTGGTCCTGAGTGGTTCTGGTTGGTCCATTTACCCGGGATTTGTGTCTCATTTGTGGGTAGATGTATAATTCACATTTTTGTATAAAATTAGACTTCCAGGGATGTTCTGGGGGGATGGTAGGCAAGAAATAGTTCCCAAAAAGGGGTAATTTTCGTTAAAAATAGTGGTTGCATTGGAACTGGTCCTGGGTGGTTCTGGTTGGTCCATTTACCCTGAAATTGTGTCTCATATGTGGGTAGATGTATATTGACCATTTGGTATAAAATAATCTTCCAGGGAGGTTGTGAAGTAAAGTTATGCCACAATCAGTGTGCCTGATATGGGCACTTTTATGACAACGAGTGCTTGTATTGGAACTGGTCCTGAGTGGTTCTGGTTAGTCCATTTACCCGGGACTTGTGTCATATTTGTGGGTAGATGTATAATTCACATTTTTGTATAAAATTAGACTTCCAGGGATTTTCTGGGGGGGTGTTAGGCAAGAAATAGTGCCCAAAAAGGGGTAATTTTCACTAAAAATAGTGGTTGCATTGGAACTGGTCCTGGGTGGTTCTGGTTGGTCCATTTACCCTGAAATTGTGTCTCATATGAGGGGAGATGTATATTGACCATTTTCTATAAAATAATATTCCAGGGAGGTTCTGGGTGGATGTTAGGCAAGAATAAGTGCCCAAATTGGGGTAAATTGCGTCAAAAATAGTGGTTGTCTTGGAACTGGTCCTGGGTGGTTCTGTTTGGTCCATTTACCCTGAAATTGTGTCTCATATGTGGGTAGATGTATATTGACCATTTTGTATAAAATAATCTTCCAAGGATGTTGTGAAGTAAAGTTATGCCACAATCAATGTACCTAATATGGGCACTTTTATGACAACGAGTGCTTGTATTGGAAGTGGTCCTGGGTGGTTCTGGTTGGTCCATTTACCCGGGAATTGTGTCTCATTTGTGGTTAGATGTATAATTCACATTTTTGTATAAAATTAGACTTCCAGGGATGTTCTGGGGGGATGTTAGGCAAGAAATAGTGCCCAAATTGGGATAAATTGCGTCAAAAATAGTGGTTGCATTGGAACTGGTCCTGGATGGTTCTGGTTGGTTCATTTACCCTGAAATTTTGTCTCATATGAGGGTAGACGTATATTGACCATTTTGTATAAAATAATCTTCCAGGGTGGTTGTGAAGTAAAGTTATGCCACAATCAGTGTGCCTAATATGGGCACTTTTATGACAACGAGTGCTTGTATTGGAACTGGTCCTGAGCGGTTCTGGTTGGTCCATTTACCCAGAAATGTTGTCTTATTTGTGGGTAGATGTATAATTCACAATTTTGTGTAAAATTAGTCTTCCAGGGAGGTTCTGGGGTGATGTTAGGCCAGAATAAGTGCCCAAATTGGGGTAAATTGCGTCAAAAATAGTGGTTGTCTTGGAACTGGTCTTGGGTGGTTCTGGTTGGTCCATTTACCTTGAAATTTTGTCTTATATGAGGGTAGACGTATATTGACCATTCTGTATAAAATAATCTTCCAGGGTGGTTGTGAAGTAAAGTTATGCCACAAACAGTGTGCCTAATATGGGCACTTTTATGACAACGAGTGCTTGTATTGGAACTGGTCCTGGGTGGTTCTGGTTTGTCCATTTACCCAGAAATTTTGTATCATATGAGGGGAGATGTTTATTGACAATTTTCTATAAAATAATCTTCCAGGGAGGTTCTGGGAGGATGTTAGGCAAGAATAAGTGCCCAAAATGGGGTAAATTTCGTTCAAAAGAGTGGTTGCATTGTAACTGGTCCTGGGTGGTTCTGGTTAGTCCATTTACCCTGAAATTTTGTCTCCTATGAGGGGTGATGTATATTGACAATTCTGTATAAAATAATCTTCCAGGGTGGTTGTGAAGTAAAGTTATGCCACAATCAATGTACCTAATATGGGCACTTTTATGACAACGAGTGCTTGTATTGGAACTGGTCCTGGGTGGTTCTGGTTGGTGCATTTACCCAGAAATTGTGTCTCTTTTGTGGGTAGATGTATAATTCACCATTTTGTGTAAAATTAGTCTTCCAGGGAGGTTCTGGGGGGATGTTAAGCCAGAAATAGTGCCCAAATTGGGGTAAATTTTGTTAAAAATAATGGTTGCATTGTAACTGGTCCTGGGTGGTTCTGGTTGGTCCATTTACCCTGAAATTTTGTCTGATATGAGGGTAGACGTATATTGACCATTTTGTATAAAATAATCTTCCAGGGTGGTTGTGAAGTAAAGTTATGCCACAATCAGTGTGCCAAATATGGGCACTTTTATGACAACGAGTGCTTGTATTGGAACTGGTCCTGAGCGGTTCTGGTTGGTCCATTTACCCAGAAATTGTGTCTCATTTGTGGGTAGATGTATAATTCACAATTTTGTGTAAAATTAGTCTTCCAGGGAGGTTCTGGGGTGATGTTAGGCCAGAATAAGTGCCCAAATTGGGGTGAATTGCGTCAAAAATAGTGGTTGTCTTGGAACTTGTCTTGGGTGGTTCTGGTTGGTCCATTTACCCAGAAATTTTGTCTCATATGAGGGTAGATGTATATTGACCATTTTGTATAAAATAATCTTCCAGGGTGGTTGTGAAGTAAAGTTATGCTACAATCTGTGTGCCTAATATGGGCACTTTTATGACAACGAGTGCTTGTATTGGAACTGGTCCTGGGTGGTTCTGGTTGGTCCATTTACCCAAAAATTTTGTATCATATGAGGGTAGATGTTTATTGACCATTTTCTATAAAATAATCTTCCAGGGAGGTTCTGGGGGGATGTTAGGCAAGAAAAAGTGCCCAAAAAGTGGTAATTTTTGTTCAAAATAGTGGTTGCATTGGAACTGGTCCTGGGTGGTTCTGGTTGGTCCATTTACCCTGAAATTGTGTCTCATATGTGGGTAGATGTATATTGACCATTTTGTATAAAATAATCTTCCAAGGATGTTGTGAAGTAAAGTTATGCCACAATCAATGTACCTAGTATGGGCACTTTTATGACAACGAGTGCTTGTATTGGAAGTGGTCCTGGGTGGTTCTGGTTGGTCCATTTACCCGGGAATTGTGTCTCATTTGTGGGTAGATGTATAATTCACATTTTTGTATAAAATTAGACTTCCAGGGATGTTCTGGAGGGATGTTAGGCCGGAATAAGTGCCCAAAATGGGGTAAATTTCGTTAAAAATAGTGGTTGCATTGGAACTGGTCTTGGGTGGTTCTGGTTGGTCCATTTACCCAGAAATTTTGTCTCATATGAGGGTAGATGTATATTGACCATTTTGTATAAAATAATCTTCCAGGGAGGTTGTGAAGTAAAGTTATGCCACAATCAGTGTGCCTGATATGGGCACTTTTATGACAACGAGTGCTTGTATTGGAACTGGTCCTGAGCGGTTCTGGTTGGTCCATTTACCCAGAAATTGTGTCTCATTTGTGGGTAGATGTATAATTCACCATTTTCTATAAAATTAGACTTCCAGGGATGTTCTGGGGGGATGTTAGGCCAGAATAAGTGACCAAAATGGGGTAAATTTCGTCAAAAATAGTGGTTGTCTTGGAACTGGTCTTGGGTGGTTCTGGTTGGTCCATTTACCCTGAAATTGTGTCTCATATGAGGGTAGATGTATATTGACCAATTTGTATAAAATAATTTTCCAGGGAGGTTGTGAAGTAAAGTTATGCCACAATCAATGTACCTAATATGGGCACTTTTATGACAACGAGTGCTTGTATTGGAACTGGTCCTGAGTGGTTCTGGTTGGTCCATTTACCCGGGACTTGTGTCTCATTTGTGGGTAGATGTATAATTCACAATTTTGTATAAAATTAGTCTTCCAGGGAGATTCTGGGGGGATGTTAGGCAATAAATAGTGCCCAAATTGGGGTAAATTGCGTCAAAAATAGTGGTTGCATTGGAACTGGTCTTGGGTGGTTCTGGTTGGTCCATTTACCTTGAAATTTTGTCTTATATGAGGGTAGACGTATATTGACCATTCTGTATAAAATAATCTTCCAGGGTGGTTGTGAAGTAAAGTTATGCCACAAACAGTGTGCCTAATATGGGCACTTTTATGACAACGAGTGCTTGTATTGGAACTGGTCCTGGGTGGTTCTGGTTGGTCCATTTACCCAGAAATTTTGTATCATATGAGGGTAGATGTTTATTGACCATTTTCCATAAAATAATCTTCCAGGGAGGTTCTGGGGGGATGTTAGGCAAGAATAAGTGCCCAAAATGGGGTAAATTTCGTTAAAAAGAGTGGTTGCATTGTAACTGGTCCTGGGTGGTTCTGGTTGGTCCATTTACCCTGAAATTTTGTCTCATATGGGGGGAGATGTATATTGACAATTCTGTATAAAATAATCTTCCAGGGTGGTTGTGAAGTAAAGTTATGCCACAATCAATGTACCTAATATGGGCACTTTTATGACAACGAGTGCTTGTATTGGAACTGGTCCTGGGTGGTTCTGGTTGGTGCATTTACCCAGAAATTGTGCCTCATTTGTGGGTAGATGTATAATTCACCATTTTGTGTAAAATTAGACTTCCAGGGATGTTCTGGGGGGATGGTAGGCAAGAAATAGTTCCCAAAAAGGGGTAATTTTCGTTAAAAATAGTGGTTGCATTGGAACTGGTCCTGGGTGGTTCTGGTTGGTCCATTTACCCTGAAATTGTGTCTCATATGTGGGTAGATGTATATTGACCATTTGGTATAAAATAATCTTCCAGGGAGGTTGTGAAGTAAAGTTATGCCACAATCAGTGTGCCTGATATGGGCACTTTTATGACAACGAGTGCTTGTATTGGAACTGGTCCTGAGCGGTTCTGGTTGGTCCATTTACCCAGAAATTGTGTCTCATTTGTGGGTAGATGTATAATTCACCATTTTGTATAAAATTAGACTTCCAGGGATGTTCTGGGGGGATGTTAGGCCAGAATAAGTGACCAAAATGGGGTAAATTTCGTCAAAAATAGTGGTTGTCTTGGAACTGGTCTTGGGTGGTTCTGGTTGGTCCATTTACCCTGAAATTGTGTCTCATATGAGGGTAGATGTATATTGACCAATTTGTATAAAATAAATTTCCAGGGAGGTTGTGAAGTAAAGTTATGCCACAATCAATGTACCTAATATGGGCACTTTTATGACAACGAGTGCTTGTATTGGAACTGGTCCTGAGTGGTTCTGGTTTGTCCATTTACCCAGAAATTGTGTCTCATTTGTGGGTAGATGTATAATTCACAATTATGTGTAAAATTAGTCTTCCAGGGAGGTTCTGGGGTGATGTTAGGCCAGAATAAGTGCCCAAATTGGGGTAAATTGCATCAAAAATAGTGGTTGTCTTGGAACTGGTCTTGGGTGGTTCTGGTTGGTCCATTTACCTTGAAATTTTGTCTTATATGAGGGTAGACGTATATTGACCATTCTGTATAAAATAATCTTCCAGGGTGGTTGTGAAGTAAAGTTATGCCACAAACAGTGTGCCTAATATGGGCACTTTTATGACAACGAGTGCTTGTATTGGAACTGGTCCTGGGTGGTTCTGGTTGGTGCATTTACCCAGAAATTGTGCCTCATTTGTGGGTAGATGTATAATTCACCATTTTGTGTAAAATTAGTCTTCCAGGGAGGTTCTGGGGGGATGTTAAGCCAGAAATAGTGCCCAAATTGGGGTAAATTTCGTTAAAAATAGTGGTTGTCTCGGAACTGGTCTTGGGTGGTTCTGGTTGGTCCATTTACCCTGAAATTGTGTCTCATATGAGGGGAGATGTATATTGACCGTTTTGTATAAAATAATCTTTCAGGGAGGATGTGAAGTAAAGTTATGCCACAATCAATGTACCTAAAATGGGCACTTTTATGACAACGAGTGCTTGTATTGGAACTGGTCCTGAGTGGTTCTGGTTGGTCCATTTACCCGGGACTTGTGTCATATTTGTGGGTAGATGTATAATTCACATTTTTGTATAAAATTAGACTTCCAGGGATGTTCTGGAGGGATGTTAGGCCAGAATAAGTGCCCAAAGTGGGGTAAATTTCGTTAAAAATAGTGGTTGCATTGGAACTGGTCTTGGGTGGTTCTGGTTGGTCCATTTACCCAGAAATTTTGTCTCATATGAGGGTAGATGTATATTGACAATTCTGTATAAAATAATCTTCCAGGGTGGTTGTGAAGTAAAGTTATGCCACAATCAATGTACCTAATATGGGCACTTTTATGACAACGAGTGCTTGTATTGGAACTGGTCCTGGGTGGTTCTGGTTGGTGCATTTACACAGAAATTGTGCCTCATTTGTGGGTAGATGTATAATTCACCATTTTGTGTAAAATTAGTCTTCCAGGGAGGTTCTGGGGTGATGTTAGGCCAGAATAAGTGCCCAAATTGGGGTAAATTGCGTCAAAAATAGTGGTTGTATTGGAACTTGTCTTGGGTGGTTCTGGTTGGTCCATTTACCCAGAAATTTTGTCTCATATGAGGGTAGATGTATATTGACCATTTTGTATAAAATAATCTTCCAGGGTGGTTGTGAAGTAAAGTTATGCTACAATCTGTGTGCCTAATATGGGCACTCTTATTGAAAAGAGTGCTTGTATTGGAACTGGTCCTGAGTGGTTCTGGTTGGTCCATTTACCCGGGAATTGTGTCTCATTTGTGGGTAGATGTATAATTCACATTTTTGTATAAAATTAGACTTCCAGGGATGTTCTGGGGGGATGGTAGGCAAGAAATAGTTCCCAAAAAGGGGTAATTTTCGTTAAAAATAGTGGTTGCATTGGAACTGGTCCTGGGTGGTTCTGGTTGGTCCATTTACCCTGAAATTGTGTCTCATATGTGGGTAGATATATATTGACCATTTGGTATAAAATAATCTTCCAGGGAGGTTGTGAAGTAAAGTTATGCCACAATCAGTGTGCCTGATATGGGCACTTTTATGACAACGAGTGCTTGTATTGGAACTGGTCCTGAGTGGTTCTGGTTGGTCCATTTACCCGGGACTTGTGTCATATTTGTGGGTAGATGTATAATTCACATTTTTGTATAAAATTAGACTTCCAGGGATGTTCTGGGGGGATGTTAGGCAAGAAATAGTGCCCAAAAAGGGGTAATTTTCACTAAAAATAGTGGTTGCATTGGAACTGGTCCTGGGTGGTTCTGGTTGGTCCATTTACCCTGAAATTGTGTCTCATATGTGGGTAGATGTATATTGACCATTTTATATAAAATAATCTTCCAAGGAGGATGTGAAGTAAAGTTATGCCACAATCAATGTACCTAATATGGGCACTTTTATGACAACGAGTGCTTGTATTGGAAGTGGTCCTGGGTGGTTCTGGTTGGTCCATTTACCCGGGAATTGTGTCTCATTTGTGGGTAGATGTATAATTCACATTTTTGTATAAAATTAGACTTCCAGGGATGTTCTGGAGGGATGTTAGGCCAGAAATAGTGCCCAAATTGGGGTAAATTTCGTTAAAAATAGTGGTTGTCTCGGAACTGGTCTTGGGTGGTTCTTGTTGGTCCATTTACCCTGAAATTGTGTCTCATATGAGGGGAGATGTATATTGACCGTTTTGTATAAAATAATCTTTCAGGGAGGATGTGAAGTAAAGTTATGCCACAATCAATGTACCTAATATGGGCACTTTTATGACAACGAGTGCTTGTATTGGAACTGGTCCTGAGTGGTTCTGGTTGGTCCATTTACCCGGGACTTGTGTCATATTTGTGGGTAGATGTATAATTCACATTTTTTATAAAATTAGACTTCCAGGGATGTTCTGGAGGGATGTTAGGCCAGAATAAGTGCCCAAAGTGGGGTAAATTTCGTTAAAAATAGTGGTTGCATTGGAACTGGTCTTGGGTGGTTCTGGTTGGTCCATTTACCCAGAAATTTTGTCTCATATGAGGGTAGATGTATATTGACAATTCTGTATAAAATAATCTTCCAGGGTGGTTGTGAAGTAAAGTTATGCCACAATCAATGTACCTAATATGGGCACTTTTATGACAACGAGTGCTTGTATTGGAACTGGTCCTGGGTGGTTCTGGTTGGTGCATTTACCCAGAAATTGTGCCTCATTTGTGGGTAGATGTATAATTCACCATTTTGTGTAAAATTAGTCTTCCAGGGAGGTTCTGGGGTGATGTTAGGCCAGAATAAGTGCCCAAATTGGGGTAAATTGCGTCAAAAATAGTGGTTGTCTTGGAACTTGTCTTGGGTGGTTCTGGTTGGTCCATTTACCCAGAAATTTTGTCTCATATGAGGGTAGATGTATATTGACCATTTTGTATAAAATAATCTTCCAGGGTGGTTGTGAAGTAAAGTTATTTTACAATCTGTGTGCCTAATATGGGCACTCTTATTGAAAAGAGTGCTTGTATTGGAACTGGTCCTGAGTGGTTCTGGTTGGTCCATTTACCCGGGAATTGTGTCTCATTTGTGGGTAGATGTATAATTCACATTTTTGTATAAAATTAGACTTCCAGGGATGTTCTGGGGGGATGGTAGGCAAGAAATAGTTCCCAAAAGGGGTAATTTTCGTTAAAAATAGTGGTTGCATTGGAACTGGTCCTGGGTGGTTCTGGTTGGTCCATTTACCCTGAAATTGTGTCTCATATGTGGGTAGATGTATATTGACCATTTGGTATAAAATAATCTTCCAGGGAGGTTGTGAAGTAAAGTTATGCCACAATCAGTGTGCCTGATATGGGCACTTTTATGACAACGAGTGCTTGTATTGGAACTGGTCCTGAGTGGTTCTGGTTGGTCCATTTACCCGGGACTTGTGTCATATTTGTGGGTAGATGTATAATTCACATTTTTGTATAAAATTAGACTTCCAGGGATGTTCTGGGGGGATGTTAGGCAAGAAATAGTGCCCAAAAAGGGGTAATTTTCACTAAAAATAGTGGTTGCATTGGAACTGGTCCTGGGTGGTTCTGGTTGGTCCATTTACCCTGAAATTGTGTTTCATATGTGGGTAGATGTATATTGACCATTTTGTATAAAATAATCTTCCAAGGATGTTGTGAAGTAAAGTTATGCCACAATCAATGTACCTAATATGGGCACTTTTATGACAACGAGTGCTTGTATTGGAAGTGGTCCTGGGTGGTTCTGGTTGGTCCATTTACCCGGGAATTGTGTCTCATTTGTGGGTAGATGTATAATTCACATTTTTGTATAAAATTAGTCTTCCAGGGAGGTTCTGGGGGGATGTTAGGCCAGAAATAGTGCCCAAAATGGGGTAATTTTCGTTAAAAAGAGTGGTTGTGTTGGAACTGGTCCTGGGTGGTTCTGGTTGGTCCATTTAGCCTGAAATTGTGTCTCATATGAGGGTAGACGTATATTGACCATTTTGTATAAAATAATCTTCCAGGGTCGTTGTGAAGTAAAGTTATGCCACAATCAGTGTGCCTAATATGGGCACTTTTATGACAACGAGTGCTTGTATTGGAACTGGTCCTGAGCGGTTCTGGTTGGTGCATTTACCCAGAAATTGTGCCTCATTTGTGGGTAGATGTATAATTCACCATTTTGTGTAAAATTAGTCTTCCAGGGAGGTTCTGGGGTGATGTTAGGCCAGAATAAGTGCCCAAATTGGGGTAAATTGCGTCAAAAATAGTGGTTGTCTTGGAACTTGTCTTGGGTGGTTCTGGTTGGTCCATTTACCCAGAAATTTTGTCTCATATGAGGGTAGATGTATATTGACCATTTTGTATAAAATAATCTTCCAGGGTGGTTGTGAAGTAAAGTTATGCTACAATCTGTGTGCCTAATATGGGCACTCTTATTGAAAAGAGTGCTTGTATTGGAACTGGTCCTGAGTGGTTCTGGTTGGTCCATTTACCCGGGAATTGTGTCTCATTTGTGGGTAGATGTATAATTCACATTTTTGTATAAAATTAGACTTCCAGGGATGTTCTGGGGGGATGGTAGGCAAGAAATAGTTCCCAAAAAGGGGTAATTTTCGTTAAAAATAGTGGTTGCATTGGAACTGGTCCTGGGTGGTTCTGGTTGGTCCATTTACCCTGAAATTGTGTCTCATATGTGGGTAGATGTATATTGACCATTTGGTATAAAATAATCTTCCAGGGAGGTTGTGAAGTAAAGTTATGCCACAATCAGTGTGCCTGATATGGGCACTTTTATGACAACGAGTGCTTGTATTGGAACTGGTCCTGAGTGGTTCTGGTTGGTCCATTTACCCGGGACTTGTGTCATATTTGTGGGTAGATGTATAATTCACATTTTTGTATAAAATTAGACTTCCAGGGATGTTCTGGGGGGATGTTAGGCAAGAAATAGTGCCCAAAAAGGGGTAATTTTCACTAAAAATAGTGGTTGCATTGGAACTGGTCCTGGGTGGTTCTGGTTGGTCCATTTACCCTGAAATTGTGTCTCATATGTGGGTAGATGTATATTGACCATTTTGTATAAAATAGTCTTCCAAGGATGTTGTGAAGTAAAGTTATGCCACAATCAATGTACCTAATATGGGCACTTTTATGACAACGAGTGCTTGTATTGGAAGTGGTCCTGGGTGGTTCTGGTTGGTCCATTTACCCGGGAATTGTGTCTCATTTGTGGGTAGATGTATAATTCACATTTTTGTATAAAATTAGTCTTCCAGGGAGGTTCTGGGGGGATGTTAGGCCAGAAATAGTGCCCAAAATGGGGTAATTTTCGTTAAAAAGAGTGGTTGCATTGGAACTGGTCCTGGGTGGTTCTGGTTGGTCCATTTACCCTGAAATTGTGTCTCATATGAGGGGAGATGTATATTGACCATTTTCTATAAAATAATATTCCAGGGAGGTTCTGGGTGGATGTTAGGCAAGAATAAGTGCCCAAATTGGGGTAAATTGCGTCAAAAATAGTGGTTGTCTTGGAACTGGTCCTGGGTGGTTCTGGTTGGTCCATTTACCCTGAAATTGTGTCTCATATGTGGGTAGATGTATATTGACCATTTTGTATAAAATAATCTTCCAAGGATATTGTGAAGTAAAGTTATGCCACAATCAATGTACCTAATATGGGCACTTTTATGACAACGAGTGCTTGTATTGGAAGTGGTCCTGGGTGGTTCTGGTTGGTCCATTTACCCGGGAATTGTGTCTCATTTGTGGGTAGATGTATAATTCACATTTTTGTATAAAATTAGACTTCCAGGGATGTTCTGGGGGGATGTTAGGCAAGAAATAGTGCCCAAATTGGGATAAATTGCGTCAAAAATAGTGGTTGCATTTTAACTGGTCCTGGATGGTTCTGGTTGGTTCATTTACCCTGAAATTTTGTCTCATATGAGGGTAGACGTATATTGACCATTTTGTATAAAATAATCTTCCAGGGTGGTTGTGAAGTAAAGTTATGCCACAATCAGTGTGCCTAATATGGGCACTTTTATGACAACGAGTGCTTGTATTGGAACTGGTCCTGAGCGGTTCTGGTTGGTCCATTTACCCAGAAATGTTGTCTTATTTGTGGGTAGATGTATAATTCACAATTTTGTGTAAAATTAGTCTTCCAGGGAGGTTCTGGGGTGATGTTAGGCCAGAATAAGTGCCCAAATTGGGGTAAATTGCGTCAAAAATAGTGGTTGTCTTGGAACTGGTCTTGGGTGGTTCTGGTTGGTCCATTTACCTTGAAATTTTGTCTTATATGAGGGTAGACATATTGACCATTCTGTATAAAATAATCTTCCAGGGTGGTTGTGAAGTAAAGTTATGCCACAAACAGTGTGCCTAATATGGGCACTTTTATGACAACGAGTGCTTGTATTGGAACTGATCCTGAGCGGTTCTGGTTGGTGCATTTACCCAGAAATTGTGCCTCATTTGTGGGTAGATGTATAATTCACCATTTTGTGTAAAATTAGTCTTCCAGGGAGGTTCTGGGCTGATGTTAGGCCAGAATAAGTGCCCAAATTGGGGTAAATTGCGTCAAAAATAGTGGTTGTCTTGGAACTTGTCTTGGGTGGTTCTGGTTGGTCCATTTACCCAGAAATTTTGTCTCATATGAGGGTAGATGTATATTGACCATTTTGTATAAAATAATCTTCCAGGGTGGTTGTGAAGTAAAGTTATGCTACAATCTGTGTGCCTAATATGGGCACTCTTATTGAAAAGAGTGCTTGTATTGGAACTGGTCCTGAGTGGTTCTGGTTGGTCCATTTACCCGGGAATTGTGTCTCATTTGTGGGTAGATGTATAATTCACATTTTTGTATAAAATTAGACTTCCAGGGATGTTCTGGGGGGATGGTAGGCAAGAAATAGTTCCCAAAAAGGGGTAATTTTCGTTAAAAATAGTGGTTGCATTGGAACTGGTCCTGGGTGGTTCTGGTTGGTCCATTTACCCTGAAATTGTGTCTCATATGTGGGTAGATGTATATTGACCATTTGGTATAAAATAATCTTCCAGGGAGGTTGTGAAGTAAAGTTATGCCACAATCAGTGTGCCTGATATGGGCACTTTTATGACAACGAGTGCTTGTATTGGAACTGGTCCTGAGTGGTTCTGGTTGGTCCATTTACCCGGGACTTGTGTCATATTTGTGGGTAGATGTATAATTCACATTTTTGTATAAAATTAGACTTCCAGGGATGTTCTGGGGGGGTGTTAGGCAAGAAATAGTGCCCAAAAAGGGGTAATTTAAACTAAAAATAGTGGTTGCATTGGAACTGGTCCTGGGTGGTTCTGGTTGGTCCATTTACCCTGAAATTGTGTCTCATATGAGGGGAGATGTATATTGACCATTTTCTATAAAATAATATTCTAGGGAGGTTCTGGGTGGATGTTAGGCAAGAATAAGTGCCCAAATTGGGGTAAATTGGATCAAAAATAGTGGTTGTCTTGGAACTGGTCCTGGGAGGTTCTGGTTGGTCCATTTACCCTGAAATTGTGTCTCATATGTGGGTAGATGTATATTGACCATTTTGTATAAAATAATCTTCCAAGGATGTTGTGAAGTAAAGTTATGCCACAATCAATGTACCTAATATGGGCACTTTTATGACAACGAGTGCTTGTATTGGAAGTGGTCCTGGGTGGTTCTGGTTGGTCCATTTACCCGGGAATTGTGTCTCATTTGTGGGTAGATGTAGAATTCACATTTTTGTATAAAATTAGACTTCCAGGGATGTTCTGGGGGGATGTTAGGCAAGAAATAGTGCCCAAATTGGGATAAATTGCGTCAAAAATAGTGGTTGCATTTTAACTGGTCCTGGATGGTTCTGGTTGGTTCATTTACCCTGAAATTTTGTCTCATATGAGGGTAGACGTATATTGACCATTTTGTATAAAATAATCCTCCAGGGTGGTTGTGAAGTAAAGTTATGCCACAATCAGTGTGCCTAATATGGGCACTTTTATGACAACGAGTGCTTGTATTGGAACTGGTCCTGAGCGGTTCTGGTTGGTCCATTTACCCAGAAATGTTGTCTTATTTGTGGGTAGATGTATAATTCACAATTTTGTGTAAAATTAGTCTTCCAGGGAGGTTCTGGGGTGATGTTAGGCCAGAATAAGTGCCCAAATTGGGGTAAATTGCGTCAAAAATAGTGGTTGTCTTGGAACTGGTCTTGGGTGGTTCTGGTTGGTCCATTTACCTTGAAATTTTGTCTTATATGAGGGTAGACATATATTCACCATTCTGTATAAAATAATCTTCCAGGGTGGTTGTGAAGTAAAGTTATGCCACAAACAGTGTGCCTAATATGGGCACTTTTATGACAACGAGTGCTTGTATTGGAACTGATCCTGAGCGGTTCTGGTTGGTGCATTTACCCAGAAATTGTGCCTCATTTGTGGGTAGATGTATAATTCACCATTTTGTGTAAAATTAGTCTTCCAGGGAGGTTCTGGGGTGATGTTAGGC
The DNA here is from genome assembly GCF_051989625.1 of Stigmatopora argus. Taxonomy (NCBI): domain Eukaryota; kingdom Metazoa; phylum Chordata; class Actinopteri; order Syngnathiformes; family Syngnathidae; genus Stigmatopora; species Stigmatopora argus. Next base: position 801,712 of record NW_027520042.1, read on the forward strand.
CAGAATAAGTGCCCAAATTGGGGTAAATTGCGTCAAAAATAGTGGTTGTCTTGGAACTTGTCTTGGGTGGTTCTGGTTGGTCCATTTACCCAGAAATTTTGTCTCATATGAGGGTAGATGTATATTGACCATTTTGTATAAAATAATCTTCCAGGGTGGTTGTGAAGTAAAGTTATGCTACAATCTGTGTGCCTAATATGGGCACTCTTATTGAAAAGAGTGCTTGTATTGGAACTGGTCCTGAGTGGTTCTGGTTGGTCCATTTACCCGGGAATTGTGTCTCATTTGTGGGTAGATGTATAATTCACATTTTTGTATAAAATTAGACTTCCAGGGATGTTCTGGGGGGATGGTAGGCAAGAAATAGTTCCCAAAAAGGGGTAATTTTCGTTAAAAATAGTGGTTGCATTGGAACTGGTCCTGGGTGGTTCTGGTTGGTCCATTTACCCTGAAATTGTGTCTCATATGTGGGTAGATGTATATTGACCATTTGGTATAAAATAATCTTCCAGGGAGGTTGTGAAGTAAAGTTATGCCACAATCAGTGTGCCTGATATGGGCACTTTTATGACAACGAGTGCTTGTATTGGAACTGGTCCTGAGTGGTTCTGGTTGGTCCATTTACCCGGGACTTGTGTCATATTTGTGGGTAGATGTATAATTCACATTTTTGTATAAAATTAGACTTCCAGGGATGTTCTGGGGGGATGTTAGGCAAGAAATAGTGCCCAAAAAGGGGTAATTTTCACTAAAAATAGTGGTTGCATTGGAACTTGTCCTGGGTGGTTCTGGTTGGTCCATTTACCCTGAAATTGTGTCTCATATGTGGGTAGATGTATATTGACCATTTTGTATAAAATAGTCTTCCAAGGATGTTGTGAAGTAAAGTTATGCCACAATCAATGTACCTAATATGGGCACTTTTATGACAACGAGTGCTTGTATTGGAAGTGGTCCTGGGTGGTTCTGGTTGGTCCATTTACCCGGGAATTGTGTCTCATTTGTGGGTAGATGTATAATTCACATTTTTGTATAAAATTAGTCTTCCAGGGAGGTTCTGGGGGGATGTTAGGCCAGAAATAGTGCCCAAAATGGGGTAATTTTCGTTAAAAAGAGTGGTTGTGTTGGAACTGGTCCTGGGTGGTTCTGGTTGGTCCATTTACCCTGAAATTGTGTCTCATATGAGGGTAGACGTATATTGACCATTTTGTATAAAATAATCTTCCAGGGTCGTTGTGAAGTAAAGTTATGCCACAATCAGTGTGCCTAATATGGGCACTTTTATGACAACGAGTGCTTGTATTGGAACTGGTCCTGAGCGGTTCTGGTTGGTGTATTTACCCAGAAATTGTGCCTCATTTGTGGGTAGATGTATAATTCACCATTTTGTGTAAAATTAGTCTTCCAGGGAGGTTCTGGGGTGATGTTAGGCCAGAATAAGTGCCCAAATTGGGGTAAATTGCGTCAAAATTAGTGGTTGTCTTGGAACTTGTCTTGGGTGGTTCTGGTTGGTCCATTTACCCAGAAATTTTGTCTCATATGAGGGTAGATGTATATTGACCATTTTGTATAAAATAATCTTCCAGGGTGGTTGTGAAGTAAAGTTATGCTACAATCTGTGTGCCTAATATGGGCACTCTTATTGAAAAGAGTGCTTGTATTGGAACTGGTCCTGAGTGGTTCTGGTTGGTCCATTTACCCGGGATTTGTGTCTCATTTGTGGGTAGATGTATAATTCACATTTTTGTATAAAATTAGACTTCCAGGGATGTTCTGGGGGGATGGTAGGCAAGAAATAGTTCCCAAAAAGGGGTAATTTTCGTTAAAAATAGTGGTTGCATTGGAACTGGTCCTGGGTGGTTCTGGTTGGTCCATTTACCCTGAAATTGTGTCTCATATGTGGGTAGATGTATATTGACCATTTGGTATAAAATAATCTTCCAGGGAGGTTGTGAAGTAAAGTTATGCCACAATCATTGTGCCTGATATGGGCACTTTTATGACAACGAGTGCTTGTATTGGAACTGGTCCTGAGTGGTTCTGGTTGGTCCATTTACCCGGGACTTGTGTCATATTTGTGGGTAGATGTATCATTCACCATTTGGTATAAAATTAGTCTTCCAGGGAGGTTCTGGGGGGATGTTAGGCAAGAAATAGTGCCCAAAATGGGGTAATTTTCGTTAAAAAGAGTGGTTGTGTTGGAACTGGTCCTGAGCGGTTCTGGTTGGTCCATTTACCCAGAAATGTTGTCTTATTTGTGGGTAGATGTATAATTCACAATTTTGTGTAAAATTAGTCTTCCAGGGAGGTTCTGGGGTGATGTTAGGCCAGAATAAGTGCCCAAATTGGGGTAAATTGCGTCAAAAATAGTGGTTGTCTTGGAACTGGTCTTGGGTGGTTCTGGTTGGTCCATTTACCTTGAAATTTTGTCTTATATGAGGGTAGACATATATTCACCATTCTGTATAAAATAATCTTCCAGGGTGGTTGTGAAGTAAAGTTATGCCACAAACAGTGTGCCTAATATGGGCACTTTTATGACAACGAGTGCTTGTATTGGAACTGATCCTGAGCGGTTCTGGTTGGTGCATTTACCCAGAAATTGTGCCTCATTTGTGGGTAGATGTATAATTCACCATTTTGTGTAAAATTAGTCTTCCAGGGAGGTTCTGGGGTGATGTTAGGCCAGAATAAGTGCCCAAATTGGGGTAAATTGCGTCAAAAATAGTGGTTGTCTTGGAACTTGTCTTGGGTGGTTCTGGTTGGTCCATTTACCCAGAAATTTTGTCTCATATGAGGGTAGATGTATATTGACCATTTTGTATAAAATAATCTTCCAGGGTGGTTGTGAAGTAAAGTTATGCTACAATCTGTGTGCCTAATATGGGCACTCTTATTGAAAAGAGTGCTTGTATTGGAACTGGTCCTGAGTGGTTCTGGTTGGTCCATTTACCCGGGAATTGTGTCTCATTTGTGGGTAGATGTATAATTCACATTTTTGTATAAAATTAGACTTCCAGGGATGTTCTGGGGGGATGGTAGGCAAGAAATAGTTCCCAAAAAGGGGTAATTTTCGTTAAAAATAGTGGTTGCATTGGAACTGGTCCTGGGTGGTTCTGGTTGGTCCATTTACCCTGAAATTGTGTCTCATATGTGGGTAGATGTATATTGACCATTTGGTATAAAATAATCTTCCAGGGAGGTTGTGAAGTAAAGTTATGCCACAATCAGTGTGCCTGATATGGGCACTTTTATGACAACGAGTGCTTGTATTGGAACTGGTCCTGAGTGGTTCTGGTTGGTCCATTTACCCGGGACTTGTGTCATATTTGTGGGTAGATGTATAATTCACATTTTTGTATAAAATTAGACTTCCAGGGATGTTCTGGGGGGATGTTAGGCAAGAAATAGTGCCCAAAAAGGGGTAATTTTCACTAAAAATAGTGGTTGCATTGGAACTTGTCCTGGGTGGTTCTGGTTGGTCCATTTACCCTGAAATTGTGTCTCATATGTGGGTAGATGTATATTGACCATTTTGTATAAAATAGTCTTCCAAGGATGTTGTGAAGTAAAGTTATGCCACAATCAATGTACCTAATATGGGCACTTTTATGACAACGAGTGCTTGTATTGGAAGTGGTCCTGGGTGGTTCTGGTTGGTCCATTTACCCGGGAATTGTGTCTCATTTGTGGGTAGATGTATAATTCACATTTATGTATAAAATTAGTCTTCCAGGGAGGTTCTGGGGGGATGTTAGGCCAGAAATAGTGCCCAAAATGGGGTAATTTTCGTTAAAAAGAGTGGTTGTGTTGGAACTGGTCCTGGGTGGTTCTGGTTGGTCCATTTACCCTGAAATTGTGTCTCATATGAGGGTAGACGTATATTGACCATTTTGTATAAAATAATCTTCCAGGGTCGTTGTGAAGTAAAGTTATGCCACAATCAGTGTGCCTAATATGGGCACTTTTATGACAACGAGTGCTTGTATTGGAACTGGTCCTGAGCGGTTCTGGTTGGTGTATTTACCCAGAAATTGTGCCTCATTTGTGGGTAGATGTATAATTCACCATTTTGTGTAAAATTAGTCTTCCAGGGAGGTTCTGGGGTGATGTTAGGCCAGAATAAGTGCCCAAATTGGGGTAAATTGCGTCAAAATTAGTGGTTGTCTTGGAACTTGTCTTGGGTGGTTCTGGTTGGTCCATTTACCCAGAAATTTTGTCTCATATGAGGGTAGATGTATATTGACCATTTTGTATAAAATAATCTTCCAGGGTGGTTGTGAAGTAAAGTTATGCTACAATCTGTGTGCCTAATATGGGCACTCTTATTGAAAAGAGTGCTTGTATTGGAACTGGTCCTGAGTGGTTCTGGTTGGTCCATTTACCCGGGATTTGTGTCTCATTTGTGGGTAGATGTATAATTCACATTTTTGTATAAAATTAGACTTCCAGGGATGTTCTGGGGGGATGGTAGGCAAGAAATAGTTCCCAAAAAGGGGTAATTTTCGTTAAAAATAGTGGTTGCATTGGAACTGGTCCTGGGTGGTTCTGGTTGGTCCATTTACCCTGAAATTGTGTCTCATATGTGGGTAGATGTATATTGACCATTTGGTATAAAATAATCTTCCAGGGAGGTTGTGAAGTAAAGTTATGCCACAATCATTGTGCCTGATATGGGCACTTTTATGACAACGAGTGCTTGTATTGGAACTGGTCCTGAGTGGTTCTGGTTGGTCCATTTACCCGGGACTTGTGTCATATTTGTGGGTAGATGTATCATTCACCATTTGGTATAAAATTAGTCTTCCAGGGAGGTTCTGGGGGGATGTTAGGCAAGAAATAGTGCCCAAAATGGGGTAATTTTCGTTAAAAAGAGTGGTTGTGTTGGAACTGGTCCTGGGTGGTTCTGGTTGGTCCATTTACCCTGAAATTGTGTCTCATATGTGGGTAGATGTATATTGACCATTTTGTATAAAATAATCTTCCAAGGATGTTGTGAAGTAAAGTTATGCCACAATCAATGTACCTAATATGGGCACTTTTATGACAACGAGTGCTTGTATTGGAAGTGGTCCTGGGTGGTTCTGGTTGGTCCATTTACCCGGGAATTGTGTCTCATTTGTGGGTAGATGTATAATTCACATTTTTGTATAAAATTAGACTTCCAGGGATGTTCTGGGGGGATGTTAGGCAAGAAATAGTGCCCAAATTGGGATAAATTGCGTCAAAAATAGTGGTTGCATTGTAACTGGTCCTGGATGGTTCTGGTTGGTCCATTTACCCTGAAATTTTGTCTGATATGAGGGTAGACGTATATTGACCATTTTGTATAAAATAATCTTCCAGGGTGGTTGTGAAGTAAAGTTATGCCACAATCAGTGTTCCAAATATGGGCACTTTTATGACAACGAGTGCTTGTATTGGAACTGGTCCTGAGCGGTTCTGGTTGGTCCATTTACCCAGAAATTGTGTCTCATTTGTGGGTAGATGTATAATTCACAATTTTGTGTAAAATTAGTCTTCCAGGGAGGTTCTGGGGTGATGTTAGGCCAGAATAAGTGCCCAAATTGGGGTAAATTGCGTCAAAAATAGTGGTTGTCTTGGAACTTGTCTTGGGTGGTTCTGGTTGGTCCATTTACCCAGAAATTTTGTCTCATATGAGGGTAGATGTATATTGACCATTTTGTATAAAATAATCTTCCAGGGTGGTTGTGAAGTAAAGTTATGCTACAATCTGTGTGCCTAATATGGGCACTTTTATGACAACGAGTGCTTGTATTGGAACTGGTCCTGGGTGGTTCTGGTTGGTCCATTTACCCAGAAATTTTGTATCATATGAGGGTAGATGTTTATTGACCATTTTCTATAAAATAATCTTCCAGGGAGGTTCTGGGGGGATGTTAGGCAAGAAATAGTGCCCAAAAAGTGGTAATTTTCGTTCAAAATAGTGGTTGCATTGGAACTGGTCCTGGGTGGTTCTGGTTGGTCCATTTACCCGGGAATTGTGTCTCATTTGTGGGTAGATGTATATTTCACATTTTTGTATAAAATAAGACTTCCAGGGATGTTCTGGAGGGATGTTAGGCCAGAAATAGTGCCCAAATTGGGGTACATTTCGTTAAAAATAGTGGTTGTCTCGGAACTGGTCTTGGGTGGTTCTGGTTGGTCCATTTACCCTGAAATTGTGTCTCATATGAGGGGAGATGTATTTTGACCGTTTTGTATAAAATAATCTTTCAGGGAGGATGTGAAGTAAAGTTATGCCACAATCAATGTACCTAATATGGGCACTTTTATGACAACGAGTGCTTGTATTGGAACTGGTCCTGAGTGGTTCTGGTTGGTCCATTTACCCGGGACTTGTGTCATATTTGTGGGTAGATGTATAATTCACATTTTTGTATAAAATTAGACTTCCAGGGATGTTCTGGAGGGATGTTAGGCCAGAATAAGTGCCCAAAGTGGGGAATATTTCGTTAAAAATAGTGGTTGCATTGGAACTGGTCTTGGGTGGTTCTGGTTGGTCCATTTACCCAGAAATTTTGTCTCATATGAGGGTAGATGTATATTGACAATTCTGTATAAAATAATCTTCCAGGGTGGTTGTGAAGTAAAGTTATGCCACAATCAATGTACCTAATATGGGCACTTTTATGACAACGAGTGCTTGTATTGGAACTGGTCCTGGGTGGTTCTGGTTGGTGCATTTACCCAGAAATTTTGCCTCATTTGTGGGTAGATGTATAATTCACCATTTTGTGTAAAATTAGTCTTCCAGGGAGGTTCTGGGGTGATGTTAGGCCAGAATAAGTGCCCAAATTGGGGTAAATTGCGTCAAAAATAGTGGTTGTCTTGGAACTTGTCTTGGGTGGTTCTGGTTGGTCCATTTACCCAGAAATTTTGTCTCATATGAGGTTAGATGTATATTGACCATTTTGTATAAAATAATCTTCCAGGGTGGTTGTGAAGTAAAGTTATGCTACAATCTGTGTGCCTAATATGGGCACTCTTATTGAAAAGAGTGCTTGTATTGGAACTGGTCCTGAGTGGTTCTGGTTGGTCCATTTACCCGGGAATTGTGTCTCATTTGTGGGTAGATGTATAATTCACATTTTTGTATAAAATTAGACTTCCAGGGATGTTCTGGAGGGATGTTAGGCCAGAATAAGTGCCCAAAATGGGGTAAATTTCGTTAAAAATAGTGGTTGCATTGGAACTGGTCTTGGGTGGTTCTGGTTGGTCCATTTACCCAGAAATTTTGTCTCATATGAGGGTAGATGTATATTGACCATTTTGTATAAAATAATCTTCCAGGGAGGTTGTGAAGTAAAGTTATGCCACAATCAGTGTGCCTGATATGGGCACTTTTATGACAACGAGTGCTTGTATTGGAACTGGTCCTGAGCGGTTCTGGTTGGTCCATTTACCCAGAAATTGTGTCTCATTTGTGGGGAGATGTATAATTCACCATTTTGTATAAAATTAGACTTCCAGGGATGTTCTGGGGGGATGTTAGGCCAGAATAAGTGACCAAAATGGGGTAAATTTCGTCAAAAATAGTGGTTGTCTTGGAACTGGTCTTGGGTGGTTCTGGTTGGTCCATTTACCCTGAAATTGTGTCTCATATGAGGGTAGATGTATATTGACCAATTTGTATAAAATAATTTTCCAGGGAGGTTGTGAAGTAAAGTTATGCCACAATCAATGTACCTAATATGGGCACTTTTATGACAACGAGTGCTTGTATTGGAACTGGTCCTGAGTGGTTCTGGTTGGTCCATTTACCCGGGACTTGTGTCTCATTTGTGGGTAGATGTATAATTCACAATTTTGTATAAAATTAGTCTTCCAGGGAGGTTCTGGGGGGATGTTAGGCAATAAATAGTGCCCAAATTGGGGTAAATTGCGTCAAAAATAGTGGTTGTCTTGGAACTGGTCTTGGGTGGTTCTGGTTGGTCCATTTACCTTGAAATTTTGTCTTATATGAGGGTAGACGTATATTGACCATTCTTTATAAAATAATCTTCCAGGGTGGTTGTGAAGTAAAGTTATGCCACAAACAGTGTGCCTAATATGGGCACTTTTATGACAACGAGTGCTTGTATTGGAACTGGTCCTGGGTGGTTCTGGTTGGTCCATTTACCCAGAAATTTTGTATCATATGAGGGTAGATGTTTATTGACCATTTTCTATAAAATATTCTTCCAGGGAGGTTCTGGGGGGATGTTAGGCAAGAATAAGTGCCCAAAATGGGGTAAATTTCGTTAAAAAGAGTGGTTGCATTGTAACTGGTCCTGGGTGGTTCTGGTTGGTCCATTTACCCTGAAATTTTGTCTCATATGAGGGGAGATGTATATTGAATATTCTGTATAAAATAATCTTCCAGGGTGGTTGTGAAGTAAAGTTATGCCACAATCAATGTTCCTAATATGGGCACTTTTATGACAACGAGTGCTTGTATTGGAACTGGTCCTGGGTGGTTCTGGTTGGTGCATTTACCCAGAAATTGTGCCTCATTTGTGGGTAGATGTATAATTCACCATTTTGTGTAAAATTAGTCTTCCAGGGAGGTTCTGGGGGGATGTTAAGCCAGAAATAGTGCCCAAATTGGGGTAAATTTCGTTAAAAATAGTGGTTGTCTCGGAACTGGTCTTGGGTGATTCTGGTTGGTCCATTTACCCTGAAATTGTGTCTCATATGAGGGGAGATGTATATTGACCGTTTTGTATAAAAAAATCTTTCAGGGAGGATGTGAAGTAAAGTTATGCCACAATCAATGTACCTAATATGGGCACTTTTATGAACACGAGTGCTTGTATTGGAACTGGTCCTGGGTGGTTCTGGTTGGTCCATTTACCCAGAAATTTTGTATCATATGAGGGTAGATGTTTATTGACCATTTTCTATAAAATAATCTTCCAGGGAGGTTCTGGGGGGATGTTAGGCAAGAATAAGTGCCCAAAATGGGGTAAATTTCGTTAAAAAGAGTGGTTGCATTTTAACTGGTCCTGAGCGGTTCTGGTTGGTCCATTTACCCAGGAATGGTGTCTCATTTGTGGGTAGATGTATAATTCACCATTTTGTATAAAATTAGTCTTCCAGGGAGGTTCTGGGGGGATGTTAGGCAAGAAATAGTGACCAAAATGGGGTAAATTTCGTTAAAAATAGTGGTTGCATTTGAACACGTCTTGGGTGGTTCTGGTTGGTCCATTTACCCTGAAATTTTGTCTCCTATGAGGGTAGATGTATATTGACCATTCTGTATAAAATAATCTTCCAGGGTGGTTGTGAAGTAAAGTTATGCCACAATCAATGTACCTAATATGGGCACTTTTATGACAACGAGTGCTTGTATTGGAACTGGTCCTGAGCGGTTCTGGTTGGTCCATTTACCCAGGAATGGTGTCTCATTTGTGGGTAGATGTATAATTCACCATTTTGTATAAAATTAGTCTTCCAGGGAGGTTCTGGGGGGATGTTAGGCAAGAAATAGTGACCAAAATGGGGTAAATTTCGTTAAAAATAGTGGTTGCATTTGAACACGTCTTGGGTGGTTCCTGTTGGTCCATTTACCCTGAAATTGTGTCTCATATGAGGGTAGACGTATATTGACCATTCTGTATAAAATAATCTTCCAGGGTGGTTGTGAAGTAAAGTTATGCCACAACCAATGTACCTAATATGGGCACTTTTATGACAACGAGTGCTTGTATTGGAACTGGTCCTGAGCGGTTCTGGTTGGTCCATTTACCCAGAAATTGTGTCTCATTTGTGGGTGGATGTATAATTCACCATTTTGTATAAAATTAGTCTTCCAGGGAGGTTCTGGGGGGATGTTAGGCCAGAAATAGTGCCCAAAATGGGGTATTTTTCGTTAAAAATAGTGGTTGTGTTGGAACTGGTCCTGCGTGGTTCTGGTTGGTCCATTTACCCTGAAATTTTGTCTCATATGAGGGGAGATATATATTGACCATTTTGTATAAAATAATCTTCCAGGGTGGTTGTGAAGTAAAGTTATGCCACAATCAGTGTGCCTAATATGGACACTTTTATGACAACGAGTGCTTGTGTTGGTACTGGTCCTGAGTGGTTCTGGTTGGTCCATTTACCCAGAAATTGTGTCTCATTTGTGGGTGGATGTATAATTCACCATTTTGTATAAAATTAGTCTTCCAGGGAGGTTCTGGGGGGATGTTAGGCCAGAAATAGTGCCCAAAATGGGGTAATTTTCGTTAAAAATAGTGGTTGTGTTGGAACTGGTCCTGGGTGGTTCTGGTTGGTCCATTTACCCTGAAATTGTGTCTCATATGAGGGTAGACGTATATTGACCATTTTGTATAAAATAATCTTCCAGGGTCGTTGTGAAGTAAAGTTATGCCACAAACAGTGTGCCTAATATGGGCACTTTTATGACAACGAGTGCTTGTGTTGGAACTGGTCCTGGGTGGTTCTGGTTGATCCATTTACCCGGGAATTGTGTCTCATTTGTGGGTAGATGTATCATTCACCATTTGGTATAAAATTAGTCTTCCAGGGAGGTTCTGGGGGGATGTTAGGCCAGAAATAGTGCCCAAAATGGGGTAATTTTCGTTAAAAAGAGTGGTTGTGTTGGAACTGGTCCTGGGTGGTTCTGGTTGGTCCATTTACCATGAAATTGTGTCTCATATGAGGGGAGATGTATATTGACCATTTTCTATAAAATAATCTTCCAGGGAGGTTCTGGGTGGATGTTAGGCAAGAATAAGTGCCCAAATTGGGGTAAATTGCGTCAAAAATAGTGGTTGTCTTGGAACTGGTCCTGGGTGGTTCTGGTTGGTCCATTTACCCGGGAATTGTGTCTCATTTGTGGGTAGATGTATAATTCACATTTTTGTATAAAATTAGACTTCCAGGGATGTTCTGGAGGGATGTTAGGCCAGAAATAGTGCCCAAATTGGGGTAAATTTCGTTAAAAATAGTGGTTGTCTCGGAACTGGTCTTGGGTGGTTCTGGTTGGTCCATTTACCCTGAAATTGTGTCTCATATGAGGGGAGATGTATATTGACCGTTTTGTATAAAATAATCTTTCAGGGAGGATGTGAAGTAAAGTTATGCTACAATCTGTGTGCCTAATATGGGCACTCTTATTGAAAAGAGTGCTTGTATTGGAACTGGTCCTGAGTGGTTCTGGTTGGTCCATTTACCCGGGAATTGTGTCTCATTTGTGGGTAGATGTATAATTCACATTTTTGTATAAAATTAGACTTCCAGGGATGTTCTGGGGGGATGGTAGGCAAGAAATAGTTCCCAAAAAGGGGTAATTTTCGTTAAAAATAGTGGTTGCATTGGAACTGGTCCTGGGTGGTTCTGGTTGGTCCATTTACCCTGAAATTGTGTCTCATATGTGGGTAGATGTATATTGACCATTTGGTATAAAATAATCTTCCAGGGAGGTTGTGAAGTAAAGTTATGCCACAATCAGTGTGCCTGATATGGGCACTTTTATGACAACGAGTGCTTGTATTGGAACTGGTCCTGAGTGGTTCTGTTGGTCCATTTACCCGGGACTTGTGTCATATTTGTGGGTAGATGTATAATTCACATTTTTGTATAAAATTAGACTTCCAGGGATGTTCTGGGGGGATGTTAGGCAAGAAATAGTGCCCAAAAAGGGGTAATTTTCACTAAAAATAGTGGTTGCATTGGAACTGGTCCTGGGTGGTTCTGGTTGGTCCATTTACCCTGAAATTGTGTCTCATATGTGGGTAGATGTATATTGACCATTTTGTATAAAATAGTCTTCCAAGGATGTTGTGAAGTAAAGTTATGCCACAATCAATGTACCTAATATGGGCACTTTTATGACAACGAGTGCTTGTATTGGAAGTGGTCCTGGGTGGTTCTGGTTGGTCCATTTACCCGGGAATTGTGTCTCATTTGTGGGTAGATGTATAATTCACATTTTTGTATAAAATTAGTCTTCCAGGGAGGTTCTGGGGGGATGTTAGGCCAGAAATAGTGCCCAAAATGGGGTAATTTTCGTTAAAAAGAGTGGTTGTGTTGGAACTGGCCCTGGGTGGTTCTGGTTGGTCCATTTACCCTGAAATTGTGTCTCATATGAGCGTAGACGTATATTGACCATTTTGTATAAAATAATCTTCCAGGGTCGTTGTGAAGTAAAGTTATGCCACAATCAGTGTGCCTAATATGGGCACTTTTATGACAACGAGTGCTTGTATTGGAACTGGTCCTGAGCGGTTCTGGTTGGTGCATTTACCCAGAAATTGTGCCTCATTTGTGGGTAGATGTATAATTCACCATTTTGTGTAAAATTAGTCTTCCAGGGAGGTTCTGGGGTGATGTTAGGCCAGAATAAGTGCCCAAATTGGGGTAAATTGCGTCAAAATTAGTGGTTGTCTTGGAACTACTCTTGGGTGGTTCTGGTTGGTCCATTTACCCAGAAATTTTGTCTCATATGAGGGTAGATGTATATTGACCATTTTGTATAAAATAATCTTCCAGGGTGGTTGTGAAGTAAAGTTATGCTACAATCTGTGTGCCTAATATGGGCACTCTTATTGAAAAGAGTGCTTGTATTGGAACTGGTCCTGAGTGGTTCTGGTTGGTCCATTTACCCGGGATTTGTGTCTCATTTGTGGGTAGATGTATAATTCACATTTTTGTATAAAATTAGACTTCCAGGGATGTTCTGGGGGGATGGTAGGCAAGAAATAGTTCCCAAAAAGGGGTAATTTTCGTTAAAAATAGTGGTTGCATTGGAACTGGTCCTGGGTGGTTCTGGTTGGTCCATTTACCCTGAAATTGTGTCTCATATGTGGGTAGATGTATATTGACCATTTGGTATAAAATAATCTTCCAGGGAGGTTGTGAAGTAAAGTTATGCCACAATCAGTGTGCCTGATATGGGCACTTTTATGACAACGAGTGCTTGTATTGGAACTGGTCCTGAGTGGTTCTGGTTGGTCCATTTACCCGGGACTTGTGTCATATTTGTGGGTAGATGTATAATTCACATTTTTGTATAAAATTAGACTTCCAGGGATGTTCTGGGGGGGTGTTAGGCAAGAAATAGTGCCCAAAAAGGGGTAATTTAAACTAAAAATAGTGGTTGCATTGGAACTGGTCCTGGGTGGTTCTGGTTGGTCCATTTACCCTGAAATTGTGTCTCATATGAGGGGAGATGTATATTGACCATTTTCTATAAAATAATATTCCAGGGAGGTTCTGGGTGGATGTTAGGCAAGAATAAGTGCCCAAATTGGGGTAAATTGCGTCAAAAATAGTGGTTGTCTTGGAACTGGTCCTGGGTGGTTCTGGTTGGTCCATTTACCCTGAAATTGTGTCTCATATGTGGGTAGATGTATATTGACCATTTTGTATAAAATAATCTTCCAAGGATGTTGTGAAGTAAAGTTATGCCACAATCAATGTACCTAATATGGGCACTTTTATGACAACGAGTGCTTGTATTGGAAGTGGTCCTGGGTGGTTCTGGTTGGTCCATTTACCCGGGAATTGTGTCTCATTTGTGGGTAGATGTATAATTCACATTTTTGTATAAAATTAGACTTCCAGGGATGTTCTGGGGGGATGTTAGGCAAGAAATAGTGCCCAAATTGGGATAAATTGCGTCAAAAATAGTGGTTGCATTTTAACTGGTCCTGGATGGTTCTGGTTGGTTCATTTACCCTGAAATTTTGTCTCATATGAGGGTAGACGTATATTGACCATTTTGTATAAAATAATCTTCCAGGGTGGTTGTGAAGTAAAGTTATGCCACAATCAGTGTGCCTAATATGGGCACTTTTATGACAACGAGTGCTTGTATTGGAACTGGTCCTGAGCGGTTCTGGTTGGTCCATTTACCCAGAAATGTTGTCTTATTTGTGGGTAGATGTATTATTCACAATTTTGTGTAAAATTAGTCTTCCAGGGAGGTTCTGGGGTGATGTTAGGCCAGAATAAGTGCCCAAATTGGGGTAAATTGCGTCAAAAATAGTGGTTGTCTTGGAACTGGTCTTGGGTGGTTCTGGTTGGTCCATTTACCTTGAAATTTTGTCTTATATGAGGGTAGACATATTGACCATTCTGTATAAAATAATCTTCCAGGGTGGTTGTGAAGTAAAGTTATGCCACAAACAGTGTGCCTAATATGGGCACTTTTATGACAACGAGTGCTTGTATTGGAACTGATCCTGAGCGGTTCTGGTTGGTGCATTTACCCAGAAATTGTGCCTCATTTGTGGGTAGATGTATAATTCACCATTTTGTGTAAAATTAGTCTTCCAGGGAGGTTCTGGGGTGATGTTAGGCCAGAATAAGTGCCCAAATTGGGGTAAATTGCGTCAAAAATAGTGGTTGTCTTGGAACTTGTCTTGGGTGGTTCTGGTTGGTCCATTTACCCAGAAATTTTGTCTCATATGAGGGTAGATGTATATTGACCATTTTGTATAAAATAATCTTCCAGGGTGGTTGTGAAGTAAAGTTATGCTACAATCTGTGTGCCTAATATGGGCACTCTTATTGAAAAGAGTGCTTGTATTGGAACTGGTCCTGAGTGGTTCTGGTTGGTCCATTTACCCGGGAATTGTGTCTCATTTGTGGGTAGATGTATAATTCACATTTTTGTATAAAATTAGACTTCCAGGGATGTTCTGGGGGGATGGTAGGCAAGAAATAGTTCCCAAAAAGGGGTAATTTTCGTTAAAAATAGTGGTTGCATTGGAACTGGTCCTGGGTGGTTCTGGTTGGTCCATTTACCCTGAAATTGTGTCTCATATGTGGGTAGATGTATATTGACCATTTGGTATAAAATAATCTTCCAGGGAGGTTGTGAAGTAAAGTTATGCCACAATCAGTGTGCCTGATATGGGCACTTTTATGACAACGAGTGCTTGTATTGGAACTGGTCCTGAGTGGTTCTGGTTGGTCCATTTACCCGGGACTTGTGTCATATTTGTGGGTAGATGTATAATTCACATTTTTGTATAAAATTAGACTTCCAGGGATGTTCTGGGGGGATGTTAGGCAAGAAATAGTGCCCAAAAAGGGGTAATTTTCACTAAAAATAGTGGTTGCATTGGAACTTGTCCTGGGTGGTTCTGGTTGGTCCATTTACCCTGAAATTGTGTCTCATATGTGGGTAGATGTATATTGACCATTTTGTATAAAATAGTCTTCCAAGGATGTTGTGAAGTAAAGTTATGCCACAATCAATGTACCTAATATGGGCACTTTTATGACAACGAGTGCTTGTATTGGAAGTGGTCCTGGGTGGTTCTGGTTGGTCCATTTACCCGGGAATTGTGTCTCATTTGTGGGTAGATGTATAATTCACATTTTTGTATAAAATTAGTCTTCCAGGGAGGTTCTGGGGGGATGTTAGGCCAGAAATAGTGCCCAAAATGGGGTAATTTTCGTTAAAAAGAGTGGTTGTGTTGGAACTGGTCCTGGGTGGTTCTGGTTGGTCCATTTACCCTGAAATTGTGTCTCATATGAGGGTAGACGTATATTGACCATTTTGTATAAAATAATCTTCCAGGGTCGTTGTGAAGTAAAGTTATGCCACAATCAGTGTGCCTAATATGGGCACTTTTATGACAACGAGTGCTTGTATTGGAACTGGTCCTGAGCGGTTCTGGTTGGTGTATTTACCCAGAAATTGTGCCTCATTTGTGGGTAGATGTATAATTCACCATTTTGTGTAAAATTAGTCTTCCAGGGAGGTTCTGGGGTGATGTTAGGCCAGAATAAGTGCCCAAATTGGGGTAAATTGCGTCAAAATTAGTGGTTGTCTTGGAACTTGTCTTGGGTGGTTCTGGTTGGTCCATTTACCCAGAAATTTTGTCTCATATGAGGGTAGATGTATATTGACCATTTTGTATAAAATAATCTTCCAGGGTGGTTGTGAAGTAAAGTTATGCTACAATCTGTGTGCCTAATATGGGCACTCTTATTGAAAAGAGTGCTTGTATTGGAACTGGTCCTGAGTGGTTCTGGTTGGTCCATTTACCCGGGATTTGTGTCTCATTTGTGGGTAGATGTATAATTCACATTTTTGTATAAAATTAGACTTCCAGGGATGTTCTGGGGGGATGGTAGGCAAGAAATAGTTCCCAAAAAGGGGTAATTTTCGTTAAAAATAGTGGTTGCATTGGAACTGGTCCTGGGTGGTTCTGGTTGGTCCATTTACCCTGAAATTGTGTCTCATATGTGGGTAGATGTATATTGACCATTTGGTATAAAATAATCTTCCAGGGAGGTTGTGAAGTAAAGTTATGCCACAATCATTGTGCCTGATATGGGCACTTTTATGACAACGAGTGCTTGTATTGGAACTGGTCCTGAGTGGTTCTGGTTGGTCCATTTACCCGGGACTTGTGTCATATTTGTGGGTAGATGTATCATTCACCATTTGGTATAAAATTAGTCTTCCAGGGAGGTTCTGGGGGGATGTTAGGCCAGAAATAGTGCCCAAAATGGGGTAATTTTCGTTAAAAAGAGTGGTTGTGTTGGAACTGGTCCTGGGTGGTTCTGGTTGGTCCATTTACCCTGAAATTGTGTCTCATATGTGGGTAGATGTATATTGACCATTTTGTATAAAATAATCTTCCAAGGATGTTGTGAAGTAAAGTTATGCCACAATCAATGTACCTAATATGGGCACTTTTATGACAACGAGTGCTTGTATTGGAAGTGGTCCTGGGTGGTTCTGGTTGGTCCATTTACCCGGGAATTGTGTCTCATTTGTGGGTAGATGTATAATTCACATTTTTGTATAAAATTAGACTTCCAGGGATGTTCTGGGGGGATGTTAGGCAAGAAATAGTGCCCAAATTGGGATAAATTGCGTCAAAAATAGTGGTTGCATTGTAACTGGTCCTGGATGGTTCTGGTTGGTCCATTTACCCTGAAATTTTGTCTGATATGAGGGTAGACGTATATTGACCATTTTGTATAAAATAATCTTCCAGGGTGGTTGTGAAGTAAAGTTATGCCACAATCAGTGTTCCAAATATGGGCACTTTTATGACAACGAGTGCTTGTATTGGAACTGGTCCTGAGCGGTTCTGGTTGGTCCATTTACCCAGAAATTGTGTCTCATTTGTGGGTAGATGTATAATTCACAATTTTGTGTAAAATTAGTCTTCCAGGGAGGTTCTGGGGTGATGTTAGGCCAGAATAAGTGCCCAAATTGGGGTAAATTGCGTCAAAAATAGTGGTTGTCTTGGAACTTGTCTTGGGTGGTTCTGGTTGGTCCATTTACCCAGAAATTTTGTCTCATATGAGGGTAGATGTATATTGACCATTTTGTATAAAATAATCTTCCAGGGTGGTTGTGAAGTAAAGTTATGCTACAATCTGTGTGCCTAATATGGGCACTTTTATGACAACGAGTGCTTGTATTGGAACTGGTCCTGGGTGGTTCTGGTTGGTCCATTTACCCAGAAATTTTGTATCATATGAGGGTAGATGTTTATTGACCATTTTCTATAAAATAATCTTCCAGGGAGGTTCTGGGGGGATGTTAGGCAAGAAATAGTGCCCAAAAAGTGGTAATTTTCGTTCAAAATAGTGGTTGCATTGGAACTGGTCCTGGGTGGTTCTGGTTGGTCCATTTACCCGGGAATTGTGTCTCATTTGTGGGTAGATGTATATTTCACATTTTTGTATAAAATTAGACTTCCAGGGATGTTCTGGAGGGATGTTAGGCCAGAAATAGTGCCCAAATTGGGGTACATTTCGTTAAAAATAGTGGTTGTCTCGGAACTGGTCTTGGGTGGTTCTGGTTGGTCCATTTACCCTGAAATTGTGTCTCATATGAGGGGAGATGTATTTTGACCGTTTTGTATAAAATAATCTTTCAGGGAGGATGTGAAGTAAAGTTATGCCACAATCAATGTACCTAATATGGGCACTTTTATGACAACGAGTGCTTGTATTGGAACTGGTCCTGAGTGGTTCTGGTTGGTCCATTTACCCGGGACTTGTGTCATATTTGTGGGTAGATGTATAATTCACATTTTTGTATAAAATTAGACTTCCAGGGATGTTCTGGAGGGATGTTAGGCCAGAATAAGTGCCCAAAGTGGGGAATATTTCGTTAAAAATAGTGGTTGCATTGGAACTGGTCTTGGGTGGTTCTGGTTGGTCCATTTACCCAGAAATTTTGTCTCATATGAGGGTAGATGTATATTGACAATTCTGTATAAAATAATCTTCCAGGGTGGTTGTGAAGTAAAGTTATGCCACAATCAATGTACCTAATATGGGCACTTTTATGACAACGAGTGCTTGTATTGGAACTGGTCCTGGGTTGTTCTGGTTGGTGCATTTACCCAGAAATTGTGCCTCATTTGTGGGTAGATGTATAATTCACCATTTTGTGTAAAATTAGTCTTCCAGGGAGGTTCTGGGGTGATGTTAGGCCAGAATAAGTGCCCAAATTGGGGTAAATTGCGTCAAAAATAGTGGTTGTCTTGGAACTTGTCTTGGGTGGTTCTGGTTGGTCCATTTACCCAGAAATTTTGTCTCATATGAGGTTAGATGTATATTGACCATTTTGTATAAAATAATCTTCCAGGGTGGTTGTGAAGTAAAGTTATGCTACAATCTGTGTGCCTAATATGGGCACTCTTATTGAAAAGAGTGCTTGTATTGGAACTGGTCCTGAGTGGTTCTGGTTGGTCCATTTACCCGGGAATTGTGTCTCATTTGTGGGTAGATGTATAATTCACATTTTTGTATAAAATTAGACTTCCAAGGATGTTCTGGGGGGATGGTAGGCAAGAAATAGTTCCCAAAAAGGGGTAATTTTCGTTAAAAATAGTGGTTGCATTGGAACTGGTCCTGGGTGGTTCTGGTTGGTCCATTTACCCTGAAATTGTGTCTCATATGTGGGTAGATGTATATTGACCATTTGGTATAAAATAATCTTCCAAGGATGTTGTGAAGTAAAGTTATGCCACAATCAATGTACCTAATATGGGCACTTTTATGACAACGAGTGCTTGTATTGGAAGTGGTCCTGGGTGGTTCTGGTTGGTCCATTTACCCGGAAATTGTGTCTCATTTGTGGGTAGATGTATAATTCACATTTTTGTATAAAATTAGTCTTCCAGGGAGGTTCTGGGGGGATGTTAGGCCAGAAATAGTGCCCAAAATGGGGTAATTTTCGTTAAAAAGAGTGGTTGTGTTGGAACTGGTCCTGGGTGGTTCTGGTTGGTCCATTTACCCTGAAATTGTGTCTCATATGAGGGTAGACGTATATTGACCATTTTGTATAAAATAATCTTCCAGGGTCGTTGTGAAGTAAAGTTATGCCACAATCAGTGTGCCTAATATGGGCACTTTTATGACAACGAGTGCTTGTATTGGAACTGGTCCTGAGCGGTTCTGGTTGGTGCATTTACCCAGAAATTGTGCCTCATTTGTGGGTAGATGTATAATTCACCATTTTGTGTAAAATTAGTCTTCCAGGGAGGTTCTGGGGTGATGTTAGGCCAGAATAAGTGCCCAAATTGGGGTAAATTGCGTCAAAAATAGTGGTTGTCTTGGAACTTGTCTTGGGTGGTTCTGGTTGGTCCATTTACCCAGAAATTTTGTCTCATATGAGGGTAGATGTATATTGACCATTTTGTATAAAATAATCTTCCAGGGTGGTTGTGAAGTAAAGTTATGCTACAATCTGTGTGCCTAATATGGGCACTCTTATTGAAAAGAGTGCTTGTATTGGAACTGGTCCTGAGTGGTTCTGGTTGGTCCATTTACCCGGGAATTGTGTCTCATTTGTGGGTAGATGTATAATTCACATTTTTGTATAAAATTAGACTTCCAGGGATGTTCTGGGGGGATGGTAGGCAAGAAATAGTTCCCAAAAAGGGGTAATTTTCGTTAAAAATAGTGGTTGCATTGGAACTGGTCCTGGGTGGTTCTGGTTGGTCCATTTACCCTGAAATTGTGTCTCATTTGTGGGTAGATGTATATTGACCATTTGGTATAAAATAATCTTCCAGGGAGGTTGTGAAGTAAAGTTATGCCACAATCAGTGTGCCTGATATGGGCACTTTTATGACAACGAGTGCTTGTATTGGAACTGGTCCTGAGTGGTTCTGGTTGGTCCATTTACCCGGGACTTGTGTCATATTTGTGGGTAGATGTATAATTCACATTTTTGTATAAAATTAGACTTCCAGGGATGTTCTGGGGGGATGTTAGGCAAGAAATAGTGCCCAAAAAGGGGTAATTTTCACTAAAAATAGTGGTTGCATTGGAACTGGTCCTGGGTGGTTCTGGTTGGTCCATTTACCCTGAAATTGTGTCTCATATGTGGGTAGATGTATATTGACCATTTTGTATAAAATAGTCTTCCAAGGATGTTGTGAAGTAAAGTTATGCCACAATCAATGTACCTAATATGGGCACTTTTATGACAACGAGTGCTTGTATTGGAAGTGGTCCTGGGTGGTTCTGGTTGGTCCATTTACCCGGGAATTGTGTCTCATTTGTGGGTAGATGTATAATTCACATTTTTGTATAAAATTAGTCTTCCAGGGAGGTTCTGGGGGGATGTTAGGCCAGAAATAGTGCCCAAAATGGGGTAATTTTCGTTAAAAAGAGTGGTTGTGTTGGAACTGGTCCTGGGTGGTTCTGGTTGGTCCATTTACCCTGAAATTGTGTCTCATATGAGGGTAGACGTATATTGACCATTTTGTATAAAATAATCTTCCAGGGTCGTTGTGAAGTAAAGTTATGCCACAATCAGTGTGCCTAATATGGGCACTTTTATGACAACGAGTGCTTGTATTGGAACTGGTCCTGAGCGGTTCTGGTTGGTGTATTTACCCAGAAATTGTGCCTCATTTGTGGGTAGATGTATAATTCACCATTTTGTGTAAAATTAGTCTTCCAGGGAGGTTCTGGGGTGATGTTAGGCCAGAATAAGTGCCCAAATTGGGGTTAATTGCGTCAAAATTAGTGGTTGTCTTGGAACTTGTCTTGGGTGGTTCTGGTTGGTCCATTTACCCAGAAATTTTGTCTCATATGAGGGTAGATGTATATTGACCATTTTGTATAAAATAATCTTCCAGGGTGGTTGTGAAGTAAAGTTATGCTACAATCTGTGTGCCTAATATGGGCACTCTTATTGAAAAGAGTGCTTGTATTGGAACTGGTCCTGAGTGGTTCTGGTTGGTCCATTTACCCGGGATTTGTGTCTCATTTGTGGGTAGATGTATAATTCACATTTTTGTATAAAATTAGACTTCCAGGGATGTTCTGGGGGGATGGTAGGCAAGAAATAGTTCCCAAAAAGGGGTAATTTTCGTTAAAAATAGTGGTTGCATTGGAACTGGTCCTGGGTGGTTCTGGTTGGTCCATTTACCCTGAAATTGTGTCTCATATGTGGGTAGATGTATATTGACCATTTGGTATAAAATAATCTTCCAGGGAGGTTGTGAAGTAAAGTTATGCCACAATCAGTGTGCCTGATATGGGCACTTTTATGACAACGAGTGCTTGTATTGGAACTGGTCCTGAGTGGTTCTGGTTAGTCCATTTACCCGGGACTTGTGTCATATTTGTGGGTAGATGTATAATTCACATTTTTGTATAAAATTAGACTTCCAGGGATTTTCTGGGGGGGTGTTAGGCAAGAAATAGTGCCCAAAAAGGGGTAATTTTCACTAAAAATAGTGGTTGCATTGGAACTGGTCCTGGGTGGTTCTGGTTGGTCCATTTACCCTGAAATTGTGTCTCATATGAGGGGAGATGTATATTGACCATTTTCTATAAAATAATATTCCAGGGAGGTTCTGGGTGGATGTTAGGCAAGAATAAGTGCCCAAATTGGGGTAAATTGCGTCAAAAATAGTGGTTGTCTTGGAACTGGTCCTGGGTGGTTCTGTTTGGTCCATTTACCCTGAAATTGTGTCTCATATGTGGGTAGATGTATATTGACCATTTTGTATAAAATAATCTTCCAAGGATGTTGTGAAGTAAAGTTATGCCACAATCAATGTACCTAATATGGGCACTTTTATGACAACGAGTGCTTGTATTGGAAGTGGTCCTGGGTGGTTCTGGTTGGTCCATTTACCCGGGAATTGTGTCTCATTTGTGGTTAGATGTATAATTCACATTTTTGTATAAAATTAGACTTCCAGGGATGTTCTGGGGGGATGTTAGGCAAGAAATAGTGCCCAAATTGGGATAAATTGCGTCAAAAATAGTGGTTGCATTGGAACTGGTCCTGGATGGTTCTGGTTGGTTCATTTACCCTGAAATTTTGTCTCATATGAGGGTAGACGTATATTGACCATTTTGTATAAAATAATCTTCCAGGGTGGTTGTGAAGTAAAGTTATGCCACAATCAGTGTGCCTAATATGGGCACTTTTATGACAACGAGTGCTTGTATTGGAACTGGTCCTGAGCGGTTCTGGTTGGTCCATTTACCCAGAAATGTTGTCTTATTTGTGGGTAGATGTATAATTCACAATTTTGTGTAAAATTAGTCTTCCAGGGAGGTTCTGGGGTGATGTTAGGCCAGAATAAGTGCCCAAATTGGGGTAAATTGCGTCAAAAATAGTGGTTGTCTTGGAACTGGTCTTGGGTGGTTCTGGTTGGTCCATTTACCTTGAAATTTTGTCTTATATGAGGGTAGACGTATATTGACCATTCTGTATAAAATAATCTTCCAGGGTGGTTGTGAAGTAAAGTTATGCCACAAACAGTGTGCCTAATATGGGCACTTTTATGACAACGAGTGCTTGTATTGGAACTGGTCCTGGGTGGTTCTGGTTTGTCCATTTACCCAGAAATTTTGTATCATATGAGGGGAGATGTTTATTGACAATTTTCTATAAAATAATCTTCCAGGGAGGTTCTGGGAGGATGTTAGGCAAGAATAAGTGCCCAAAATGGGGTAAATTTCGTTCAAAAGAGTGGTTGCATTGTAACTGGTCCTGGGTGGTTCTGGTTAGTCCATTTACCCTGAAATTTTGTCTCCTATGAGGGGTGATGTATATTGACAATTCTGTATAAAATAATCTTCCAGGGTGGTTGTGAAGTAAAGTTATGCCACAATCAATGTACCTAATATGGGCACTTTTATGACAACGAGTGCTTGTATTGGAACTGGTCCTGGGTGGTTCTGGTTGGTGCATTTACCCAGAAATTGTGTCTCTTTTGTGGGTAGATGTATAATTCACCATTTTGTGTAAAATTAGTCTTCCAGGGAGGTTCTGGGGGGATGTTAAGCCAGAAATAGTGCCCAAATTGGGGTAAATTTTGTTAAAAATAATGGTTGCATTGTAACTGGTCCTGGGTGGTTCTGGTTGGTCCATTTACCCTGAAATTTTGTCTGATATGAGGGTAGACGTATATTGACCATTTTGTATAAAATAATCTTCCAGGGTGGTTGTGAAGTAAAGTTATGCCACAATCAGTGTGCCAAATATGGGCACTTTTATGACAACGAGTGCTTGTATTGGAACTGGTCCTGAGCGGTTCTGGTTGGTCCATTTACCCAGAAATTGTGTCTCATTTGTGGGTAGATGTATAATTCACAATTTTGTGTAAAATTAGTCTTCCAGGGAGGTTCTGGGGTGATGTTAGGCCAGAATAAGTGCCCAAATTGGGGTGAATTGCGTCAAAAATAGTGGTTGTCTTGGAACTTGTCTTGGGTGGTTCTGGTTGGTCCATTTACCCAGAAATTTTGTCTCATATGAGGGTAGATGTATATTGACCATTTTGTATAAAATAATCTTCCAGGGTGGTTGTGAAGTAAAGTTATGCTACAATCTGTGTGCCTAATATGGGCACTTTTATGACAACGAGTGCTTGTATTGGAACTGGTCCTGGGTGGTTCTGGTTGGTCCATTTACCCAAAAATTTTGTATCATATGAGGGTAGATGTTTATTGACCATTTTCTATAAAATAATCTTCCAGGGAGGTTCTGGGGGGATGTTAGGCAAGAAAAAGTGCCCAAAAAGTGGTAATTTTTGTTCAAAATAGTGGTTGCATTGGAACTGGTCCTGGGTGGTTCTGGTTGGTCCATTTACCCTGAAATTGTGTCTCATATGTGGGTAGATGTATATTGACCATTTTGTATAAAATAATCTTCCAAGGATGTTGTGAAGTAAAGTTATGCCACAATCAATGTACCTAGTATGGGCACTTTTATGACAACGAGTGCTTGTATTGGAAGTGGTCCTGGGTGGTTCTGGTTGGTCCATTTACCCGGGAATTGTGTCTCATTTGTGGGTAGATGTATAATTCACATTTTTGTATAAAATTAGACTTCCAGGGATGTTCTGGAGGGATGTTAGGCCGGAATAAGTGCCCAAAATGGGGTAAATTTCGTTAAAAATAGTGGTTGCATTGGAACTGGTCTTGGGTGGTTCTGGTTGGTCCATTTACCCAGAAATTTTGTCTCATATGAGGGTAGATGTATATTGACCATTTTGTATAAAATAATCTTCCAGGGAGGTTGTGAAGTAAAGTTATGCCACAATCAGTGTGCCTGATATGGGCACTTTTATGACAACGAGTGCTTGTATTGGAACTGGTCCTGAGCGGTTCTGGTTGGTCCATTTACCCAGAAATTGTGTCTCATTTGTGGGTAGATGTATAATTCACCATTTTCTATAAAATTAGACTTCCAGGGATGTTCTGGGGGGATGTTAGGCCAGAATAAGTGACCAAAATGGGGTAAATTTCGTCAAAAATAGTGGTTGTCTTGGAACTGGTCTTGGGTGGTTCTGGTTGGTCCATTTACCCTGAAATTGTGTCTCATATGAGGGTAGATGTATATTGACCAATTTGTATAAAATAATTTTCCAGGGAGGTTGTGAAGTAAAGTTATGCCACAATCAATGTACCTAATATGGGCACTTTTATGACAACGAGTGCTTGTATTGGAACTGGTCCTGAGTGGTTCTGGTTGGTCCATTTACCCGGGACTTGTGTCTCATTTGTGGGTAGATGTATAATTCACAATTTTGTATAAAATTAGTCTTCCAGGGAGATTCTGGGGGGATGTTAGGCAATAAATAGTGCCCAAATTGGGGTAAATTGCGTCAAAAATAGTGGTTGCATTGGAACTGGTCTTGGGTGGTTCTGGTTGGTCCATTTACCTTGAAATTTTGTCTTATATGAGGGTAGACGTATATTGACCATTCTGTATAAAATAATCTTCCAGGGTGGTTGTGAAGTAAAGTTATGCCACAAACAGTGTGCCTAATATGGGCACTTTTATGACAACGAGTGCTTGTATTGGAACTGGTCCTGGGTGGTTCTGGTTGGTCCATTTACCCAGAAATTTTGTATCATATGAGGGTAGATGTTTATTGACCATTTTCCATAAAATAATCTTCCAGGGAGGTTCTGGGGGGATGTTAGGCAAGAATAAGTGCCCAAAATGGGGTAAATTTCGTTAAAAAGAGTGGTTGCATTGTAACTGGTCCTGGGTGGTTCTGGTTGGTCCATTTACCCTGAAATTTTGTCTCATATGGGGGGAGATGTATATTGACAATTCTGTATAAAATAATCTTCCAGGGTGGTTGTGAAGTAAAGTTATGCCACAATCAATGTACCTAATATGGGCACTTTTATGACAACGAGTGCTTGTATTGGAACTGGTCCTGGGTGGTTCTGGTTGGTGCATTTACCCAGAAATTGTGCCTCATTTGTGGGTAGATGTATAATTCACCATTTTGTGTAAAATTAGACTTCCAGGGATGTTCTGGGGGGATGGTAGGCAAGAAATAGTTCCCAAAAAGGGGTAATTTTCGTTAAAAATAGTGGTTGCATTGGAACTGGTCCTGGGTGGTTCTGGTTGGTCCATTTACCCTGAAATTGTGTCTCATATGTGGGTAGATGTATATTGACCATTTGGTATAAAATAATCTTCCAGGGAGGTTGTGAAGTAAAGTTATGCCACAATCAGTGTGCCTGATATGGGCACTTTTATGACAAGGAGTGCTTGTATTGGAACTGGTCCTGAGTGGTTCTGGTTGGTCCATTTACCCGGGACTTGTGTCATATTTGTGGGTAGATGTATAATTCCCCTTTTTTATAAAATTAGACTTCCAGGGATGTTCTGGGGGGATGTTAGGCAAGAAATAGTGCCCAAAAAGGGGTAATTTTCACTAAAAATAGTGGTTGCATTGGAACTGGTCCTGGGTGGTTCTGGTTGGTCCATTTACCCTGAAATTGTGTCTCATATGTGGGTAGATGTATATTGACCATTTTGTATAAAATAATCTTCCAAGGATGTTGTGAAGTAAAGTTATGCCACAATCAATGTACCTAATATGGGCACTTTTATGACAACGAGTGCTTGTATTGGAAGTGGTCCTGGGTGGTTCTGGTTGGTCCATTTACCCGGGAATTGTGTCTCATTTGTGGGTAGATGTATAATTCACATTTTTGAATAAAATTAGTCTTCCAGGGAGGTTCTGGGGGGATGTTAGGCCAGAAATAGTGCCCAAAATGGGGTAATTTTCGTTAAAAAGAGTGGTTGTGTTGGAACTGGTCCTGGGTGGTTCTGGTTGGTCCATTTACCCTGAAATTGTGTCTCATATGAGGGTAGACGTATATTGACCATTTTGTATAAAATAATCTTCCAGGGTCGTTGTGAAGTAAAGTTATGCCACAATCAGTGTGCCTAATATGGGCACTTTTATGACAACGAGTGCTTGTATTGGAACTGATCCTGAGCGGTTCTGGTTGGTGCATTTACCCAGAAATTGTGCCTCATTTGTGGGTAGATGTATAATTCACCATTTTGTGTAAAATTAGTCTTCCAGGGAGGTTCTGGGGTGATGTTAGGCCAGAATAAGTGCCCAAATTGGGGTAAATTGCGTCAAAAATAGTGGTTGTCTTGGAACTTGTCTTGGGTAGTTCTGGTTGGTCCATTTACCCAGAAATTTTGTCTCATATGAGGGTAGATGTATATTGACCATTTTGTATAAAATAATCTTCCAGGGTGGTTGTGAAGTAAAGTTATGCTACAATCTGTGTGCCTAATATGGGCACTTTTATGACAACGAGTGCTTGTATTGGAACTGGTCCTGGGTGGTTCTGGTTGGTCCATTTACCCAGAAATTTTGTATCATATGAGGGTAGATGTTTATTGACCATTTTCTATAAAATAATCTTCCAGGGAGGTTCTGGGGGGATGTTAGGCAAGAAATAGTGCCCAAAAAGTGGTATTTTTCGTTCAAAATAGTGGTTGCATTGGAACTGGTCCTGGGTGGTTCTGGTTGGTCCATTTACCCGGGAATTGTGTCTCATTTGTGGGTAGATGTATATTTCACATTTTTGTATAAAATTAGACTTCCAGGGATGTTCTGGAGGGATGTTAGGCCAGAAATAGTGCCCAAATTGGGGTACATTTCGTTAAAAATAGTGGTTGTCTCGGAACTGGTCTTGGGTGGTTCTGGTTGGTCCATTTACCCTGAAATTGTGTCTCATATGAGGGGAGATGTATTTTGACCGTTTTGTATAAAATAATCTTTCAGGGAGGATGTGAAGTAAAGTTATGCCACAATCAATGTACCTAATATGGGCACTTTTATGACAACGAGTGCTTGTATTGGAACTGGTCCTGAGTGGTTCTGGTTGGTCCATTTACCCGGGACTTGTGTCATATTTGTGGGTAGATGTATAATTCACATTTTTGTATAAAATTAGACTTCCAGGGATGTTCTGGAGGGATGTTAGGCCAGAATAAGTGCCCAAAGTGGGGAATATTTCGTTAAAAATAGTGGTTGCATTGGAACTGGTCTTGGGTGGTTCTGGTTGGTCCATTTACCCAGAAATTTTGTCTCATATGAGGGTAGATGTATATTGACAATTCTGTATAAAATAATCTTCCAGGGTGGTTGTGAAGTAAAGTTATGCCACAATCAATGTACCTAATATGGGCACTTTTATGACAACGAGTGCTTGTATTGGAACTGGTCCTGGGTGGTTCTGGTTGGTGCATTTACCCAGAAATTTTGCCTCATTTGTGGGTAGATGTATAATTCACCATTTTGTGTAAAATTAGTCTTCCAGGGAGGTTCTGGGGTGATGTTAGGCCAGAATAAGTGCCCAAATTGGGGTAAATTGCGTCAAAAATAGTGGTTGTCTTGGAACTTGTCTTGGGTGGTTCTGGTTGGTCCATTTACCCAGAAATTTTGTCTCATATGAGGTTAGATGTATATTGACCATTTTGTATAAAATAATCTTCCAGGGTGGTTGTGAAGTAAAGTTATGCTACAATCTGTGTGCCTAATATGGGCACTCTTATTGAAAAGAGTGCTTGTATTGGAACTGGTCCTGAGTGGTTCTGGTTGGTCCATTTACCCGGGAATTGTGTCTCATTTGTGGGTAGATGTATAATTCACATTTTTGTATAAAATTAGACTTCCAGGGATGTTCTGGAGGGATGTTAGGCCAGAATAAGTGCCCAAAATGGGGTAAATTTCGTTAAAAATAGTGGTTGCATTGGAACTGGTCTTGGGTGGTTCTGGTTGGTCCATTTACCCAGAAATTTTGTCTCATATGAGGGTAGATGTATATTGACCATTTTGTATAAAATAATCTTCCAGGGAGGTTGTGAAGTAAAGTTATGCCACAATCAGTGTGCCTGATATGGGCACTTTTATGACAACGAGTGCTTGTATTGGAACTGGTCCTGAGCGGTTCTGGTTGGTCCATTTACCCAGAAATTGTGTCTCATTTGTGGGGAGATGTATAATTCACCATTTTGTATAAAATTAGACTTCCAGGGATGTTCTGGGGGGATGTTAGGCCAGAATAAGTGACCAAAATGGGGTAAATTTCGTCAAAAATAGTGGTTGTCTTGGAACTGGTCTTGGGTGGTTCTGGTTGGTCCATTTACCCTGAAATTGTGTCTCATATGAGGGTAGATGTATATTGACCAATTTGTATAAAATAATTTTCCAGGGAGGTTGTGAAGTAAAGTTATGCCACAATCAATGTACCTAATATGGGCACTTTTATGACAACGAGTGCTTGTATTGGAACTGGTCCTGAGTGGTTCTGGTTGGTCCATTTACCCGGGACTTGTGTCTCATTTGTGGGTAGATGTATAATTCACAATTTTGTATAAAATTAGTCTTCCAGGGAGGTTCTGGGGGGATGTTAGGCAATAAATAGTGCCCAAATTGGGGTAAATTGCGTCAAAAATAGTGGTTGTCTTGGAACTGGTCTTGGGTGGTTCTGGTTGGTCCATTTACCTTGAAATTTTGTCTTATATGAGGGTAGACGTATATTGACCATTCTTTATAAAATAATCTTCCAGGGTGGTTGTGAAGTAAAGTTATGCCACAAACAGTGTGCCTAATATGGGCACTTTTATGACAACGAGTGCTTGTATTGGAACTGGTCCTGGGTGGTTCTGGTTGGTCCATTTACCCAGAAATTTTGTATCATATGAGGGTAGATGTTTATTGACCATTTTCTATAAAATATTCTTCCAGGGAGGTTCTGGGGGGATGTTAGGCAAGAATAAGTGCCCAAAATGGGGTAAATTTCGTTAAAAAGAGTGGTTGCATTGTAACTGGTCCTGGGTGGTTCTGGTTGGTCCATTTACCCTGAAATTTTGTCTCATATGAGGGGAGATGTATATTGAATATTCTGTATAAAATAATCTTCCAGGGTGGTTGTGAAGTAAAGTTATGCCACAATCAATGTTCCTAATATGGGCACTTTTATGACAACGAGTGCTTGTATTGGAACTGGTCCTGGGTGGTTCTGGTTGGTGCATTTACCCAGAAATTGTGCCTCATTTGTGGGTAGATGTATAATTCACCATTTTGTGTAAAATTAGTCTTCCAGGGAGGTTCTGGGGGGATGTTAAGCCAGAAATAGTGCCCAAATTGGGGTAAATTTCGTTAAAAATAGTGGTTGTCTCGGAACTGGTCTTGGGTGATTCTGGTTGGTCCATTTACCCTGAAATTGTGTCTCATATGAGGGGAGATGTATATTGACCGTTTTGTATAAAAAAATCTTTCAGGGAGGATGTGAAGTAAAGTTATGCCACAATCAATGTACCTAATATGGGCACTTTTATGAACACGAGTGCTTGTATTGGAACTGGTCCTGGGTGGTTCTGGTTGGTCCATTTACCCAGAAATTTTGTATCATATGAGGGTAGATGTTTATTGACCATTTTCTATAAAATAATCTTCCAGGGAGGTTCTGGGGGGATGTTAGGCAAGAATAAGTGCCCAAAATGGGGTAAATTTCGTTAAAAAGAGTGGTTGCATTTTAACTGGTCCTGAGCGGTTCTGGTTGGTCCATTTACCCAGGAATGGTGTCTCATTTGTGGGTAGATGTATAATTCACCATTTTGTATAAAATTAGTCTTCCAGGGAGGTTCTGGGGGGATGTTAGGCAAGAAATAGTGACCAAAATGGGGTAAATTTCGTTAAAAATAGTGGTTGCATTTGAACACGTCTTGGGTGGTTCTGGTTGGTCCATTTACCCTGAAATTTTGTCTCCTATGAGGGTAGATGTATATTGACCATTCTGTATAAAATAATCTTCCAGGGTGGTTGTGAAGTAAAGTTATGCCACAATCAATGTACCTAATATGGGCACTTTTATGACAACGAGTGCTTGTATTGGAACTGGTCCTGAGCGGTTCTGGTTGGTCCATTTACCCAGGAATGGTGTCTCATTTGTGGGTAGATGTATAATTCACCATTTTGTATAAAATTAGTCTTCCAGGGAGGTTCTGGGGGGATGTTAGGCAAGAAATAGTGACCAAAATGGGGTAAATTTCGTTAAAAATAGTGGTTGCATTTGAACACGTCTTGGGTGGTTCCTGTTGGTCCATTTACCCTGAAATTGTGTCTCATATGAGGGTAGACGTATATTGACCATTCTGTATAAAATAATCTTCCAGGGTGGTTGTGAAGTAAAGTTATGCCACAACCAATGTACCTAATATGGGCACTTTTATGACAACGAGTGCTTGTATTGGAACTGGTCCTGAGCGGTTCTGGTTGGTCCATTTACCCAGAAATTGTGTCTCATTTGTGGGTGGATGTATAATTCACCATTTTGTATAAAATTAGTCTTCCAGGGAGGTTCTGGGGGGATGTTAGGCCAGAAATAGTGCCCAAAATGGGGTATTTTTCGTTAAAAATAGTGGTTGTGTTGGAACTGGTCCTGCGTGGTTCTGGTTGGTCCATTTACCCTGAAATTTTGTCTCATATGAGGGGAGATATATATTGACCATTTTGTATAAAATAATCTTCCAGGGTGGTTGTGAAGTAAAGTTATGCCACAATCAGTGTGCCTAATATGGACACTTTTATGACAACGAGTGCTTGTGTTGGTACTGGTCCTGAGTGGTTCTGGTTGGTCCATTTACCCAGAAATTGTGTCTCATTTGTGGGTGGATGTATAATTCACCATTTTGTATAAAATTAGTCTTCCAGGGAGGTTCTGGGGGGATGTTAGGCCAGAAATAGTGCCCAAAATGGGGTAATTTTCGTTAAAAATAGTGGTTGTGTTGGAACTGGTCCTGGGTGGTTCTGGTTGGTCCATTTACCCTGAAATTGTGTCTCATATGAGGGTAGACGTATATTGACCATTTTGTATAAAATAATCTTCCAGGGTCGTTGTGAAGTAAAGTTATGCCACAAACAGTGTGCCTAATATGGGCACTTTTATGACAACGAGTGCTTGTGTTGGAACTGGTCCTGGGTGGTTCTGGTTGATCCATTTACCCGGGAATTGTGTCTCATTTGTGGGTAGATGTATCATTCACCATTTGGTATAAAATTAGTCTTCCAGGGAGGTTCTGGGGGGATGTTAGGCCAGAAATAGTGCCCAAAATGGGGTAATTTTCGTTAAAAAGAGTGGTTGTGTTGGAACTGGTCCTGGGTGGTTCTGGTTGGTCCATTTACCATGAAATTGTGTCTCATATGAGGGGAGATGTATATTGACCATTTTCTATAAAATAATCTTCCAGGGAGGTTCTGGGTGGATGTTAGGCAAGAATAAGTGCCCAAATTGGGGTAAATTGCGTCAAAAATAGTGGTTGTCTTGGAACTGGTCCTGGGTGGTTCTGGTTGGTCCATTTACCCGGGAATTGTGTCTCATTTGTGGGTAGATGTATAATTCACATTTTTGTATAAAATTAGACTTCCAGGGATGTTCTGGAGGGATGTTAGGCCAGAAATAGTGCCCAAATTGGGGTAAATTTCGTTAAAAATAGTGGTTGTCTCGGAACTGGTCTTGGGTGGTTCTGGTTGGTCCATTTACCCTGAAATTGTGTCTCATATGAGGGGAGATGTATATTGACCGTTTTGTATAAAATAATCTTTCAGGGAGGATGTGAAGTAAAGTTATGCTACAATCTGTGTGCCTAATATGGGCACTCTTATTGAAAAGAGTGCTTGTATTGGAACTGGTCCTGAGTGGTTCTGGTTGGTCCATTTACCCGGGAATTGTGTCTCATTTGTGGGTAGATGTATAATTCACATTTTTGTATAAAATTAGACTTCCAGGGATGTTCTGGGGGGATGGTAGGCAAGAAATAGTTCCCAAAAAGGGGTAATTTTCGTTAAAAATAGTGGTTGCATTGGAACTGGTCCTGGGTGGTTCTGGTTGGTCCATTTACCCTGAAATTGTGTCTCATATGTGGGTAGATGTATATTGACCATTTGGTATAAAATAATCTTCCAGGGAGGTTGTGAAGTAAAGTTATGCCACAATCAGTGTGCCTGATATGGGCACTTTTATGACAACGAGTGCTTGTATTGGAACTGGTCCTGAGTGGTTCTGTTGGTCCATTTACCCGGGACTTGTGTCATATTTGTGGGTAGATGTATAATTCACATTTTTGTATAAAATTAGACTTCCAGGGATGTTCTGGGGGGATGTTAGGCAAGAAATAGTGCCCAAAAAGGGGTAATTTTCACTAAAAATAGTGGTTGCATTGGAACTGGTCCTGGGTGGTTCTGGTTGGTCCATTTACCCTGAAATTGTGTCTCATATGTGGGTAGATGTATATTGACCATTTTGTATAAAATAGTCTTCCAAGGATGTTGTGAAGTAAAGTTATGCCACAATCAATGTACCTAATATGGGCACTTTTATGACAACGAGTGCTTGTATTGGAAGTGGTCCTGGGTGGTTCTGGTTGGTCCATTTACCCGGGAATTGTGTCTCATTTGTGGGTAGATGTATAATTCACATTTTTGTATAAAATTAGTCTTCCAGGGAGGTTCTGGGGGGATGTTAGGCCAGAAATAGTGCCCAAAATGGGGTAATTTTCGTTAAAAAGAGTGGTTGTGTTGGAACTGGCCCTGGGTGGTTCTGGTTGGTCCATTTACCCTGAAATTGTGTCTCATATGAGCGTAGACGTATATTGACCATTTTGTATAAAATAATCTTCCAGGGTCGTTGTGAAGTAAAGTTATGCCACAATCAGTGTGCCTAATATGGGCACTTTTATGACAACGAGTGCTTGTATTGGAACTGGTCCTGAGCGGTTCTGGTTGGTGCATTTACCCAGAAATTGTGCCTCATTTGTGGGTAGATGTATAATTCACCATTTTGTGTAAAATTAGTCTTCCAGGGAGGTTCTGGGGTGATGTTAGGCCAGAATAAGTGCCCAAATTGGGGTAAATTGCGTCAAAATTAGTGGTTGTCTTGGAACTACTCTTGGGTGGTTCTGGTTGGTCCATTTACCCAGAAATTTTGTCTCATATGAGGGTAGATGTATATTGACCATTTTGTATAAAATAATCTTCCAGGGTGGTTGTGAAGTAAAGTTATGCTACAATCTGTGTGCCTAATATGGGCACTCTTATTGAAAAGAGTGCTTGTATTGGAACTGGTCCTGAGTGGTTCTGGTTGGTCCATTTACCCGGGATTTGTGTCTCATTTGTGGGTAGATGTATAATTCACATTTTTGTATAAAATTAGACTTCCAGGGATGTTCTGGGGGGATGGTAGGCAAGAAATAGTTCCCAAAAAGGGGTAATTTTCGTTAAAAATAGTGGTTGCATTGGAACTGGTCCTGGGTGGTTCTGGTTGGTCCATTTACCCTGAAATTGTGTCTCATATGTGGGTAGATGTATATTGACCATTTGGTATAAAATAATCTTCCAGGGAGGTTGTGAAGTAAAGTTATGCCACAATCAGTGTGCCTGATATGGGCACTTTTATGACAACGAGTGCTTGTATTGGAACTGGTCCTGAGTGGTTCTGGTTGGTCCATTTACCCGGGACTTGTGTCATATTTGTGGGTAGATGTATAATTCACATTTTTGTATAAAATTAGACTTCCAGGGATGTTCTGGGGGGGTGTTAGGCAAGAAATAGTGCCCAAAAAGGGGTAATTTAAACTAAAAATAGTGGTTGCATTGGAACTGGTCCTGGGTGGTTCTGGTTGGTCCATTTACCCTGAAATTGTGTCTCATATGAGGGGAGATGTATATTGACCATTTTCTATAAAATAATATTCCAGGGAGGTTCTGGGTGGATGTTAGGCAAGAATAAGTGCCCAAATTGGGGTAAATTGCGTCAAAAATAGTGGTTGTCTTGGAACTGGTCCTGGGTGGTTCTGGTTGGTCCATTTACCCTGAAATTGTGTCTCATATGTGGGTAGATGTATATTGACCATTTTGTATAAAATAATCTTCCAAGGATGTTGTGAAGTAAAGTTATGCCACAATCAATGTACCTAATATGGGCACTTTTATGACAACGAGTGCTTGTATTGGAAGTGGTCCTGGGTGGTTCTGGTTGGTCCATTTACCCGGGAATTGTGTCTCATTTGTGGGTAGATGTATAATTCACATTTTTGTATAAAATTAGACTTCCAGGGATGTTCTGGGGGGATGTTAGGCAAGAAATAGTGCCCAAATTGGGATAAATTGCGTCAAAAATAGTGGTTGCATTTTAACTGGTCCTGGATGGTTCTGGTTGGTTCATTTACCCTGAAATTTTGTCTCATATGAGGGTAGACGTATATTGACCATTTTGTATAAAATAATCTTCCAGGGTGGTTGTGAAGTAAAGTTATGCCACAATCAGTGTGCCTAATATGGGCACTTTTATGACAACGAGTGCTTGTATTGGAACTGGTCCTGAGCGGTTCTGGTTGGTCCATTTACCCAGAAATGTTGTCTTATTTGTGGGTAGATGTATAATTCACAATTTTGTGTAAAATTAGTCTTCCAGGGAGGTTCTGGGGTGATGTTAGGCCAGAATAAGTGCCCAAATTGGGGTAAATTGCGTCAAAAATAGTGGTTGTCTTGGAACTGGTCTTGGGTGGTTCTGGTTGGTCCATTTACCTTGAAATTTTGTCTTATATGAGGGTAGACATATTGACCATTCTGTATAAAATAATCTTCCAGGGTGGTTGTGAAGTAAAGTTATGCCACAAACAGTGTGCCTAATATGGGCACTTTTATGACAACGAGTGCTTGTATTGGAACTGATCCTGAGCGGTTCTGGTTGGTGCATTTACCCAGAAATTGTGCCTCATTTGTGGGTAGATGTATAATTCACCATTTTGTGTAAAATTAGTCTTCCAGGGAGGTTCTGGGGTGATGTTAGGCCAGAATAAGTGCCCAAATTGGGGTAAATTGCGTCAAAAATAGTGGTTGTCTTGGAACTTGTCTTGGGTGGTTCTGGTTGGTCCATTTACCCAGAAATTTTGTCTCATATGAGGGTAGATGTATATTGACCATTTTGTATAAAATAATCTTCCAGGGTGGTTGTGAAGTAAAGTTATGCTACAATCTGTGTGCCTAATATGGGCACTCTTATTGAAAAGAGTGCTTGTATTGGAACTGGTCCTGAGTGGTTCTGGTTGGTCCATTTACCCGGGAATTGTGTCTCATTTGTGGGTAGATGTATAATTCACATTTTTGTATAAAATTAGACTTCCAGGGATGTTCTGGGGGGATGGTAGGCAAGAAATAGTTCCCAAAAAGGGGTAATTTTCGTTAAAAATAGTGGTTGCATTGGAACTGGTCCTGGGTGGTTCTGGTTGGTCCATTTACCCTGAAATTGTGTCTCATATGTGGGTAGATGTATATTGACCATTTGGTATAAAATAATCTTCCAGGGAGGTTGTGAAGTAAAGTTATGCCACAATCAGTGTGCCTGATATGGGCACTTTTATGACAACGAGTGCTTGTATTGGAACTGGTCCTGAGTGGTTCTGGTTGGTCCATTTACCCGGGACTTGTGTCATATTTGTGGGTAGATGTATAATTCACATTTTTGTATAAAATTAGACTTCCAGGGATGTTCTGGGGGGATGTTAGGCAAGAAATAGTGCCCAAAAAGGGGTAATTTTCACTAAAAATAGTGGTTGCATTGGAACTTGTCCTGGGTGGTTCTGGTTGGTCCATTTACCCTGAAATTGTGTCTCATATGTGGGTAGATGTATATTGACCATTTTGTATAAAATAGTCTTCCAAGGATGTTGTGAAGTAAAGTTATGCCACAATCAATGTACCTAATATGGGCACTTTTATGACAACGAGTGCTTGTATTGGAAGTGGTCCTGGGTGGTTCTGGTTGGTCCATTTACCCGGGAATTGTGTCTCATTTGTGGGTAGATGTATAATTCACATTTTTGTATAAAATTAGTCTTCCAGGGAGGTTCTGGGGGGATGTTAGGCCAGAAATAGTGCCCAAAATGGGGTAATTTTCGTTAAAAAGAGTGGTTGTGTTGGAACTGGTCCTGGGTGGTTCTGGTTGGTCCATTTACCCTGAAATTGTGTCTCATATGAGGGTAGACGTATATTGACCATTTTGTATAAAATAATCTTCCAGGGTCGTTGTGAAGTAAAGTTATGCCACAATCAGTGTGCCTAATATGGGCACTTTTATGACAACGAGTGCTTGTATTGGAACTGGTCCTGAGCGGTTCTGGTTGGTGTATTTACCCAGAAATTGTGCCTCATTTGTGGGTAGATGTATAATTCACCATTTTGTGTAAAATTAGTCTTCCAGGGAGGTTCTGGGGTGATGTTAGGCCAGAATAAGTGCCCAAATTGGGGTAAATTGCGTCAAAATTAGTGGTTGTCTTGGAACTTGTCTTGGGTGGTTCTGGTTGGTCCATTTACCCAGAAATTTTGTCTCATATGAGGGTAGATGTATATTGACCATTTTGTATAAAATAATCTTCCAGGGTGGTTGTGAAGTAAAGTTATGCTACAATCTGTGTGCCTAATATGGGCACTCTTATTGAAAAGAGTGCTTGTATTGGAACTGGTCCTGAGTGGTTCTGGTTGGTCCATTTACCCGGGATTTGTGTCTCATTTGTGGGTAGATGTATAATTCACATTTTTGTATAAAATTAGACTTCCAGGGATGTTCTGGGGGGATGGTAGGCAAGAAATAGTTCCCAAAAAGGGGTAATTTTCGTTAAAAATAGTGGTTGCATTGGAACTGGTCCTGGGTGGTTCTGGTTGGTCCATTTACCCTGAAATTGTGTCTCATATGTGGGTAGATGTATATTGACCATTTGGTATAAAATAATCTTCCAGGGAGGTTGTGAAGTAAAGTTATGCCACAATCATTGTGCCTGATATGGGCACTTTTATGACAACGAGTGCTTGTATTGGAACTGGTCCTGAGTGGTTCTGGTTGGTCCATTTACCCGGGACTTGTGTCATATTTGTGGGTAGATGTATCATTCACCATTTGGTATAAAATTAGTCTTCCAGGGAGGTTCTGGGGGGATGTTAGGCCAGAAATAGTGCCCAAAATGGGGTAATTTTCGTTAAAAAGAGTGGTTGTGTTGGAACTGGTCCTGGGTGGTTCTGGTTGGTCCATTTACCCTGAAATTGTGTCTCATATGTGGGTAGATGTATATTGACCATTTTGTATAAAATAATCTTCCAAGGATGTTGTGAAGTAAAGTTATGCCACAATCAATGTACCTAATATGGGCACTTTTATGACAACGAGTGCTTGTATTGGAAGTGGTCCTGGGTGGTTCTGGTTGGTCCATTTACCCGGGAATTGTGTCTCATTTGTGGGTAGATGTATAATTCACATTTTTGTATAAAATTAGACTTCCAGGGATGTTCTGGGGGGATGTTAGGCAAGAAATAGTGCCCAAATTGGGATAAATTGCGTCAAAAATAGTGGTTGCATTGTAACTGGTCCTGGATGGTTCTGGTTGGTCCATTTACCCTGAAATTTTGTCTGATATGAGGGTAGACGTATATTGACCATTTTGTATAAAATAATCTTCCAGGGTGGTTGTGAAGTAAAGTTATGCCACAATCAGTGTTCCAAATATGGGCACTTTTATGACAACGAGTGCTTGTATTGGAACTGGTCCTGAGCGGTTCTGGTTGGTCCATTTACCCAGAAATTGTGTCTCATTTGTGGGTAGATGTATAATTCACAATTTTGTGTAAAATTAGTCTTCCAGGGAGGTTCTGGGGTGATGTTAGGCCAGAATAAGTGCCCAAATTGGGGTAAATTGCGTCAAAAATAGTGGTTGTCTTGGAACTTGTCTTGGCTGGTTCTGGTTGGTCCATTTACCCAGAAATTTTGTCTCATATGAGGGTAGATGTATATTGACCATTTTGTATAAAATAATCTTCCAGGGTGGTTGTGAAGTAAAGTTATGCTACAATCTGTGTGCCTAATATGGGCACTTTTATGACAACGAGTGCTTGTATTGGAACTGGTCCTGGGTGGTTCTGGTTGGTCCATTTACCCAGAAATTTTGTATCATATGAGGGTAGATGTTTATTGACCATTTTCTATAAAATAATCTTCCAGGGAGGTTCTGGGGGGATGTTAGGCAAGAAATAGTGCCCAAAAAGTGGTAATTTTCGTTCAAAATAGTGGTTGCATTGGAACTGGTCCTGGGTGGTTCTGGTTGGTCCATTTACCCGGGAATTGTGTCTCATTTGTGGGTAGATGTATATTTCACATTTTTGTATAAAATTAGACTTCCAGGGATGTTCTGGAGGGATGTTAGGCCAGAAATAGTGCCCAAATTGGGGTACATTTCGTTAAAAATAGTGGTTGTCTCGGAACTGGTCTTGGGTGGTTCTGGTTGGTCCATTTACCCTGAAATTGTGTCTCATATGAGGGGAGATGTATTTTGACCGTTTTGTATAAAATAATCTTTCAGGGAGGATGTGAAGTAAAGTTATGCCACAATCAATGTACCTAATATGGGCACTTTTATGACAACGAGTGCTTGTATTGGAACTGGTCCTGAGTGGTTCTGGTTGGTCCATTTACCCGGGACTTGTGTCATATTTGTGGGTAGATGTATAATTCACATTTTTGTATAAAATTAGACTTCCAGGGATGTTCTGGAGGGATGTTAGGCCAGAATAAGTGCCCAAAGTGGGGAATATTTCGTTAAAAATAGTGGTTGCATTGGAACTGGTCTTGGGTGGTTCTGGTTGGTCCATTTACCCAGAAATTTTGTCTCATATGAGGGTAGATGTATATTGACAATTCTGTATAAAATAATCTTCCAGGGTGGTTGTGAAGTAAAGTTATGCCACAATCAATGTACCTAATATGGGCACTTTTATGACAACGAGTGCTTGTATTGGAACTGGTCCTGGGTTGTTCTGGTTGGTGCATTTACCCAGAAATTGTGCCTCATTTGTGGGTAGATGTATAATTCACCATTTTGTGTAAAATTAGTCTTCCAGGGAGGTTCTGGGGTGATGTTAGGCCAGAATAAGTGCCCAAATTGGGGTAAATTGCGTCAAAAATAGTGGTTGTCTTGGAACTTGTCTTGGGTGGTTCTGGTTGGTCCATTTACCCAGAAATTTTGTCTCATATGAGGTTAGATGTATATTGACCATTTTGTATAAAATAATCTTCCAGGGTGGTTGTGAAGTAAAGTTATGCTACAATCTGTGTGCCTAATATGGGCACTCTTATTGAAAAGAGTGCTTGTATTGGAACTGGTCCTGAGTGGTTCTGGTTGGTCCATTTACCCGGGAATTGTGTCTCATTTGTGGGTAGATGTATAATTCACATTTTTGTATAAAATTAGACTTCCAAGGATGTTCTGGGGGGATGGTAGGCAAGAAATAGTTCCCAAAAAGGGGTAATTTTCGTTAAAAATAGTGGTTGCATTGGAACTGGTCCTGGGTGGTTCTGGTTGGTCCATTTACCCTGAAATTGTGTCTCATATGTGGGTAGATGTATATTGACCATTTGGTATAAAATAATCTTCCAAGGATGTTGTGAAGTAAAGTTATGCCACAATCAATGTACCTAATATGGGCACTTTTATGACAACGAGTGCTTGTATTGGAAGTGGTCCTGGGTGGTTCTGGTTGGTCCATTTACCCGGAAATTGTGTCTCATTTGTGGGTAGATGTATAATTCACATTTTTGTATAAAATTAGTCTTCCAGGGAGGTTCTGGGGGGATGTTAGGCCAGAAATAGTGCCCAAAATGGGGTAATTTTCGTTAAAAAGAGTGGTTGTGTTGGAACTGGTCCTGGGTGGTTCTGGTTGGTCCATTTACCCTGAAATTGTGTCTCATATGAGGGTAGACGTATATTGACCATTTTGTATAAAATAATCTTCCAGGGTCGTTGTGAAGTAAAGTTATGCCACAATCAGTGTGCCTAATATGGGCACTTTTATGACAACGAGTGCTTGTATTGGAACTGGTCCTGAGCGGTTCTGGTTGGTGTATTTACCCAGAAATTGTGCCTCATTTGTGGGTAGATGTATAATTCACCATTTTGTGTAAAATTAGTCTTCCAGGGAGGTTCTGGGGTGATGTTAGGCCAGAATAAGTGCCCAAATTGGGGTTAATTGCGTCAAAATTAGTGGTTGTCTTGGAACTTGTCTTGGGTGGTTCTGGTTGGTCCATTTACCCAGAAATTTTGTCTCATATGAGGGTAGATGTATATTGACCATTTTGTATAAAATAATCTTCCAGGGTGGTTGTGAAGTAAAGTTATGCTACAATCTGTGTGCCTAATATGGGCACTCTTATTGAAAAGAGTGCTTGTATTGGAACTGGTCCTGAGTGGTTCTGGTTGGTCCATTTACCCGGGATTTGTGTCTCATTTGTGGGTAGATGTATAATTCACATTTTTGTATAAAATTAGACTTCCAGGGATGTTCTGGGGGGATGGTAGGCAAGAAATAGTTCCCAAAAAGGGGTAATTTTCGTTAAAAATAGTGGTTGCATTGGAACTGGTCCTGGGTGGTTCTGGTTGGTCCATTTACCCTGAAATTGTGTCTCATATGTGGGTAGATGTATATTGACCATTTGGTATAAAATAATCTTCCAGGGAGGTTGTGAAGTAAAGTTATGCCACAATCAGTGTGCCTGATATGGGCACTTTTATGACAACGAGTGCTTGTATTGGAACTGGTCCTGAGTGGTTCTGGTTAGTCCATTTACCCGGGACTTGTGTCATATTTGTGGGTAGATGTATAATTCACATTTTTGTATAAAATTAGACTTCCAGGGATTTTCTGGGGGGGTGTTAGGCAAGAAATAGTGCCCAAAAAGGGGTAATTTTCACTAAAAATAGTGGTTGCATTGGAACTGGTCCTGGGTGGTTCTGGTTGGTCCATTTACCCTGAAATTGTGTCTCATATGAGGGGAGATGTATATTGACCATTTTCTATAAAATAATATTCCAGGGAGGTTCTGGGTGGATGTTAGGCAAGAATAAGTGCCCAAATTGGGGTAAATTGCGTCAAAA
This sequence comes from Stigmatopora argus, assembly GCF_051989625.1. NCBI lineage: Eukaryota > Metazoa > Chordata > Actinopteri > Syngnathiformes > Syngnathidae > Stigmatopora > Stigmatopora argus. The sequence goes on from NW_027520042.1 coordinate 843,431, forward strand.
ATAGTGGTTGTCTTGGAACTGGTCCTGGGTGGTTCTGTTTGGTCCATTTACCCTGAAATTGTGTCTCATATGTGGGTAGATGTATATTGACCATTTTGTATAAAATAATCTTCCAAGGATGTTGTGAAGTAAAGTTATGCCACAATCAATGTACCTAATATGGGCACTTTTATGACAACGAGTGCTTGTATTGGAAGTGGTCCTGGGTGGTTCTGGTTGGTCCATTTACCCGGGAATTGTGTCTCATTTGTGGTTAGATGTATAATTCACATTTTTGTATAAAATTAGACTTCCAGGGATGTTCTGGGGGGATGTTAGGCAAGAAATAGTGCCCAAATTGGGATAAATTGCGTCAAAAATAGTGGTTGCATTGGAACTGGTCCTGGATGGTTCTGGTTGGTTCATTTACCCTGAAATTTTGTCTCATATGAGGGTAGACGTATATTGACCATTTTGTATAAAATAATCTTCCAGGGTGGTTGTGAAGTAAAGTTATGCCACAATCAGTGTGCCTAATATGGGCACTTTTATGACAACGAGTGCTTGTATTGGAACTGGTCCTGAGCGGTTCTGGTTGGTCCATTTACCCAGAAATGTTGTCTTATTTGTGGGTAGATGTATAATTCACAATTTTGTGTAAAATTAGTCTTCCAGGGAGGTTCTGGGGTGATGTTAGGCCAGAATAAGTGCCCAAATTGGGGTAAATTGCGTCAAAAATAGTGGTTGTCTTGGAACTGGTCTTGGGTGGTTCTGGTTGGTCCATTTACCTTGAAATTTTGTCTTATATGAGGGTAGACGTATATTGACCATTCTGTATAAAATAATCTTCCAGGGTGGTTGTGAAGTAAAGTTATGCCACAAACAGTGTGCCTAATATGGGCACTTTTATGACAACGAGTGCTTGTATTGGAACTGGTCCTGGGTGGTTCTGGTTTGTCCATTTACCCAGAAATTTTGTATCATATGAGGGGAGATGTTTATTGACAATTTTCTATAAAATAATCTTCCAGGGAGGTTCTGGGAGGATGTTAGGCAAGAATAAGTGCCCAAAATGGGGTAAATTTCGTTCAAAAGAGTGGTTGCATTGTAACTGGTCCTGGGTGGTTCTGGTTAGTCCATTTACCCTGAAATTTTGTCTCCTATGAGGGGTGATGTATATTGACAATTCTGTATAAAATAATCTTCCAGGGTGGTTGTGAAGTAAAGTTATGCCACAATCAATGTACCTAATATGGGCACTTTTATGACAACGAGTGCTTGTATTGGAACTGGTCCTGGGTGGTTCTGGTTGGTGCATTTACCCAGAAATTGTGTCTCTTTTGTGGGTAGATGTATAATTCACCATTTTGTGTAAAATTAGTCTTCCAGGGAGGTTCTGGGGGGATGTTAAGCCAGAAATAGTGCCCAAATTGGGGTAAATTTTGTTAAAAATAATGGTTGCATTGTAACTGGTCCTGGGTGGTTCTGGTTGGTCCATTTACCCTGAAATTTTGTCTGATATGAGGGTAGACGTATATTGACCATTTTGTATAAAATAATCTTCCAGGGTGGTTGTGAAGTAAAGTTATGCCACAATCAGTGTGCCAAATATGGGCACTTTTATGACAACGAGTGCTTGTATTGGAACTGGTCCTGAGCGGTTCTGGTTGGTCCATTTACCCAGAAATTGTGTCTCATTTGTGGGTAGATGTATAATTCACAATTTTGTGTAAAATTAGTCTTCCAGGGAGGTTCTGGGGTGATGTTAGGCCAGAATAAGTGCCCAAATTGGGGTGAATTGCGTCAAAAATAGTGGTTGTCTTGGAACTTGTCTTGGGTGGTTCTGGTTGGTCCATTTACCCAGAAATTTTGTCTCATATGAGGGTAGATGTATATTGACCATTTTGTATAAAATAATCTTCCAGGGTGGTTGTGAAGTAAAGTTATGCTACAATCTGTGTGCCTAATATGGGCACTTTTATGACAACGAGTGCTTGTATTGGAACTGGTCCTGGGTGGTTCTGGTTGGTCCATTTACCCAAAAATTTTGTATCATATGAGGGTAGATGTTTATTGACCATTTTCTATAAAATAATCTTCCAGGGAGGTTCTGGGGGGATGTTAGGCAAGAAAAAGTGCCCAAAAAGTGGTAATTTTTGTTCAAAATAGTGGTTGCATTGGAACTGGTCCTGGGTGGTTCTGGTTGGTCCATTTACCCTGAAATTGTGTCTCATATGTGGGTAGATGTATATTGACCATTTTGTATAAAATAATCTTCCAAGGATGTTGTGAAGTAAAGTTATGCCACAATCAATGTACCTAGTATGGGCACTTTTATGACAACGAGTGCTTGTATTGGAAGTGGTCCTGGGTGGTTCTGGTTGGTCCATTTACCCGGGAATTGTGTCTCATTTGTGGGTAGATGTATAATTCACATTTTTGTATAAAATTAGACTTCCAGGGATGTTCTGGAGGGATGTTAGGCCGGAATAAGTGCCCAAAATGGGGTAAATTTCGTTAAAAATAGTGGTTGCATTGGAACTGGTCTTGGGTGGTTCTGGTTGGTCCATTTACCCAGAAATTTTGTCTCATATGAGGGTAGATGTATATTGACCATTTGGTATAAAATAATCTTCCAGGGAGGTTGTGAAGTAAAGTTATGCCACAATCAGTGTGCCTGATATGGGCACTTTTATGACAACGAGTGCTTGTATTGGAACTGGTCCTGAGCGGTTCTGGTTGGTCCATTTACCCAGAAATTGTGTCTCATTTGTGGGTAGATGTATAATTCACCATTTTGTATAAAATTAGACTTCCAGGGATGTTCTGGGGGGATGTTAGGCCAGAATAAGTGACCAAAATGGGGTAAATTTCGTCAAAAATAGTGGTTGTCTTGGAACTGGTCTTGGGTGGTTCTGGTTGGTCCATTTACCCTGAAATTGTGTCTCATATGAGGGTAGATGTATATTGACCAATTTGTATAAAATAATTTTCCAGGGAGGTTGTGAAGTAAAGTTATGCCACAATCAATGTACCTAATATGGGCACTTTTATGACAACGAGTGCTTGTATTGGAACTGGTCCTGAGTGGTTCTGGTTGGTCCATTTACCCGGGACTTGTGTCTCATTTGTGGGTAGATGTATAATTCACAATTTTGTATAAAATTAGTCTTCCAGGGAGATTCTGGGGGGATGTTAGGCAATAAATAGTGCCCAAATTGGGGTAAATTGCGTCAAAAATAGTGGTTGCATTGGAACTGGTCTTGGGTGGTTCTGGTTGGTCCATTTACCTTGAAATTTTGTCTTATATGAGGGTAGACGTATATTGACCATTCTGTATAAAATAATCTTCCAGGGTGGTTGTGAAGTAAAGTTATGCCACAAACAGTGTGCCTAATATGGGCACTTTTATGACAACGAGTGCTTGTATTGGAACTGGTCCTGGGTGGTTCTGGTTGGTCCATTTACCCAGAAATTTTGTATCATATGAGGGTAGATGTTTATTGACCATTTTCCATAAAATAATCTTCCAGGGAGGTTCTGGGGGGATGTTAGGCAAGAATAAGTGCCCAAAATGGGGTAAATTTCGTTAAAAAGAGTGGTTGCATTGTAACTGGTCCTGGGTGGTTCTGGTTGGTCCATTTACCCTGAAATTTTGTCTCATATGGGGGGAGATGTATATTGACAATTCTGTATAAAATAATCTTCCAGGGTGGTTGTGAAGTAAAGTTATGCCACAATCAATGTACCTAATATGGGCACTTTTATGACAACGAGTGCTTGTATTGGAACTGGTCCTGGGTGGTTCTGGTTGGTGCATTTACCCAGAAATTGTGCCTCATTTGTGGGTAGATGTATAATTCACCATTTTGTGTAAAATTAGACTTCCAGGGATGTTCTGGGGGGATGGTAGGCAAGAAATAGTTCCCAAAAAGGGGTAATTTTCGTTAAAAATAGTGGTTGCATTGGAACTGGTCCTGGGTGGTTCTGGTTGGTCCATTTACCCTGAAATTGTGTCTCATATGTGGGTAGATGTATATTGACCATTTGGTATAAAATAATCTTCCAGGGAGGTTGTGAAGTAAAGTTATGCCACAATCAGTGTGCCTGATATGGGCACTTTTATGACAAGGAGTGCTTGTATTGGAACTGGTCCTGAGTGGTTCTGGTTGGTCCATTTACCCGGGACTTGTGTCATATTTGTGGGTAGATGTATAATTCCCCTTTTTTATAAAATTAGACTTCCAGGGATGTTCTGGGGGGATGTTAGGCAAGAAATAGTGCCCAAAAAGGGGTAATTTTCACTAAAAATAGTGGTTGCATTGGAACTGGTCCTGGGTGGTTCTGGTTGGTCCATTTACCCTGAAATTGTGTCTCATATGTGGGTAGATGTATATTGACCATTTTGTATAAAATAATCTTCCAAGGATGTTGTGAAGTAAAGTTATGCCACAATCAATGTACCTAATATGGGCACTTTTATGACAACGAGTGCTTGTATTGGAAGTGGTCCTGGGTGGTTCTGGTTGGTCCATTTACCCGGGAATTGTGTCTCATTTGTGGGTAGATGTATAATTCACATTTTTGTATAAAATTAGTCTTCCAGGGAGGTTCTGGGGGGATGTTAGGCCAGAAATAGTGCCCAAAATGGGGTAATTTTCGTTAAAAAGAGTGGTTGTGTTGGAACTGGTCCTGGGTGGTTCTGGTTGGTCCATTTACCCTGAAATTGTGTCTCATATGAGGGTAGACGTATATTGACCATTTTGTATAAAATAATCTTCCAGGGTCGTTGTGAAGTAAAGTTATGCCACAATCAGTGTGCCTAATATGGGCACTTTTATGACAACGAGTGCTTGTATTGGAACTGATCCTGAGCGGTTCTGGTTGGTGCATTTACCCAGAAATTGTGCCTCATTTGTGGGTAGATGTATAATTCACCATTTTGTGTAAAATTAGTCTTCCAGGGAGGTTCTGGGGTGATGTTAGGCCAGAATAAGTGCCCAAATTGGGGTAAATTGCGTCAAAAATAGTGGTTGTCTTGGAACTTGTCTTGGGTAGTTCTGGTTGGTCCATTTACCCAGAAATTTTGTCTCATATGAGGGTAGATGTATATTGACCATTTTGTATAAAATAATCTTCCAGGGTGGTTGTGAAGTAAAGTTATGCTACAATCTGTGTGCCTAATATGGGCACTCTTATTGAAAAGAGTGCTTGTATTGGAACTGGTCCTGAGTGGTTCTGGTTGGTCCATTTACCCGGGAATTGTGTCTCATTTGTGGGTAGATGTATAATTCACATTTTTGTATAAAATTAGACTTCCAGGGATGTTCTGGGGGGATGGTAGGCAAGAAATAGTTCCCAAAAAGGGGTAATTTTCGTTAAAAATAGTGGTTGCATTGGAACTGGTCCTGGGTGGTTCTGGTTGGTCCATTTACCCTGAAATTGTGTCTCATATGTGGGTAGATGTATATTGACCATTTGGTATAAAATAATCTTCCAGGGAGGTTGTGAAGTAAAGTTATGCCACAATCAGTGTGCCTGATATGGGCACTTTTATGACAACGAGTGCTTGTATTGGAACTGGTCCTGAGTGGTTCTGGTTGGTCCATTTACCCGGGACTTGTGTCATATTTGTGGGTAGATGTATAATTCACATTTTTGTATAAAATTAGACTTCCAGGGATGTTCTGGGGGGATGTTAGGCAAGAAATAGTGCCCAAAAAGGGGTAATTTTCACTAAAAATAGTGGTTGCATTGGAACTGGTCCTGGGTGGTTCTGGTTGGTCCATTTACCCTGAAATTGTGTCTCATATGTGGGTAGATGTATATTGACCATTTTGTATAAAATAGTCTTCCAAGGATTTTGTGAAGTAAAGTTATGCCACAATCAATGTACCTAATATGGGCACTTTTATGACAACGAGTGCTTGTATTGGAAGTGGTCCTGGGTGGTTCTGGTTGGTCCATTTACCCGGGAATTGTGTCTCATTTGTGGGTAGATGTATAATTCACATTTTTGTATAAAATTAGTCTTCCAGGGAGGTTCTGGGGGGATGTTAGGCCAGAAATAGTGCCCAAAATGGGGTAATTTTCGTTAAAAAGAGTGGTTGTGTTGGAACTGGTCCTGGGTGGTTCTGGTTGGTCCATTTACCCTGAAATTGTGTCTCATATGAGCGTAGACGTATATTGACCATTTTGTATAAAATAATCTTCCAGGGTCGTTGTGAAGTAAAGTTATGCCACAATCAGTGTGCCTAATATGGGCACTTTTATGACAACGAGTGCTTGTATTGGAACTGGTCCTGAGCGGTTCTGGTTGGTGCATTTACCCAGAAAGTGTGCCTCATTTGTGGGTAGATGTATAATTCACCATTTTGTGTAAAATTAGTCTTCCAGGGAGGTTCTGGGGTGATGTTAGGCCAGAATAAGTGCCCAAATTGGGGTAAATTGCGTCAAAATTAGTGGTTGTCTTGGAACTTGTCTTGGGTGGTTCTGGTTGGTCCATTTACCCAGAAATTTTGTCTCATATGAGGGTAGATGTATATTGACCATTTTGTATAAAATAATCTTCCAGGGTGGTTGTGAAGTAAAGTTATGCTACAATCTGTGTGCCTAATATGGGCACTCTTATTGAAAAGAGTGCTTGTATTGGAACTGGTCCTGAGTGGTTCTGGTTGGTCAATTTACCCGGGATTTGTGTCTCATTTGTGGGTAGATGTATAATTCACATTTTTGTATAAAATTAGACTTCCAGGGATGTTCTGGGGGGATGGTAGGCAAGAAATAGTTCCCAAAAAGGGGTAATTTTCGTTAAAAATAGTGGTTGCCATGGAACTGGTCCTGGGTGGTTCTGGTTGGTCCATTTACCCTGAAATTGTGTCTCATATGTGGGTAGATGTATATTGACCATTTGGTATAAAATAATCTTCCAGGGAGGTTGTGAAGTAAAGTTATGCCACAATCAGTGTGCCTGATATGGGCACTTTTATGACAACGAGTGCTTGTATTGGAACTGGTCCTGAGTGGTTCTGGTTGGTCCATTTACCCGGGACTTGTGTCATATTTGTGGGTAGATGTATAATTCACATTTTTGTATAAAATTAGACTTCCAGGGATGTTCTGGGGGGGTGTTAGGCAAGAAATAGTGCCCAAAAAGGGGTAATTTTCACTAAAAATAGTGGTTGCATTGGAACTGGTCCTGGGTGGTTCTGGTTGGTCCATTTACCCTGAAATTGTGTCTCATATGAGGGGAGATGTATATTGACCATTTTCTATAAAATAATATTCCAGGGAGGTTCTGGGTGGATGTTAGGCAAGAATAAGTGCCCAAATTGGGGTAAATTGCGTCAAAAATAGTGGTTGTCTTGGAACTGGTCCTGGGTGGTTCTGGTTGGTCCATTTACCCTGAAATTGTGTCTCATATGTGGGTAGATGTATATTGACCATTTTGTATAAAATAATCTTCCAAGGATGTTGTGAAGTAAAGTTATGCCACAATCAATGTACCTAATATGGGCACTTTTATGACAACGAGTGCTTGTATTGGAAGTGGTCCTGGGTGGTTCTGGTTGGTCCATTTACCCGGGAATTGTGTCTCATTTGTGGGTAGATGTATAATTCACATTTTTGTATAAAATTAGACTTCCAGGGATGTTCTGGGGGGATGTTAGGCAAGAAATAGTGCCCAAATTGGGATAAATTGCGTCAAAAATAGTGGTTGCATTTTAACTGGTCCTGGATGGTTCTGGTTGGTTCATTTACCCTGAAATTTTGTCTCATATGAGGGTAGACGTATATTGACCATTTTGTATAAAATAATCTTCCAGGGTGGTTGTGAAGTAAAGTTATGCCACAATCAGTGTGCCTAATATGGGCACTTTTATGACAACGAGTGCTTGTATTGGAACTGGTCCTGAGCGGTTCTGGTTGGTCAATTTACCCAGAAATGTTGTCTTATTTGTGGGTAGATGTATAATTCACAATTTTGTGTAAAATTAGTCTTCCAGGGAGGTTCTGGGGTGATGTTAGGCCAGAATAAGTGCCCAAATTGGGGTAAATTGCGTCAAAAATAGTGGTTGTCTTGGAACTGGTCTTGGGTGGTTCTGGTTGGTCCATTTACCTTGAAATTTTGTCTTATATGAGGGTAGACGTATATTGACCATTCTGTATAAAATAATCTTCCAGGGTGGTTGTGAAGTAAAGTTATGCCACAAACAGTGTGCCTAATATGGGCACTTTTATGACAACGAGTGCTTGTATTGGAACTGGTCCTGGGTGGTTCTGGTTTGTCCATTTACCCAGAAATTTTGTATCATATGAGGGGAGATGTTTATTGACAATTTTCTATAAAATAATCTTCCAGGGAGGTTCTGGGAGGATGTTAGGCAAGAATAAGTGCCCAAAATGGGGTAAATTTCGTTCAAAAGAGTGGTTGCATTGTAACTGGTCCTGGGTGGTTCTGGTTAGTCCATTTACCCTGAAATTTTGTCTCCTATGAGGGGTGATGTATATTGACAATTCTGTATAAAATAATCTTCCAGGGTGGTTGTGAAGTAAAGTTATGCCACAATCAATGTACCTAATATGGGCACTTTTATGACAACGAGTGCTTGTATTGGAACTGGTCCTGGGTGGTTCTGGTTGGTGCATTTACCCAGAAATTGTGTCTCTTTTGTGGGTAGATGTATAATTCACCATTTTGTGTAAAATTAGTCTTCCAGGGAGGTTCTGGGGGGATGTTAAGCCAGAAATAGTGCCCAAATTGGGGTAAATTTCGTTAAAAATAATGGTTGCATTGTAACTGGTCCTGGGTGGTTCTGGTTGGTCCATTTACCCTGAAATTTTGTCTGATATGAGGGTAGACGTATATTGACCATTTTGTATAAAATAATCTTCCAGGGTGGTTGTGAAGTAAAGTTATGCCACAATCAGTGTGCCAAATATGGGCACTTTTATGACAACGAGTGCTTGTATTGGAACTGGTCCTGAGCGGTTCTGGTTGGTCCATTTACCCAGAAATTGTGTCTCATTTGTGGGTAGATGTATAATTCACAATTTTGTGTAAAATTAGTCTTCCAGGGAGGTTCTGGGGTGATGTTAGGCCAGAATAAGTGCCCAAATTGGGGTAAATTGCGTCAAAAATAGTGGTTGTCTTGGAACTTGTCTTGGGTGGTTCTGGTTGGTCCATTCACCCAGAAATTTTGTCTCATATGAGGGTAGATGTATATTGACCATTTTGTATAAAATAATCTTCCAGGGTGGTTGTGAAGTAAAGTTATGCTACAATCTGTGTGCCTAATATGGGCACTTTTATGACAACGAGTGCTTGTATTGGAACTGGTCCTGGGTGGTTCTGGTTGGTCCATTTACCCAGAAATTTTGTATCATATGAGGGTAGATGTTTATTGACCATTTTCTATAAAATAATCTTCCAGGGAGGTTCTGGGGGGATGTTAGGCAAGAAAAAGTGCCCAAAAAGTGGTAATTTTTGTTCAAAATAGTGGTTGCATTGGAACTGGTCCTGGGTGGTTCTGGTTGGTCCATTTACCCTGAAATTGTGTCTCATATGTGGGTAGATGTATATTGACCATTTTGTATAAAATAATCTTCCAAGGATGTTGTGAAGTAAAGTTATGCCACAATCAATGTACCTAGTATGGGCACTTTTATGACAACGAGTGCTTGTATTGGAAGTGGTCCTGGGTGGTTCTGGTTGGTCCATTTACCCGGGAATTGTGTCTCATTTATGGGTAGATGTATAATTCACATTTTTGTATAAAATTAGACTTCCAGGGATGTTCTGGAGGGATGTTAGGCCGGAATAAGTGCCCAAAATGGGGTAAATTTCGTTAAAAATAGTGGTTGCATTGGAACTGGTCTTGGGTGGTTCTGGTTGGTCCATTTACCCAGAAATTTTGTCTCATATGAGGGTAGATGTATATTGACCATTTTGTATAAAATAATCTTCCAGGGATGCTGTGAAGTAAAGTTATGCCACAATCAATGTGCCTAATATGGGCACTTTTATAACAACGAGTGCTTGTGTTGGAACTGGTCCTGAGTGGTTCTGGTTGGTCCATTTACCCTGAAATTGTGTCTCATATGAGGGGAGATGTATAATTCACATTTTTGTATAAAATTAGACTTCCAGGGATGTTCTGGGGGGATGTTAGGCCAGAATAAATGACCAAAATGGGGTAAATTTCGTCAAAAATAGTGGTTGTCTTGGAACTGGTCTTGGGTGGTTCTGGTTGGTCCATTTACCCTGAAATTGTGTCTCATATGAGGGTAGATGTATATTGACCAATTTGTATAAAATAATTTTCCAGGGAGGTTGTGAAGTAAAGTTATGCCACAATCAATGTACCTAATATGGGCACTTTTATGACAACGAGTGCTTGTATTGGAACTGGTCCTGAGTGGTTCTGGTTGGTCCATTTACCCGGGACTTGTGTCTCATTTGTGGGTAGATGTATAATTCACAATTTTGTATAAAATTAGTCTTCCAGGGAGATTCTGGGGGGATGTTAGGCAATAAATAGTGCCCAAATTGGGGTAAATTGCGTCAAAAATAGTGGTTGCATTGGAACTGGTCCTGGATGGTTCTGGTTGGTCCATTTACCCTGAAATTTTGTCTCATATGAGGGTAGACGTATATTGACCATTTTTTTATAAAATAATCTTCCAGGGTGGTTGTGAAGTAAAGTTATGCCACAATCAGTGTGCCTAATATGGGCACTTTTATGACAACGAGTGCTTGTATTGGAACTGGTCCTGAGCGGTTCTGGTTTGTCCATTTACCCAGAAATTGTGTGTCATTTGTGGGTAGATGTATAATTCACAATTATGTGTAAAATTAGTCTTCCAGGGAGGTTCTGGGGTGATGTTAGGCCAGAATAAGTGCCCAAATTGGGGTAAATTGCATCAAAAATAGTGGTTGTCTTGGAACTGGTCTTGGGTGGTTCTGGTTGGTCCATTTACCTTGAAATTTTGTCTTATATGAGGGTAGACGTATATTGACCATTCTGTATAAAATAATCTTCCAGGGTGGTTGTGAAGTAAAGTTATGCCACAAACAGTGTGCCTAATATGGGCACTTTTATGACAACGAGTGCTTGTATTGGAACTGGTCCTGGGTGGTTCTGGTTGGTCCATTTACCCAGAAATTTTGTATCATATGAGGGTAGATGTTTATTGACCATTTTCTATAAAATAATCTTCCAGGGAGGTTCTGGGGGGATGTTAGGCAAGAATAAGTGCCCAAAATGGGGTAAATTTCGTTAAAAAGAGTGGTTGCATTTTAACTGGTCCTGGGTGGTTCTGGTTGGTCCATTTACCCTGAAATTTTGTCTCATATGAGGGGAGATGTATATTGACAATTCTGTATAAAATAATCTTCCAGGGTGGTTGTGAAGTAAAGTTATGCCACAATCAATGTACCTAATATGGGCACTTTTATGACAACGAGTGCTTGTATTGGAACTGGTCCTGGGTGGTTCTGGTTGGTGCATTTACCCAGAAATTGTGCCTCATTTGTGGGTAGATGTATAATTCACCATTTTGTGTAAAATTAGTCTTCCAGGGAGGTTCTGGGGGGATGTTAGGCAAGAAATAGTGCCCAAAATGGGGTAAATTTCGTTCAAAAGAGTGGTTGCATTGTAACTGGTCCTGGGTGGTTCTGTTTGGTCCATTTACCCGGGAATTGTGTCTCATTTGTGGGTAGATGTATAATTCACATTTTTGTATAAAATTAGACTTCCAGGGATGTTCTGGGGGGATGTTAAGCCAGAAATAGTGCCCAAATTGGGGTAAATTTCGTTAAAAATAGTGGTTGTCTCGGAACTGGTCTTGGGTGGTTCTGGTTGGTCCATTTACCCTGAAATTGTGTCTCATATGAGGGAAGATGTATATTGACCGTTTTGTATAAAATAATCTTTCAGGGAGGATGTGAAGTAAAGTTATGCCACAATCAATGTACCTAATATGGGCACTTTTATGACAACGAGTGCTTGTATTGGAACTGGTCCTGAGTGGTTCTTGTTGGTCCATTTACCCGGGACTTGTGTCATATTTGTGGGTAGATGTATAATTCACATTTTTGTATAAAATTAGACTTCCAGGGATGTTCTGGAGGGATGTTAGGCCAGAATAAGTGCCCAAAGTGGGGTAAATTTCGTTAAAAATAGTGGTTGCATTGGAACTGGTCTTGGGTGGTTCTGGTTGGTCCATTTACCCAGAAATTTTGTCTCATATGAGGGTAGATGTATATTGACAATTCTGTATAAAATAATCTTCCAGGGTGGTTGTGAAGTAAAGTTATGCCACAATCAATGTACCTAATATGGGCACTTTTATGACAACGAGTGCTTGTATTGGAACTGGTCCTGGGTGGTTCTGGTTGGTGCATTTACCCAGAAAATGTGCCTCATTTGTGGGTAGATGTATAATTCACCATTTTGTGTAAAATTAGACTTCCAGGGATGTTCTGGGGGGATGGTAGGCAAGAAATAGTTCCCAAAAAGGGGTAATTTTCGTTAAAAATAGTGGTTGCATTGGAACTGGTCCTGGGTGGTTCTGGTTGGTCCATTTACCCTGAAATTGTGTCTCATATGTGGGTAGATGTATATTGACCATTTGGTATAAAATAATCTTCCAGGGAGGTTGTGAAGTAAAGTTATGCCACAATCAGTGTGCCTGATATGGGCACTTTTATGACAACGAGTGCTTGTATTGGAACTGGTCCTGAGTGGTTCTGGTTGGTCCATTTACCCGGGACTTGTGTCATATTTGTGGGTAGATGTATAATTCACATTTTTGTATAAAATTAGACTTCCAGGGATGTTCTGGGGGGATGTTAGGCAAGAAATAGTGCCCAAAAAGGGGTAATTTTCACTAAAAATAGTGGTTGCATTGGAACTGGTCCTGGGTGGTTCTGGTTGGTGCATTTACCCAGAAATTGTGCCTCATTTGTGGGTAGATGTATAATTCACCATTTTGTGTAAAATTAGTCTTCCAGGGAGGTTCTGGGGTGATGTTAGGCCAGAATAAGTGCCCAAATTGGGGTAAATTGCGTCAAAAATAGTGGTTGTCTTGGAACTTGTCTTGGGTGGTTCTGGTTGGTCCATTTACCCAGAAATTTTGTCTCGTATGAGGGTAGATGTATATTGACCATTTTGTATAAAATAATCTTCCAGGGTGGTTGTGAAGTAAAGTTATGCTACAATCTGTGTGCCTAATATGGGCACTCTTATTGAAAAGAGTGCTTGTATTGGAACTGGTCCTGAGTGGTTCTGGTTGGTCCATTTACCCGGGAATTGTGTCTCATTTGTGGGTAGATGTATAATTCACATTTTTGTATAAAATTAGACTTCCAGGGATGTTCTGGGGGGATGGTAGGCAAGAAATAGTTCCCAAAAAGGGGTAATTTTCGTTAAAAATAGTGGTTGCATTGGAACTGGTCCTGGGTGGTTCTGGTTGGTCCATTTACCCTGAAATTGTGTCTCATTTGTGGGTAGATGTATATTGACCATTTGGTATAAAATAATCTTCCAGGGAGGTTGTGAAGTAAAGTTATGCCACAATCAGTGTGCCTGATATGGGCACTTTTATGACAACGAGTGCTTGTATTGGAACTGGTCCTGAGTGGTTCTGGTTGGTCCATTTACCCGGGACTTGTGTCATATTTGTGGGTAGATGTATAATTCACATTTTTGTATAAAATTAGACTTCCAGGGATGTTCTGGGGGGATGTTAGGCAAGAAATAGTGCCCAAAAAGGGGTAATTTTCGTTAAAAATAGTGGTTGCATTGGAACTGGTCTTGGGTGGTTCTGGTTGGTCCATTTACCCAGAAATTTTGTCTCATATGAGGGTAGATGTATATTGACCATTTTGTATAAAATAATCTTCCAGGGAGGTTGTGAAGTAAAGTTATGCCACAATCAGTGTGCCTGATATGGGCACTTTTATGACAACGAGTGCTTGTATTGGAACTGGTCCTGAGCGGTTCTGGTTGGTCCATTTACCCAGAAATTGTGTCTCATTTGTGGGTAGATGTATAATTCACCATTTTGTATAAAATTAGACTTCCAGGGATGTTCTGGGGGGATGTTAGGCCAGAATAAGTGACCAAAATGGGGTAAATTTCGTCAAAAATAGTGGTTGTCTTGGAACTGGTCTTGGGTGGTTCTGGTTGGTCCATTTACCCTGAAATTGTGTCTCATATGAGGGTAGATGTATATTGACCAATTTGTATAAAATAATTTTCCAGGGAGGTTGTGAAGTAAAGTTATGCCACAATCAATGTACCTAATATGGGCACTTTTATGACAACGAGTGCTTGTATTGGAACTGGTCCTGAGTGGTTCTGGTTGGTCCATTTACCCGGGACTTGTGTCTCATTTGTGGGTAGATGTATAATTCACAATTTTGTATAAAATTAGTCTTCCAGGGAGATTCTGGGGGGATGTTAGGCCAGAATAAGTGACCAAAATGGGGTAAATTTCGTCAAAAATAGTGGTTGTCTTGGAACTGGTCTTGGGTGGTTCTGGTTGGTCCATTTACCCTGAAATTGTGTCTCATATGAGGGTAGATGTATATTGACCAATTTGTATAAAATAATTTTCCAGGGAGGTTGTGAAGTAAAGTTATGCCACAATCAGTGTGCCTAATATGGGCACTTTTATGACAACGAGTGCTTGTATTGGAACTGGTCCTGAGCGGTTCTGGTTGGTCCATTTACCCAGAAATGTTGTCTTATTTGTGGGTAGATGTATAATTCACAATTTTGTGTAAAATTAGTCTTCCAGGGAGGTTCTGGGGTGATGTTAGGCCAGAATAAGTGCCCAAATTGGGGTAAATTGCGTCAAAAATAGTGGTTGTCTTGGAACTGGTCTTGGGTGGTTCTGGTTGGTCCATTTACCTTGAAATTTTGTCTTATATGAGGGTAGACGTATATTGACCATTCTGTATAAAATAATCTTCCAGGGTGGTTGTGAAGTAAAGTTATGCCACAAACAGTGTGCCTAATATGGGCACTTTTATGACAACGAGTGCTTGTATTGGAACTGGTCCTGGGTGGTTCTGGTTTGTCCATTTACCCAGAAATTTTGTATCATATGAGGGGAGATGTTTATTGACAATTTTCTATAAAATAATCTTCCAGGGAGGTTCTGGGAGGATGTTAGGCAAGAATAAGTGCCCAAAATGGGGTAAATTTCGTTCAAAAGAGTGGTTGCATTGTAACTGGTCCTGGGTGGTTCTGGTTAGTCCATTTACCCTGAAATTTTGTCTCCTATGAGGGGTGATGTATATTGACAATTCTGTATAAAATAATCTTCCAGGGTGGTTGTGAAGTAAAGTTATGCCACAATCAATGTACCTAATATGGGCACTTTTATGACAACGAGTGCTTGTATTGGAACTGGTCCTGGGTGGTTCTGGTTGGTGCATTTACCCAGAAATTGTGTCTCTTTTGTGGGTAGATGTATAATTCACCATTTTGTGTAAAATTAGTCTTCCAGGGAGGTTCTGGGGGGATGTTAAGCCAGAAATAGTGCCCAAATTGGGGTAAATTTCGTTAAAAATAATGGTTGCATTGTAACTGGTCCTGGGTGGTTCTGGTTGGTCCATTTACCCTGAAATTTTGTCTGATATGAGGGTAGACGTATATTGACCATTTTGTATAAAATAATCTTCCAGGGTGGTTGTGAAGTAAAGTTATGCCACAATCAGTGTGCCAAATATGGGCACTTTTATGACAACGAGTGCTTGTATTGGAACTGGTCCTGAGCGGTTCTGGTTGGTCCATTTACCCAGAAATTGTGTCTCATTTGTGGGTAGATGTATAATTCACAATTTTGTGTAAAATTAGTCTTCCAGGGAGGTTCTGGGGTGATGTTAGGCCAGAATAAGTGCCCAAATTGGGGTAAATTGCGTCAAAAATAGTGGTTGTCTTGGAACTTGTCTTGGGTGGTTCTGGTTGGTCCATTTACCCAGAAATTTTGTCTCATATGAGGGTAGATGTATATTGACCATTTTGTATAAAATAATCTTCCAGGGTGGTTGTGAAGTAAAGTTATGCTACAATCTGTGTGCCTAATATGGGCACTTTTATGACAACGAGTGCTTGTATTGGAACTGGTCCTGGGTGGTTCTGGTTGGTCCATTTACCCAGAAATTTTGTATCATATGAGGGTAGATGTTTATTGACCATTTTCTATAAAATAATCTTCCAGGGAGGTTCTGGGGGGATGTTAGGCAAGAAAAAGTGCCCAAAAAGTGGTAATTTTTGTTCAAAATAGTGGTTGCATTGGAACTGGTCCTGGGTGGTTCTGGTTGGTCCATTTACCCTGAAATTGTGTCTCATATGTGGGTAGATGTATATTGACCATTTTGTATAAAATAATCTTCCAAGGATGTTGTGAAGTAAAGTTATGCCACAATCAATGTACCTAGTATGGGCACTTTTATGACAACGAGTGCTTGTATTGGAAGTGGTCCTGGGTGGTTCTGGTTGGTCCATTTACCCGGGAATTGTGTCTCATTTATGGGTAGATGTATAATTCACATTTTTGTATAAAATTAGACTTCCAGGGATGTTCTGGAGGGATGTTAGGCCGGAATAAGTGCCCAAAATGGGGTAAATTTCGTTAAAAATAGTGGTTGCATTGGAACTGGTCTTGGGTGGTTCTGGTTGGTCCATTTACCCAGAAATTTTGTCTCATATGAGGGTAGATGTATATTGACCATTTTGTATAAAATAATCTTCCAGGGAGGTTGTGAAGTAAAGTTATGCCACAATCAGTGTGCCTGATATGGGCACTTTTATGACAACGAGTGCTTGTATTGGAACTGGTCCTGAGCGGTTCTGGTTGGTCCATTTACCCAGAAATTGTGTCTCATTTGTGGGTAGATGTATAATTCACCATTTTGTATAAAATTAGACTTCCAGGGATGTTCTGGGGGGATGTTAGGCCAGAATAAATGACCAAAATGGGGTAAATTTCGTCAAAAATAGTGGTTGTCTTGGAACTGGTCTTGGGTGGTTCTGGTTGGTCCATTTACCCTGAAATTGTGTCTCATATGAGGGTAGATGTATATTGACCAATTTGTATAAAATAATTTTCCAGGGAGGTTGTGAAGTAAAGTTATGCCACAATCAATGTACCTAATATGGGCACTTTTATGACAACGAGTGCTTGTATTGGAACTGGTCCTGAGTGGTTCTGGTTGGTCCATTTACCCGGGACTTGTGTCTCATTTGTGGGTAGATGTATAATTCACAATTTTGTATAAAATTAGTCTTCCAGGGAGATTCTGGGGGGATGTTAGGCAATAAATAGTGCCCAAATTGGGGTAAATTGCGTCAAAAATAGTGGTTGCATTGGAACTGGTCCTGGATGGTTCTGGTTGGTCCATTTACCCTGAAATTTTGTCTCATATGAGGGTAGACGTATATTGACCATTTTTTTATAAAATAATCTTCCAGGGTGGTTGTGAAGTAAAGTTATGCCACAATCAGTGTGCCTAATATGGGCACTTTTATGACAACGAGTGCTTGTATTGGAACTGGTCCTGAGCGGTTCTGGTTTGTCCATTTACCCAGAAATTGTGTGTCATTTGTGGGTAGATGTATAATTCACAATTATGTGTAAAATTAGTCTTCCAGGGAGGTTCTGGGGTGATGTTAGGCCAGAATAAGTGCCCAAATTGGGGTAAATTGCATCAAAAATAGTGGTTGTCTTGGAACTGGTCTTGGGTGGTTCTGGTTGGTCCATTTACCTTGAAATTTTGTCTTATATGAGGGTAGACGTATATTGACCATTCTGTATAAAATAATCTTCCAGGGTGGTTGTGAAGTAAAGTTATGCCACAAACAGTGTGCCTAATATGGGCACTTTTATGACAACGAGTGCTTGTATTGGAACTGGTCCTGGGTGGTTCTGGTTGGTCCATTTACCCAGAAATTTTGTATCATATGAGGGTAGATGTTTATTGACCATTTTCTATAAAATAATCTTCCAGGGAGGTTCTGGGGGGATGTTAGGCAAGAATAAGTGCCCAAAATGGGGTAAATTTCGTTAAAAAGAGTGGTTGCATTTTAACTGGTCCTGGGTGGTTCTGGTTGGTCCATTTACCCTGAAATTTTGTCTCATATGAGGGGAGATGTATATTGACAATTCTGTATAAAATAATCTTCCAGGGTGGTTGTGAAGTAAAGTTATGCCACAATCAATGTACCTAATATGGGCACTTTTATGACAACGAGTGCTTGTATTGGAACTGGTCCTGGGTGGTTCTGGTTGGTGCATTTACCCAGAAATTGTGCCTCATTTGTGGGTAGATGTATAATTCACCATTTTGTGTAAAATTAGTCTTCCAGGGAGGTTCTGGGGGGATGTTAGGCAAGAAATAGTGCCCAAAATGGGGTAAATTTCGTTCAAAAGAGTGGTTGCATTGTAACTGGTCCTGGGTGGTTCTGTTTGGTCCATTTACCCGGGAATTGTGTCTCATTTGTGGGTAGATGTATAATTCACATTTTTGTATAAAATTAGACTTCCAGGGATGTTCTGGGGGGATGTTAAGCCAGAAATAGTGCCCAAATTGGGGTAAATTTCGTTAAAAATAGTGGTTGTCTCGGAACTGGTCTTGGGTGGTTCTGGTTGGTCCATTTACCCTGAAATTGTGTCTCATATGAGGGAAGATGTATATTGACCGTTTTGTATAAAATAATCTTTCAGGGAGGATGTGAAGTAAAGTTATGCCACAATCAATGTACCTAATATGGGCACTTTTATGACAACGAGTGCTTGTATTGGAACTGGTCCTGAGTGGTTCTTGTTGGTCCATTTACCCGGGACTTGTGTCATATTTGTGGGTAGATGTATAATTCACATTTTTGTATAAAATTAGACTTCCAGGGATGTTCTGGAGGGATGTTAGGCCAGAATAAGTGCCCAAAGTGGGGTAAATTTCGTTAAAAATAGTGGTTGCATTGGAACTGGTCTTGGGTGGTTCTGGTTGGTCCATTTACCCAGAAATTTTGTCTCATATGAGGGTAGATGTATATTGACAATTCTGTATAAAATAATCTTCCAGGGTGGTTGTGAAGTAAAGTTATGCCACAATCAATGTACCTAATATGGGCACTTTTATGACAACGAGTGCTTGTATTGGAACTGGTCCTGGGTGGTTCTGGTTGGTGCATTTACCCAGAAAATGTGCCTCATTTGTGGGTAGATGTATAATTCACCATTTTGTGTAAAATTAGATTTCCAGGGATGTTCTGGGGGGATGGTAGGCAAGAAATAGTTCCCAAAAAGGGGTAATTTTCGTTAAAAATAGTGGTTGCATTGGAACTGGTCCTGGGTGGTTCTGGTTGGTCCATTTACCCTGAAATTGTGTCTCATATGTGGGTAGATGTATATTGACCATTTGGTATAAAATAATCTTCCAGGGAGGTTGTGAAGTAAAGTTATGCCACAATCAGTGTGCCTGATATGGGCACTTTTATGACAACGAGTGCTTGTATTGGAACTGGTCCTGAGTGGTTCTGGTTGGTCCATTTACCCGGGACTTGTGTCATATTTGTGGGTAGATGTATAATTCACATTTTTGTATAAAATTAGACTTCCAGGGATGTTCTGGGGGGATGTTAGGCAAGAAATAGTGCCCAAAAAGGGGTAATTTTCACTAAAAATAGTGGTTGCATTGGAACTGGTCCTGGGTGGTTCTGGTTGGTGCATTTACCCAGAAATTGTGCCTCATTTGTGGGTAGATGTATCATTCACCATTTTGTGTAAAATTAGTCTTCCAGGGAGGTTCTGGGGTGATGTTAGGCCAGAATAAGTGCCCAAATTGGGGTAAATTGCGTCAAAAATAGTGGTTGTCTTGGAACTTGTCTTGGGTGGTTCTGGTTGGTCCATTTACCCAGAAATTTTGTCTCATATGAGGGTAGATGTATATTGACCATTTTGTATAAAATAATCTTCCAGGGTGGTTGTGAAGTAAAGTTATGCTACAATCTGTGTGCCTAATATGGGCACTCTTATTGAAAAGAGTGCTTGTATTGGAACTGGTCCTGAGTGGTTCTGGTTGGTCCATTTACCCGGGAATTGTGTCTCATTTGTGGGTAGATGTATAATTCACATTTTTGTATAAAATTAGACTTCCAGGGATGTTCTGGGGGGATGGTAGGCAAGAAATAGTTCCCAAAAAGGGGTAATTTTCGTTAAAAATAGTGGTTGCATTGGAACTGGTCCTGGGTGGTTCTGGTTGGTCCATTTACCCTGAAATTGTGTCTCATTTGTGGGTAGATGTATATTGACCATTTGGTATAAAATAATCTTCCAGGGAGGTTGTGAAGTAAAGTTATGCCACAATCAGTGTGCCTGATATGGGCACTTTTATGACAACGAGTGCTTGTATTGGAACTGGTCCTGAGTGGTTCTGGTTGGTCCATTTACCCGGGACTTGTGTCATATTTGTGGGTAGATGTATAATTCACATTTTTGTATAAAATTAGACTTCCAGGGATGTTCTGGGGGGATGTTAGGCAAGAAATAGTGCCCAAAAAGGGGTAATTTTCGTTAAAAATAGTGGTTGCATTGGAACTGGTCTTGGGTGGTTCTGGTTGGTCCATTTACCCAGAAATTTTGTCTCATATGAGGGTAGATGTATATTGACCATTTTGTATAAAATAATCTTCCAGGGAGGTTGTGAAGTAAAGTTATGCCACAATCAGTGTGCCTGATATGGGCACTTTTATGACAACGAGTGCTTGTATTGGAACTGGTCCTGAGCGGTTCTGGTTGGTCCATTTACCCAGAAATTGTGTCTCATTTGTGGGTAGATGTATAATTCACCATTTTGTATAAAATTAGACTTCCAGGGATGTTCTGGGGGGATGTTAGGCCAGAATAAGTGACCAAAATGGGGTAAATTTCGTCAAAAATAGTGGTTGTCTTGGAACTGGTCTTGGGTGGTTCTGGTTGGTCCATTTACCCTGAAATTGTGTCTCATATGAGGGTAGATGTATATTGACCAATTTGTATAAAATAATTTTCCAGGGAGGTTGTGAAGTAAAGTTATGCCACAATCAATGTACCTAATATGGGCACTTTTATGACAACGAGTGCTTGTATTGGAACTGGTCCTGAGTGGTTCTGGTTGGTCCATTTACCCGGGACTTGTGTCTCATTTGTGGGTAGATGTATAATTCACAATTTTGTATAAAATTAGTCTTCCAGGGAGATTCTGGGGGGATGTTAGGCCAGAATAAGTGACCAAAATGGGGTAAATTTCGTCAAAAATAGTGGTTGTCTTGGAACTGGTCTTGGGTGGTTCTGGTTGGTCCATTTACCCTGAAATTGTGTCTCATATGAGGGTAGATGTATATTGACCAATTTGTATAAAATAATTTTCCAGGGAGGTTGTGAAGTAAAGTTATGCCACAATCAGTGTGCCTAATATGGGCACTTTTATGACAACGAGTGCTTGTATTGGAACTGGTCCTGAGCGGTTCTGGTTGGTCCATTTACCCAGAAATGTTGTCTTATTTGTGGGTAGATGTATAATTCACAATTTTGTGTAAAATTAGTCTTCCAGGGAGGTTCTGGGGTGATGTTAGGCCAGAATAAGTGCCCAAATTGGGGTAAATTGCGTCAAAAATAGTGGTTGTCTTGGAACTGGTCTTGGGTGGTTCTGGTTGGTCCATTTACCTTGAAATTTTGTCTTATATGAGGGTAGACGTATATTGACCATTCTGTATAAAATAATCTTCCAGGGTGGTTGTGAAGTAAAGTTATGCCACAAACAGTGTGCCTAATATGGGCACTTTTATGACAACGAGTGCTTGTATTGGAACTGGTCCTGGGTGGTTCTGGTTTGTCCATTTACCCAGAAATTTTGTATCATATGAGGGGAGATGTTTATTGACAATTTTCTATAAAATAATCTTCCAGGGAGGTTCTGGGAGGATGTTAGGCAAGAATAAGTGCCCAAAATGGGGTAAATTTCGTTCAAAAGAGTGGTTGCATTGTAACTGGTCCTGGGTGGTTCTGGTTAGTCCATTTACCCTGAAATTTTGTCTCCTATGAGGGGTGATGTATATTGACAATTCTGTATAAAATAATCTTCCAGGGTGGTTGTGAAGTAAAGTTATGCCACAATCAATGTACCTAATATGGGCACTTTTATGACAACGAGTGCTTGTATTGGAACTGGTCCTGGGTGGTTCTGGTTGGTGCATTTACCCAGAAATTGTGTCTCTTTTGTGGGTAGATGTATAATTCACCATTTTGTGTAAAATTAGTCTTCCAGGGAGGTTCTGGGGGGATGTTAAGCCAGAAATAGTGCCCAAATTGGGGTAAATTTCGTTAAAAATAATGGTTGCATTGTAACTGGTCCTGGGTGGTTCTGGTTGGTCCATTTACCCTGAAATTTTGTCTGATATGAGGGTAGACGTATATTGACCATTTTGTATAAAATAATCTTCCAGGGTGGTTGTGAAGTAAAGTTATGCCACAATCAGTGTGCCAAATATGGGCACTTTTATGACAACGAGTGCTTGTATTGGAACTGGTCCTGAGCGGTTCTGGTTGGTCCATTTACCCAGAAATTGTGTCTCATTTGTGGGTAGATGTATAATTCACAATTTTGTGTAAAATTAGTCTTCCAGGGAGGTTCTGGGGTGATGTTAGGCCAGAATAAGTGCCCAAATTGGGGTAAATTGCGTCAAAAATAGTGGTTGTCTTGGAACTTGTCTTGGGTGGTTCTGGTTGGTCCATTTACCCAGAAATTTTGTCTCATATGAGGGTAGATGTATATTGACCATTTTGTATAAAATAATCTTCCAGGGTGGTTGTGAAGTAAAGTTATGCTACAATCTGTGTGCCTAATATGGGCACTTTTATGACAACGAGTGCTTGTATTGGAACTGGTCCTGGGTGGTTCTGGTTGGTCCATTTACCCAGAAATTTTGTATCATATGAGGGTAGATGTTTATTGACCATTTTCTATAAAATAATCTTCCAGGGAGGTTCTGGGGGGATGTTAGGCAAGAAAAAGTGCCCAAAAAGTGGTAATTTTTGTTCAAAATAGTGGTTGCATTGGAACTGGTCCTGGGTGGTTCTGGTTGGTCCATTTACCCTGAAATTGTGTCTCATATGTGGGTAGATGTATATTGACCATTTTGTATAAAATAATCTTCCAAGGATGTTGTGAAGTAAAGTTATGCCACAATCAATGTACCTAGTATGGGCACTTTTATGACAACGAGTGCTTGTATTGGAAGTGGTCCTGGGTGGTTCTGGTTGGTCCATTTACCCGGGAATTGTGTCTCATTTATGGGTAGATGTATAATTCACATTTTTGTATAAAATTAGACTTCCAGGGATGTTCTGGAGGGATGTTAGGCCGGAATAAGTGCCCAAAATGGGGTAAATTTCGTTAAAAATAGTGGTTGCATTGGAACTGGTCTTGGGTGGTTCTGGTTGGTCCATTTACCCAGAAATTTTGTCTCATATGAGGGTAGATGTATATTGACCATTTTGTATAAAATAATCTTCCAGGGAGGTTGTGAAGTAAAGTTATGCCACAATCAGTGTGCCTGATATGGGCACTTTTATGACAACGAGTGCTTGTATTGGAACTGGTCCTGAGCGGTTCTGGTTGGTCCATTTACCCAGAAATTGTGTCTCATTTGTGGGTAGATGTATAATTCACCATTTTGTATAAAATTAGACTTCCAGGGATGTTCTGGGGGGATGTTAGGCCAGAATAAATGACCAAAATGGGGTAAATTTCGTCAAAAATAGTGGTTGTCTTGGAACTGGTCTTGGGTGGTTCTGGTTGGTCCATTTACCCTGAAATTGTGTCTCATATGAGGGTAGATGTATATTGACCAATTTGTATAAAATAATTTTCCAGGGAGGTTGTGAAGTAAAGTTATGCCACAATCAATGTACCTAATATGGGCACTTTTATGACAACGAGTGCTTGTATTGGAACTGGTCCTGAGTGGTTCTGGTTGGTCCATTTACCCGGGACTTGTGTCTCATTTGTGGGTAGATGTATAATTCACAATTTTGTATAAAATTAGTCTTCCAGGGAGATTCTGGGGGATGTTAGGCAATAAATAGTGCCCAAATTGGGGTAAATTGCGTCAAAAATAGTGGTTGCATTGGAACTGGTCCTGGATGGTTCTGGTTGGTCCATTTACCCTGAAATTTTGTCTCATATGAGGGTAGACGTATATTGACCATTTTTTTATAAAATAATCTTCCAGGGTGGTTGTGAAGTAAAGTTATGCCACAATCAGTGTGCCTAATATGGGCACTTTTATGACAACGAGTGCTTGTATTGGAACTGGTCCTGAGCGGTTCTGGTTTGTCCATTTACCCAGAAATTGTGTGTCATTTGTGGGTAGATGTATAATTCACAATTATGTGTAAAATTAGTCTTCCAGGGAGGTTCTGGGGTGATGTTAGGCCAGAATAAGTGCCCAAATTGGGGTAAATTGCATCAAAAATAGTGGTTGTCTTGGAACTGGTCTTGGGTGGTTCTGGTTGGTCCATTTACCTTGAAATTTTGTCTTATATGAGGGTAGACGTATATTGACCATTCTGTATAAAATAATCTTCCAGGGTGGTTGTGAAGTAAAGTTATGCCACAAACAGTGTGCCTAATATGGGCACTTTTATGACAACGAGTGCTTGTATTGGAATTGGTCCTGGGTGGTTCTGGTTGGTCCATTTACCCAGAAATTTTGTATCATATGAGGGTAGATGTTTATTGACCATTTTCTATAAAATAATCTTCCAGGGAGGTTCTGGGGGGATGTTAGGCAAGAATAAGTGCCCAAAATGGGGTAAATTTCGTTAAAAAGAGTGGTTGCATTGTAACTGGTCCTGGGTGGTTCTGGTTGGTCCATTTACCCTGAAATTTTGTCTCATATGAGGGGAGATGTATATTGACAATTCTGTATAAAATAATCTTCCAGGGTGGTTGTGAAGTAAAGTTATGCCACAATCAATGTACCTAATATGGGCACTTTTATGACAACGAGTGCTTGTATTGGAACTGGTCCTGGGTGGTTCTGGTTGGTGCATTTACCCAGAAATTGTGCCTCATTTGTGGGTAGATGTATAATTCACCATTTTGTGTAAAATTAGTCTTCCAGGGAGGTTCTGGGGGGATGTTAGGCAAGAAATAGTGCCCAAAATGGGGTAAATTTCGTTCAAAAGAGTGGTTGCATTGTAACTGGTCCTGGGTGGTTCTGTTTGGTCCATTTACCCGGGAATTGTGTCTCATTTGTGGGTAGATGTATAATTCACATTTTTGTATAAAATTAGACTTCCAGGGATGTTCTGGGGGGATGTTAAGCCAGAAATAGTGCCCAAATTGGGGTAAATTTCGTTAAAAATAGTGGTTGTCTCGGAACTGGTCTTGGGTGGTTCTGGTTGGTCCATTTACCCTGAAATTGTGTCTCATATGAGGGAAGATGTATATTGACCGTTTTGTATAAAATAATCTTTCAGGGAGGATGTGAAGTAAAGTTATGCCACAATCAATGTACCTAATATGGGCACTTTTATGACAACGAGTGCTTGTATTGGAACTGGTCCTGAGTGGTTCTTGTTGGTCCATTTACCCGGGACTTGTGTCATATTTGTGGGTAGATGTATAATTCACATTTTTGTATAAAATTAGACTTCCAGGGATGTTCTGGAGGGATGTTAGGCCAGAATAAGTGCCCAAAGTGGGGTAAATTTCGTTAAAAATAGTGGTTGCATTGGAACTGGTCTTGGGTGGTTCTGGTTGGTCCATTTACCCAGAAATTTTGTCTCATATGAGGGTAGATGTATATTGACAATTCTGTATAAAATAATCTTCCAGGGTGGTTGTGAAGTAAAGTTATGCCACAATCAATGTACCTAATATGGGCACTTTTATGACAACGAGTGCTTGTATTGGAACTGGTCCTGAGCGGTTCTGGTTGGTCCATTTACCCAGAAATTGTGTCTCATTTGTGGGTAGATGTATAATTCACCATTTTGTATAAAATTAGACTTCCAGGGATGTTCTGGGGGGATGTTAGGCCAGAATAAGTGACCAAAATGGGGTAAATTTCGTCAAAAATAGTGGTTGTCTTGGAACTGGTCTTGGGTGGTTCTGGTTGGTCCATTTACCCTGAAATTGTGTCTCATATGAGGGTAGATGTATATTGACCAATTTGTATAAAATAATTTTCCAGGGAGGTTGTGAAGTAAAGTTATGCCACAATCAATGTACCTAATATGGGCACTTTTATGACAACGAGTGCTTGTATTGGAACTGGTCCTGAGTGGTTCTGGTTGGTCCATTTACCCGGGACTTGTGTCTCATTTGTGGGTAGATGTATAATTCACAATTTTGTATAAAATTAGTCTTCCAGGGAGATTCTGGGGGGATGTTAGGCCAGAATAAGTGACCAAAATGGGGTAAATTTCGTCAAAAATAGTGGTTGTCTTGGAACTGGTCTTGGGTGGTTCTGGTTGGTCCATTTACCCTGAAATTGTGTCTCATATGAGGGTAGATGTATATTGACCAATTTGTATAAAATAATTTTCCAGGGAGGTTGTGAAGTAAAGTTATGCCACAATCAGTGTGCCTAATATGGGCACTTTTATGACAACGAGTGCTTGTATTGGAACTGGTCCTGAGCGGTTCTGGTTGGTCCATTTACCCAGAAATGTTGTCTTATTTGTGGGTAGATGTATAATTCACAATTTTGTGTAAAATTAGTCTTCCAGGGAGGTTCTGGGGTGATGTTAGGCCAGAATAAGTGCCCAAATTGGGGTAAATTGCGTCAAAAATAGTGGTTGTCTTGGAACTGGTCTTGGGTGGTTCTGGTTGGTCCATTTACCTTGAAATTTTGTCTTATATGAGGGTAGACGTATATTGACCATTCTGTATAAAATAATCTTCCAGGGTGGTTGTGAAGTAAAGTTATGCCACAAACAGTGTGCCTAATATGGGCACTTTTATGACAACGAGTGCTTGTATTGGAACTGGTCCTGGGTGGTTCTGGTTGGTGCATTTACCCAGAAAATGTGCCTCATTTGTGGGTAGATGTATAATTCACCATTTTGTGTAAAATTAGATTTCCAGGGATGTTCTGGGGGGATGGTAGGCAAGAAATAGTTCCCAAAAAGGGGTAATTTTCGTTAAAAATAGTGGTTGCATTGGAACTGGTCCTGGGTGGTTCTGGTTGGTCCATTTACCCTGAAATTGTGTCTCATATGTGGGTAGATGTATATTGACCATTTGGTATAAAATAATCTTCCAGGGAGGTTGTGAAGTAAAGTTATGCCACAATCAGTGTGCCTGATATGGGCACTTTTATGACAACGAGTGCTTGTATTGGAACTGGTCCTGAGTGGTTCTGGTTGGTCCATTTACCCGGGACTTGTGTCATATTTGTGGGTAGATGTATAATTCACATTTTTGTATAAAATTAGACTTCCAGGGATGTTCTGGGGGGATGTTAGGCAAGAAATAGTGCCCAAAAAGGGGTAATTTTCACTAAAAATAGTGGTTGCATTGGAACTGGTCCTGGGTGGTTCTGGTTGGTGCATTTACCCAGAAATTGTGCCTCATTTGTGGGTAGATGTATCATTCACCATTTTGTGTAAAATTAGTCTTCCAGGGAGGTTCTGGGGTGATGTTAGGCCAGAATAAGTGCCCAAATTGGGGTAAATTGCGTCAAAAATAGTGGTTGTCTTGGAACTTGTCTTGGGTGGTTCTGGTTGGTCCATTTACCCAGAAATTTTGTCTCATATGAGGGTAGATGTATATTGACCATTTTGTATAAAATAATCTTCCAGGGTGGTTGTGAAGTAAAGTTATGCTACAATCTGTGTGCCTAATATGGGCACTCTTATTGAAAAGAGTGCTTGTATTGGAACTGGTCCTGAGTGGTTCTGGTTGGTCCATTTACCCGGGAATTGTGTCTCATTTGTGGGTAGATGTATAATTCACATTTTTGTATAAAATTAGACTTCCAGGGATGTTCTGGGGGGATGGTAGGCAAGAAATAGTTCCCAAAAAGGGGTAATTTTCGTTAAAAATAGTGGTTGCATTGGAACTGGTCCTGGGTGGTTCTGGTTGGTCCATTTACCCTGAAATTGTGTCTCATTTGTGGGTAGATGTATATTGACCATTTGGTATAAAATAATCTTCCAGGGAGGTTGTGAAGTAAAGTTATGCCACAATCAGTGTGCCTGATATGGGCACTTTTATGACAACGAGTGCTTGTATTGGAACTGGTCCTGAGTGGTTCTGGTTGGTCCATTTACCCGGGACTTGTGTCATATTTGTGGGTAGATGTATAATTCACATTTTTGTATAAAATTAGACTTCCAGGGATGTTCTGGGGGGATGTTAGGCAAGAAATAGTGCCCAAAAAGGGGTAATTTTCGTTAAAAATAGTGGTTGCATTGGAACTGGTCTTGGGTGGTTCTGGTTGGTCCATTTACCCAGAAATTTTGTCTCATATGAGGGTAGATGTATATTGACCATTTTGTATAAAATAATCTTCCAGGGAGGTTGTGAAGTAAAGTTATGCCACAATCAGTGTGCCTGATATGGGCACTTTTATGACAACGAGTGCTTGTATTGGAACTGGTCCTGAGCGGTTCTGGTTGGTCCATTTACCCAGAAATTGTGTCTCATTTGTGGGTAGATGTATAATTCACCATTTTGTATAAAATTAGACTTCCAGGGATGTTCTGGGGGGATGTTAGGCCAGAATAAGTGACCAAAATGGGGTAAATTTCGTCAAAAATAGTGGTTGTCTTGGAACTGGTCTTGGGTGGTTCTGGTTGGTCCATTTACCCTGAAATTGTGTCTCATATGAGGGTAGATGTATATTGACCAATTTGTATAAAATAATTTTCCAGGGAGGTTGTGAAGTAAAGTTATGCCACAATCAATGTACCTAATATGGGCACTTTTATGACAACGAGTGCTTGTATTGGAACTGGTCCTGAGTGGTTCTGGTTGGTCCATTTACCCGGGACTTGTGTCTCATTTGTGGGTAGATGTATAATTCACAATTTTGTATAAAATTAGTCTTCCAGGGAGATTCTGGGGGGATGTTAGGCCAGAATAAGTGACCAAAATGGGGTAAATTTCGTCAAAAATAGTGGTTGTCTTGGAACTGGTCTTGGGTGGTTCTGGTTGGTCCATTTACCCTGAAATTGTGTCTCATATGAGGGTAGATGTATATTGACCAATTTGTATAAAATAATTTTCCAGGGAGGTTGTGAAGTAAAGTTATGCCACAATCAGTGTGCCTAATATGGGCACTTTTATGACAACGAGTGCTTGTATTGGAACTGGTCCTGAGCGGTTCTGGTTGGTCCATTTACCCAGAAATGTTGTCTTATTTGTGGGTAGATGTATAATTCACAATTTTGTGTAAAATTAGTCTTCCAGGGAGGTTCTGGGGTGATGTTAGGCCAGAATAAGTGCCCAAATTGGGGTAAATTGCGTCAAAAATAGTGGTTGTCTTGGAACTGGTCTTGGGTGGTTCTGGTTGGTCCATTTACCTTGAAATTTTGTCTTATATGAGGGTAGACGTATATTGACCATTCTGTATAAAATAATCTTCCAGGGTGGTTGTGAAGTAAAGTTATGCCACAAACAGTGTGCCTAATATGGGCACTTTTATGACAACGAGTGCTTGTATTGGAACTGGTCCTGGGTGGTTCTGGTTTGTCCATTTACCCAGAAATTTTGTATCATATGAGGGGAGATGTTTATTGACAATTTTCTATAAAATAATCTTCCAGGGAGGTTCTGGGAGGATGTTAGGCAAGAATAAGTGCCCAAAATGGGGTAAATTTCGTTCAAAAGAGTGGTTGCATTGTAACTGGTCCTGGGTGGTTCTGGTTAGTCCATTTACCCTGAAATTTTGTCTCCTATGAGGGGTGATGTATATTGACAATTCTGTATAAAATAATCTTCCAGGGTGGTTGTGAAGTAAAGTTATGCCACAATCAATGTACCTAATATGGGCACTTTTATGACAACGAGTGCTTGTATTGGAACTGGTCCTGGGTGGTTCTGGTTGGTGCATTTACCCAGAAATTGTGTCTCTTTTGTGGGTAGATGTATAATTCACCATTTTGTGTAAAATTAGTCTTCCAGGGAGGTTCTGGGGGGATGTTAAGCCAGAAATAGTGCCCAAATTGGGGTAAATTTCGTTAAAAATAATGGTTGCATTGTAACTGGTCCTGGGTGGTTCTGGTTGGTCCATTTACCCTGAAATTTTGTCTGATATGAGGGTAGACGTATATTGACCATTTTGTATAAAATAATCTTCCAGGGTGGTTGTGAAGTAAAGTTATGCCACAATCAGTGTGCCAAATATGGGCACTTTTATGACAACGAGTGCTTGTATTGGAACTGGTCCTGAGCGGTTCTGGTTGGTCCATTTACCCAGAAATTGTGTCTCATTTGTGGGTAGATGTATAATTCACAATTTTGTGTAAAATTAGTCTTCCAGGGAGGTTCTGGGGTGATGTTAGGCCAGAATAAGTGCCCAAATTGGGGTAAATTGCGTCAAAAATAGTGGTTGTCTTGGAACTTGTCTTGGGTGGTTCTGGTTGGTCCATTTACCCAGAAATTTTGTCTCATATGAGGGTAGATGTATATTGACCATTTTGTATAAAATAATCTTCCAGGGTGGTTGTGAAGTAAAGTTATGCTACAATCTGTGTGCCTAATATGGGCACTTTTATGACAACGAGTGCTTGTATTGGAACTGGTCCTGGGTGGTTCTGGTTGGTCCATTTACCCAGAAATTTTGTATCATATGAGGGTAGATGTTTATTGACCATTTTCTATAAAATAATCTTCCAGGGAGGTTCTGGGGGGATGTTAGGCAAGAAAAAGTGCCCAAAAAGTGGTAATTTTTGTTCAAAATAGTGGTTGCATTGGAACTGGTCCTGGGTGGTTCTGGTTGGTCCATTTACCCTGAAATTGTGTCTCATATGTGGGTAGATGTATATTGACCATTTTGTATAAAATAATCTTCCAAGGATGTTGTGAAGTAAAGTTATGCCACAATCAATGTACCTAGTATGGGCACTTTTATGACAACGAGTGCTTGTATTGGAAGTGGTCCTGGGTGGTTCTGGTTGGTCCATTTACCCGGGAATTGTGTCTCATTTATGGGTAGATGTATAATTCACATTTTTGTATAAAATTAGACTTCCAGGGATGTTCTGGAGGGATGTTAGGCCGGAATAAGTGCCCAAAATGGGGTAAATTTCGTTAAAAATAGTGGTTGCATTGGAACTGGTCTTGGGTGGTTCTGGTTGGTCCATTTACCCAGAAATTTTGTCTCATATGAGGGTAGATGTATATTGACCATTTTGTATAAAATAATCTTCCAGGGAGGTTGTGAAGTAAAGTTATGCCACAATCAGTGTGCCTGATATGGGCACTTTTATGACAACGAGTGCTTGTATTGGAACTGGTCCTGAGCGGTTCTGGTTGGTCCATTTACCCAGAAATTGTGTCTCATTTGTGGGTAGATGTATAATTCACCATTTTGTATAAAATTAGACTTCCAGGGATGTTCTGGGGGGATGTTAGGCCAGAATAAATGACCAAAATGGGGTAAATTTCGTCAAAAATAGTGGTTGTCTTGGAACTGGTCTTGGGTGGTTCTGGTTGGTCCATTTACCCTGAAATTGTGTCTCATATGAGGGTAGATGTATATTGACCAATTTGTATAAAATAATTTTCCAGGGAGGTTGTGAAGTAAAGTTATGCCACAATCAATGTACCTAATATGGGCACTTTTATGACAACGAGTGCTTGTATTGGAACTGGTCCTGAGTGGTTCTGGTTGGTCCATTTACCCGGGACTTGTGTCTCATTTGTGGGTAGATGTATAATTCACAATTTTGTATAAAATTAGTCTTCCAGGGAGATTCTGGGGGATGTTAGGCAATAAATAGTGCCCAAATTGGGGTAAATTGCGTCAAAAATAGTGGTTGCATTGGAACTGGTCCTGGATGGTTCTGGTTGGTCCATTTACCCTGAAATTTTGTCTCATATGAGGGTAGACGTATATTGACCATTTTTTTATAAAATAATCTTCCAGGGTGGTTGTGAAGTAAAGTTATGCCACAATCAGTGTGCCTAATATGGGCACTTTTATGACAACGAGTGCTTGTATTGGAACTGGTCCTGAGCGGTTCTGGTTTGTCCATTTACCCAGAAATTGTGTGTCATTTGTGGGTAGATGTATAATTCACAATTATGTGTAAAATTAGTCTTCCAGGGAGGTTCTGGGGTGATGTTAGGCCAGAATAAGTGCCCAAATTGGGGTAAATTGCATCAAAAATAGTGGTTGTCTTGGAACTGGTCTTGGGTGGTTCTGGTTGGTCCATTTACCTTGAAATTTTGTCTTATATGAGGGTAGACGTATATTGACCATTCTGTATAAAATAATCTTCCAGGGTGGTTGTGAAGTAAAGTTATGCCACAAACAGTGTGCCTAATATGGGCACTTTTATGACAACGAGTGCTTGTATTGGAATTGGTCCTGGGTGGTTCTGGTTGGTCCATTTACCCAGAAATTTTGTATCATATGAGGGTAGATGTTTATTGACCATTTTCTATAAAATAATCTTCCAGGGAGGTTCTGGGGGGATGTTAGGCAAGAATAAGTGCCCAAAATGGGGTAAATTTCGTTAAAAAGAGTGGTTGCATTGTAACTGGTCCTGGGTGGTTCTGGTTGGTCCATTTACCCTGAAATTTTGTCTCATATGAGGGGAGATGTATATTGACAATTCAGTATAAAATAATCTTCCAGGGTGGTTGTGAAGTAAAGTTATGCCACAATCAATGTACCTAATATGGGCACTTTTATGACAACGAGTGCTTGTATTGGAACTGGTCCTGGGTGGTTCTGGTTGGTGCATTTACCCAGAAATTGTGCCTCATTTGTGGGTAGATGTATAATTCACCATTTTGTGTAAAATTAGTCTTCCAGGGAGGTTCTGGGGGGATGTTAGGCAAGAAATAGTGCCCAAAATGGGGTAAATTTCGTTCAAAAGAGTGGTTGCATTGTAACTGGTCCTGGGTGGTTCTGTTTGGTCCATTTACCCGGGAATTGTGTCTCATTTGTGGGTAGATGTATAATTCACATTTTTGTATAAAATTAGACTTCCAGGGATGTTCTGGGGGGATGTTAAGCCAGAAATAGTGCCCAAATTGGGGTAAATTTCGTTAAAAATAGTGGTTGTCTCGGAACTGGTCTTGGGTGGTTCTGGTTGGTCCATTTACCCTGAAATTGTGTCTCATATGAGGGAAGATGTATATTGACCGTTTTGTATAAAATAATCTTTCAGGGAGGATGTGAAGTAAAGTTATGCCACAATCAATGTACCTAATATGGGCACTTTTATGACAACGAGTGCTTGTATTGGAACTGGTCCTGAGTGGTTCTTGTTGGTCCATTTACCCGGGACTTGTGTCATATTTGTGGGTAGATGTATAATTCACATTTTTGTATAAAATTAGACTTCCAGGGATGTTCTGGAGGGATGTTAGGCCAGAATAAGTGCCCAAAGTGGGGTAAATTTCGTTAAAAATAGTGGTTGCATTGGAACTGGTCTTGGGTGGTTCTGGTTGGTCCATTTACCCAGAAATTTTGTCTCATATGAGGGTAGATGTATATTGACAATTCTGTATAAAATAATCTTCCAGGGTGGTTGTGAAGTAAAGTTATGCCACAATCAATGTACCTAATATGGGCACTTTTATGACAACGAGTGCTTGTATTGGAACTGGTCCTGAGCGGTTCTGGTTGGTCCATTTACCCAGAAATTGTGTCTCATTTGTGGGTAGATGTATAATTCACCATTTTGTATAAAATTAGACTTCCAGGGATGTTCTGGGGGGATGTTAGGCCAGAATAAGTGACCAAAATGGGGTAAATTTCGTCAAAAATAGTGGTTGTCTTGGAACTGGTCTTGGGTGGTTCTGGTTGGTCCATTTACCCTGAAATTGTGTCTCATATGAGGGTAGATGTATATTGACCAATTTGTATAAAATAATTTTCCAGGGAGGTTGTGAAGTAAAGTTATGCCACAATCAATGTACCTAATATGGGCACTTTTATGACAACGAGTGCTTGTATTGGAACTGGTCCTGAGTGGTTCTGGTTGGTCCATTTACCCGGGACTTGTGTCTCATTTGTGGGTAGATGTATAATTCACAATTTTGTATAAAATTAGTCTTCCAGGGAGATTCTGGGGGGATGTTAGGCCAGAATAAGTGACCAAAATGGGGTAAATTTCGTCAAAAATAGTGGTTGTCTTGGAACTGGTCTTGGGTGGTTCTGGTTGGTCCATTTACCCTGAAATTGTGTCTCATATGAGGGTAGATGTATATTGACCAATTTGTATAAAATAATTTTCCAGGGAGGTTGTGAAGTAAAGTTATGCCACAATCAGTGTGCCTAATATGGGCACTTTTATGACAACGAGTGCTTGTATTGGAACTGGTCCTGAGCGGTTCTGGTTGGTCCATTTACCCAGAAATGTTGTCTTATTTGTGGGTAGATGTATAATTCACAATTTTGTGTAAAATTAGTCTTCCAGGGAGGTTCTGGGGTGATGTTAGGCCAGAATAAGTGCCCAAATTGGGGTAAATTGCGTCAAAAATAGTGGTTGTCTTGGAACTGGTCTTGGGTGGTTCTGGTTGGTCCATTTACCTTGAAATTTTGTCTTATATGAGGGTAGACGTATATTGACCATTCTGTATAAAATAATCTTCCAGGGTGGTTGTGAAGTAAAGTTATGCCACAAACAGTGTGCCTAATATGGGCACTTTTATGACAACGAGTGCTTGTATTGGAACTGGTCCTGGGTGGTTCTGGTTTGTCCATTTACCCAGAAATTTTGTATCATATGAGGGGAGATGTTTATTGACAATTTTCTATAAAATAATCTTCCAGGGAGGTTCTGGGAGGATGTTAGGAAAGAATAAGTGCCCAAAATGGGGTAAATTTCGTTCAAAAGAGTGGTTGCATTGTAACTGGTCCTGGGTGGTTCTGGTTAGTCCATTTACCCTGAAATTTTGTCTCCTATGAGGGGTGATGTATATTGACAATTCTGTATAAAATAATCTTCCAGGGTGGTTGTGAAGTAAAGTTATGCCACAATCAATGTACCTAATATGGGCACTTTAATGACAACGAGTGCTTGTATTGGAACTGGTCCTGGGTGGTTCTGGTTGGTGCATTTACCCAGAAATTGTGTCTCTTTTGTGGGTAGATGTATAATTCACCATTTTGTGTAAAATTAGTCTTCCAGGGAGGTTCTGGGGGGATGTTAAGCCAGAAATAGTGCCCAAATTGGGGTAAATTTCGTTAAAAATAATGGTTGCATTGTAACTGGTCCTGGGTGGTTCTGGTTGGTCCATTTACCCTGAAATTTTGTCTGATATGAGGGTAGACGTATATTGACCATTTTGTATAAAATAATCTTCCAGGGTGGTTGTGAAGTAAAGTTATGCCACAATCAGTGTGCCAAATATGGGCACTTTTATGACAACGAGTGCTTGTATTGGAACTGGTCCTGAGCGGTTCTGGTTGGTCCATTTACCCAGAAATTGTGTCTCATTTGTGGGTAGATGTATAATTCACAATTTTGTGTAAAATTAGTCTTCCAGGGAGGTTCTGGGGTGATGTTAGGCCAGAATAAGTGCCCAAATTGGGGTAAATTGCGTCAAAAATAGTGGTTGTCTTGGAACTTGTCTTGGGTGGTTCTGGTTGGTCCATTTACCCAGAAATTTTGTCTCATATGAGGGTAGATGTATATTGACCATTTTGTATAAAATAATCTTCCAGGGTGGTTGTGAAGTAAAGTTATGCCACAATCAGTGTGCCAAATATGGGCACTTTTATGACAACGAGTGCTTGTATTGGAACTGGTCCTGAGCGGTTCTGGTTGGTCCATTTACCCAGAAATTGTGTCTCATTTGTGGGTAGATGTATAATTCACAATTTTGTATAAAATTAGACTTCCAGGGATGTTCTGGGGGGATGGTAGGCAAGAAATAGTTCCCAAAAAGGGGTAATTTTCGTTAAAAATAGTGGTTGCATTGGAACTGGTCCTGGGTGGTTCTGGTTGGTCCATTTACCCTGAAATTGTGTCTCATTTGTGGGTAGATGTATATTGACCATTTGGTATAAAATAATCTTCCAGGGAGGTTGTGAAGTAAAGTTATGCCACAATCAGTGTGCCTGATATGGGCACTTTTATGACAACGAGTGCTTGTATTGGAACTGGTCCTGAGTGGTTCTGGTTGGTCCATTTACCCGGGATTTGTGTCATATTTGTGGGTAGATGTATAATTCACATTTTTGTATAAAATTAGACTTCCAGGGATGTTCTGGGGGGATGTTAGGCAAGAAATAGTGCCCAAAAAGGGGTAATTTTCGTTAAAAATAGTGGTTGCATTGGAACTGGTCTTGGGTGGTTCTGGTTGGTCCATTTACCCAGAAATTTTGTCTCATATGAGGGTAGATGTATATTGACCATTTTGTATAAAATAATCTTCCAGGGAGGTTGTGAAGTAAAGTTATG
The DNA here is from genome assembly GCF_051989625.1 of Stigmatopora argus. Taxonomy (NCBI): domain Eukaryota; kingdom Metazoa; phylum Chordata; class Actinopteri; order Syngnathiformes; family Syngnathidae; genus Stigmatopora; species Stigmatopora argus. The sequence goes on from NW_027520042.1 coordinate 880,061, forward strand.
CCACAATCAGTGTGCCTGATATGGGCACTTTTATGACAACGAGTGCTTGTATTGGAACTGGTCCTGAGCGGTTCTGGTTGGTCCATTTACCCAGAAATTGTGTCTCATTTGTGGGTAGATGTATAATTCACCATTTTGTATAAAATTAGACTTCCAGGGATGTTCTGGGGGGATGTTAGGCCAGAATAAGTGACCAAAATGGGGTAAATTTCGTCAAAAATAGTGGTTGTCTTGGAACTGGTCTTGGGTGGTTCTGGTTGGTCCATTTACCCTGAAATTGTGTCTCATATGAGGGTAGATGTATATTAACCAATTTGTATAAAATAATTTTCCAGGGAGGTTGTGAAGTAAAGTTATGCCACAATCAATGTACCTAATATGGGCACTTTTATGACAACGAGTGCTTGTATTGGAACTGGTCCTGAGTGGTTCTGGTTGGTCCATTTACCCGGGACTTGTGTCTCATTTGTGGGTAGATGTATAATTCACAATTTTGTATAAAATTAGTCTTCCAGGGAGATTCTGGGGGGATGTTAGGCCAGAATAAGTGACCAAAATGGGGTAAATTTCGTCAAAAATAGTGGTTGTCTTGGAACTGGTCTTGGGTGGTTCTGGTTGGTCCATTTACCCTGAAATTGTGTCTCATATGAGGGTAGATGTATATTGACCAATTTGTATAAAATAATTTTCCAGGGAGGTTGTGAAGTAAAGTTATGCCACAATCAGTGTGCCTAATATGGGCACTTTTATGACAACGAGTGCTTGTATTGGAACTGGTCCTGAGCGGTTCTGGTTGGTCCATTTACCCAGAAATGTTGTCTTATTTGTGGGTAGATGTATAATTCACAATTTTGTGTAAAATTAGTCTTCCAGGGAGGTTCTGGGGTGATGTTAGGCCAGAATAAGTGCCCAAATTGGGGTAAATTGCGTCAAAAATAGTGGTTGTCTTGGAACTGGTCTTGGGTGGTTCTGGTTGGTCCATTTACCTTGAAATTTTGTCTTATATGAGGGTAGACGTATATTGACCATTCTGTATAAAATAATCTTCCAGGGTGGTTGTGAAGTAAAGTTATGCCACAAACAGTGTGCCTAATATGGGCACTTTTATGACAACGAGTGCTTGTATTGGAACTGGTCCTGGGTGGTTCTGGTTTGTCCATTTACCCAGAAATTTTGTATCATATGAGGGGAGATGTTTATTGACAATTTTCTATAAAATAATCTTCCAGGGAGGTTCTGGGAGGATGTTAGGCAAGAATAAGTGCCCAAAATGGGGTAAATTTCGTTCAAAAGAGTGGTTGCATTGTAACTGGTCCTGGGTGGTTCTGGTTAGTCCATTTACCCTGAAATTTTGTCTCCTATGAGGGGTGATGTATATTGACAATTCTGTATAAAATAATCTTCCAGGGTGGTTGTGAAGTAAAGTTATGCCACAATCAATGTACCTAATATGGGCACTTTTATGACAACGAGTGCTTGTATTGGAACTGGTCCTGGGTGGTTCTGGTTGGTGCATTTACCCAGAAATTGTGTCTCTTTTGTGGGTAGATGTATAATTCACCATTTTGTGTAAAATTAGTCTTCCAGGGAGGTTCTGGGGGGATGTTAAGCCAGAAATAGTGCCCAAATTGGGGTAAATTTCGTTAAAAATAATGGTTGCATTGTAACTGGTCCTGGGTGGTTCTGGTTGGTCCATTTACCCTGAAATTTTGTCTGATATGAGGGTAGACGTATATTGACCATTTTGTATAAAATAATCTTCCAGGGTGGTTGTGAAGTAAAGTTATGCCACAATCAGTGTGCCAAATATGGGCACTTTTATGACAACGAGTGCTTGTATTGGAACTGGTCCTGAGCGGTTCTGGTTGGTCCATTTACCCAGAAATTGTGTCTCATTTGTGGGTAGATGTATAATTCACAATTTTGTGTAAAATTAGTCTTCCAGGGAGGTTCTGGGGTGATGTTAGGCCAGAATAAGTGCCCAAATTGGGGTAAATTGCGTCAAAAATAGTGGTTGTCTTGGAACTTGTCTTGGGTGGTTCTGGTTGGTCCATTTACCCTGAAATTGTGTCTCATATGAGGGAAGATGTATATTGACCGTTTTGTATAAAATAATCTTTCAGGGAGGATGTGAAGTAAAGTTATGCCACAATCAATGTACCTAATATGGGCACTTTTATGACAACGAGTGCTTGTATTGGAACTGGTCCTGAGTGGTTCTGGTTGGTCCATTTACCCGGGACTTGTGTCATATTTGTGGGTAGATGTATAATTCACATTTTTGTATAAAATTAGACTTCCAGGGATGTTCTGGAGGGATGTTAGGCCAGAATAAGTGCCCAAAGTGGGGAATATTTCGTTAAAAATAGTGGTTGCATTGGAACTGGTCTTGGGTGGTTCTGGTTGGTCCATTTACCCAGAAATTTTGTCTCATATGAGGGTAGATGTATATTGACAATTCTGTATAAAATAATCTTCCAGGGTGGTTGTGAAGTAAAGTTATGCCACAATCAATGTACCTAATATGGGCACTTTTATGACAACGAGTGCTTGTATTGGAACTGGTCCTGGGTTGTTCTGGTTGGTGCATTTACCCAGAAATTGTGCCTCATTTGTGGGTAGATGTATAATTCACCATTTTGTGTAAAATTAGTCTTCCAGGGAGGTTCTGGGGTGATGTTAGGCCAGAATAAGTGCCCAAATTGGGGTAAATTGCGTCAAAAATAGTGGTTGTCTTGGAACTTGTCTTGGGTGGTTCTGGTTGGTCCATTTACCCAGAAATTTTGTCTCATATGAGGTTAGATGTATATTGACCATTTTGTATAAAATAATCTTCCAGGGTGGTTGTGAAGTAAAGTTATGCTACAATCTGTGTGCCTAATATGGGCACTCTTATTGAAAAGAGTGCTTGTATTGGAACTGGTCCTGAGTGGTTCTGGTTGGTCCATTTACCCGGGAATTGTGTCTCATTTGTGGGTAGATGTATAATTCACATTTTTGTATAAAATTAGACTTCCAAGGATGTTCTGGGGGGATGGTAGGCAAGAAATAGTTCCCAAAAAGGGGTAATTTTCGTTAAAAATAGTGGTTGCATTGGAACTGGTCCTGGGTGGTTCTGGTTGGTCCATTTACCCTGAAATTGTGTCTCATATGTGGGTAGATGTATATTGACCATTTGGTATAAAATAATCTTCCAAGGATGTTGTGAAGTAAAGTTATGCCACAATCAATGTACCTAATATGGGCACTTTTATGACAACGAGTGCTTGTATTGGAAGTGGTCCTGGGTGGTTCTGGTTGGTCCATTTACCCGGAAATTGTGTCTCATTTGTGGGTAGATGTATAATTCACATTTTTGTATAAAATTAGTCTTCCAGGGAGGTTCTGGGGGGATGTTAGGCCAGAAATAGTGCCCAAAATGGGGTAATTTTCGTTAAAAAGAGTGGTTGTGTTGGAACTGGTCCTGGGTGGTTCTGGTTGGTCCATTTACCCTGAAATTGTGTCTCATATGAGGGTAGACGTATATTGACCATTTTGTATAAAATAATCTTCCAGGGTCGTTGTGAAGTAAAGTTATGCCACAATCAGTGTGCCTAATATGGGCACTTTTATGACAACGAGTGCTTGTATTGGAACTGGTCCTGAGCGGTTCTGGTTGGTGCATTTACCCAGAAATTGTGCCTCATTTGTGGGTAGATGTATAATTCACCATTTTGTGTAAAATTAGTCTTCCAGGGAGGTTCTGGGGTGATGTTAGGCCAGAATAAGTGCCCAAATTGGGGTAAATTGCGTCAAAAATAGTGGTTGTCTTGGAACTTGTCTTGGGTGGTTCTGGTTGGTCCATTTACCCAGAAATTTTGTCTCATATGAGGGTAGATGTATATTGACCATTTTGTATAAAATAATCTTCCAGGGTGGTTGTGAAGTAAAGTTATGCTACAATCTGTGTGCCTAATATGGGCACTCTTATTGAAAAGAGTGCTTGTATTGGAACTGGTCCTGAGTGGTTCTGGTTGGTCCATTTACCCGGGAATTGTGTCTCATTTGTGGGTAGATGTATAATTCACATTTTTGTATAAAATTAGACTTCCAGGGATGTTCTGGGGGGATGGTAGGCAAGAAATAGTTCCCAAAAAGGGGTAATTTTCGTTAAAAATAGTGGTTGCATTGGAACTGGTCCTGGGTGGTTCTGGTTGGTCCATTTACCCTGAAATTGTGTCTCATTTGTGGGTAGATGTATATTGACCATTTGGTATAAAATAATCTTCCAGGGAGGTTGTGAAGTAAAGTTATGCCACAATCAGTGTGCCTGATATGGGCACTTTTATGACAACGAGTGCTTGTATTGGAACTGGTCCTGAGTGGTTCTGGTTGGTCCATTTACCCGGGACTTGTGTCATATTTGTGGGTAGATGTATAATTCACATTTTTGTATAAAATTAGACTACCAGGGATGTTCTGGGGGGATGTTAGGCAAGAAATAGTGCCCAAAAAGGGGTAATTTTCACTAAAAATAGTGGTTGCATTGGAACTGGTCCTGGGTGGTTCTGGTTGGTCCATTTACCCTGAAATTGTGTCTCATATGTGGGTAGATGTATATTGACCATTTTGTATAAAATAGTCTTCCAAGGATGTTGTGAAGTAAAGTTATGCCACAATCAATGTACCTAATATGGGCACTTTTATGACAACGAGTGCTTGTATTGGAAGTGGTCCTGGGTGGTTCTGGTTGGTCCATTTACCCGGGAATTGTGTCTCATTTGTGGGTAGATGTATAATTCACATTTTTGTATAAAATTAGTCTTCCAGGGAGGTTCTGGGGGGATGTTAGGCCAGAAATAGTGCCCAAAATGGGGTAATTTTCGTTAAAAAGAGTGGTTGTGTTGGAACTGGTCCTGGGTGGTTCTGGTTGGTCCATTTACCCTGAAATTGTGTCTCATATGAGGGTAGACGTATATTGACCATTTTGTATAAAATAATCTTCCAGGGTCGTTGTGAAGTAAAGTTATGCCACAATCAGTGTGCCTAATATGGGCACTTTTATGACAACGAGTGCTTGTATTGGAACTGGTCCTGAGCGGTTCTGGTTGGTGTATTTACCCAGAAATTGTGCCTCATTTGTGGGTAGATGTATAATTCACCATTTTGTGTAAAATTAGTCTTCCAGGGAGGTTCTGGGGTGATGTTAGGCCAGAATAAGTGCCCAAATTGGGGTTAATTGCGTCAAAATTAGTGGTTGTCTTGGAACTTGTCTTGGGTGGTTCTGGTTGGTCCATTTACCCAGAAATTTTGTCTCATATGAGGGTAGATGTATATTGACCATTTTGTATAAAATAATCTTCCAGGGTGGTTGTGAAGTAAAGTTATGCTACAATCTGTGTGCCTAATATGGGCACTCTTATTGAAAAGAGTGCTTGTATTGGAACTGGTCCTGAGTGGTTCTGGTTGGTCCATTTACCCGGGATTTGTGTCTTATTTGTGGGTAGATGTATAATTCACATTTTTGTATAAAATTAGACTTCCAGGGATGTTCTGGGGGGATGGTAGGCAAGAAATAGTTCCCAAAAAGGGGTAATTTTCGTTAAAAATAGTGGTTGCATTGGAACTGGTCCTGGGTGGTTCTGGTTGGTCCATTTACCCTGAAATTGTGTCTCATATGTGGGTAGATGTATATTGACCATTTGGTATAAAATAATCTTCCAGGGAGGTTGTGAAGTAAAGTTATGCCACAATCAGTGTGCCTGATATGGGCACTTTTATGACAACGAGTGCTTGTATTGGAACTGGTCCTGAGTGGTTCTGGTTAGTCCATTTACCCGGGACTTGTGTCATATTTGTGGGTAGATGTATAATTCACATTTTTGTATAAAATTAGACTTCCAGGGATTTTCTGGGGGGGTGTTAGGCAAGAAATAGTGCCCAAAAAGGGGTAATTTTCACTAAAAATAGTGGTTGCATTGGAACTGGTCCTGGGTGGTTCTGGTTGGTCCATTTACCCTGAAATTGTGTCTCATATGAGGGGAGATGTATATTGACCATTTTCTATAAAATAATATTCCAGGGAGGTTCTGGGTGGATGTTAGGCAAGAATAAGTGCCCAAATTGGGGTAAATTGCGTCAAAAATAGTGGTTGTCTTGGAACTGGTCCTGGGTGGTTCTGTTTGGTCCATTTACCCTGAAATTGTGTCTCATATGTGGGTAGATGTATATTGACCATTTTGTATAAAATAATCTTCCAAGGATGTTGTGAAGTAAAGTTATGCCACAATCAATGTACCTAATATGGGCACTTTTATGACAACGAGTGCTTGTATTGGAAGTGGTCCTGGGTGGTTCTGGTTGGTCCATTTACCCGGGAATTGTGTCTCATTTGTGGTTAGATGTATAATTCACATTTTTGTATAAAATTAGACTTCCAGGGATGTTCTGGGGGGATGTTAGGCAAGAAATAGTGCCCAAATTGGGATAAATTGCGTCAAAAATAGTGGTTGCATTGGAACTGGTCCTGGATGGTTCTGGTTGGTTCATTTACCCTGAAATTTTGTCTCATATGAGGGTAGACGTATATTGACCATTTTGTATAAAATAATCTTCCAGGGTGGTTGTGAAGTAAAGTTATGCCACAATCAGTGTGCCTAATATGGGCACTTTTATGACAACGAGTGCTTGTATTGGAACTGGTCCTGAGCGGTTCTGGTTGGTCCATTTACCCAGAAATGTTGTCTTATTTGTGGGTAGATGTATAATTCACAATTTTGTGTAAAATTAGTCTTCCAGGGAGGTTCTGGGGTGATGTTAGGCCAGAATAAGTGCCCAAATTGGGGTAAATTGCGTCAAAAATAGTGGTTGTCTTGGAACTGGTCTTGGGTGGTTCTGGTTGGTCCATTTACCTTGAAATTTTGTCTTATATGAGGGTAGACGTATATTGACCATTCTGTATAAAATAATCTTCCAGGGTGGTTGTGAAGTAAAGTTATGCCACAAACAGTGTGCCTAATATGGGCACTTTTATGACAACGAGTGCTTGTATTGGAACTGGTCCTGGGTGGTTCTGGTTTGTCCATTTACCCAGAAATTTTGTATCATATGAGGGGAGATGTTTATTGACAATTTTCTATAAAATAATCTTCCAGGGAGGTTCTGGGAGGATGTTAGGCAAGAATAAGTGCCCAAAATGGGGTAAATTTCGTTCAAAAGAGTGGTTGCATTGTAACTGGTCCTGGGTGGTTCTGGTTAGTCCATTTACCCTGAAATTTTGTCTCCTATGAGGGGTGATGTATATTGACAATTCTGTATAAAATAATCTTCCAGGGTGGTTGTGAAGTAAAGTTATGCCACAATCAATGTACCTAATATGGGCACTTTTATGACAACGAGTGCTTGTATTGGAACTGGTCCTGGGTGGTTCTGGTTGGTGCATTTACCCAGAAATTGTGTCTCTTTTGTGGGTAGATGTATAATTCACCATTTTGTGTAAAATTAGTCTTCCAGGGAGGTTCTGGGGGGATGTTAAGCCAGAAATAGTGCCCAAATTGGGGTAAATTTTGTTAAAAATAATGGTTGCATTGTAACTGGTCCTGGGTGGTTCTGGTTGGTCCATTTACCCTGAAATTTTGTCTGATATGAGGGTAGACGTATATTGACCATTTTGTATAAAATAATCTTCCAGGGTGGTTGTGAAGTAAAGTTATGCCACAATCAGTGTGCCAAATATGGGCACTTTTATGACAACGAGTGCTTGTATTGGAACTGGTCCTGAGCGGTTCTGGTTGGTCCATTTACCCAGAAATTGTGTCTCATTTGTGGGTAGATGTATAATTCACAATTTTGTGTAAAATTAGTCTTCCAGGGAGGTTCTGGGGTGATGTTAGGCCAGAATAAGTGCCCAAATTGGGGTGAATTGCGTCAAAAATAGTGGTTGTCTTGGAACTTGTCTTGGGTGGTTCTGGTTGGTCCATTTACCCAGAAATTTTGTCTCATATGAGGGTAGATGTATATTGACCATTTTGTATAAAATAATCTTCCAGGGTGGTTGTGAAGTAAAGTTATGCTACAATCTGTGTGCCTAATATGGGCACTTTTATGACAACGAGTGCTTGTATTGGAACTGGTCCTGGGTGGTTCTGGTTGGTCCATTTACCCAAAAATTTTGTATCATATGAGGGTAGATGTTTATTGACCATTTTCTATAAAATAATCTTCCAGGGAGGTTCTGGGGGGATGTTAGGCAAGAAAAAGTGCCCAAAAAGTGGTAATTTTTGTTCAAAATAGTGGTTGCATTGGAACTGGTCCTGGGTGGTTCTGGTTGGTCCATTTACCCTGAAATTGTGTCTCATATGTGGGTAGATGTATATTGACCATTTTGTATAAAATAATCTTCCAAGGATGTTGTGAAGTAAAGTTATGCCACAATCAATGTACCTAGTATGGGCACTTTTATGACAACGAGTGCTTGTATTGGAAGTGGTCCTGGGTGGTTCTGGTTGGTCCATTTACCCGGGAATTGTGTCTCATTTGTGGGTAGATGTATAATTCACATTTTTGTATAAAATTAGACTTCCAGGGATGTTCTGGAGGGATGTTAGGCCGGAATAAGTGCCCAAAATGGGGTAAATTTCGTTAAAAATAGTGGTTGCATTGGAACTGGTCTTGGGTGGTTCTGGTTGGTCCATTTACCCAGAAATTTTGTCTCATATGAGGGTAGATGTATATTGACCATTTGGTATAAAATAATCTTCCAGGGAGGTTGTGAAGTAAAGTTATGCCACAATCAGTGTGCCTGATATGGGCACTTTTATGACAACGAGTGCTTGTATTGGAACTGGTCCTGAGCGGTTCTGGTTGGTCCATTTACCCAGAAATTGTGTCTCATTTGTGGGTAGATGTATAATTCACCATTTTGTATAAAATTAGACTTCCAGGGATGTTCTGGGGGGATGTTAGGCCAGAATAAGTGACCAAAATGGGGTAAATTTCGTCAAAAATAGTGGTTGTCTTGGAACTGGTCTTGGGTGGTTCTGGTTGGTCCATTTACCCTGAAATTGTGTCTCATATGAGGGTAGATGTATATTGACCAATTTGTATAAAATAATTTTCCAGGGAGGTTGTGAAGTAAAGTTATGCCACAATCAATGTACCTAATATGGGCACTTTTATGACAACGAGTGCTTGTATTGGAACTGGTCCTGAGTGGTTCTGGTTGGTCCATTTACCCGGGACTTGTGTCTCATTTGTGGGTAGATGTATAATTCACAATTTTGTATAAAATTAGTCTTCCAGGGAGATTCTGGGGGGATGTTAGGCAATAAATAGTGCCCAAATTGGGGTAAATTGCGTCAAAAATAGTGGTTGCATTGGAACTGGTCTTGGGTGGTTCTGGTTGGTCCATTTACCTTGAAATTTTGTCTTATATGAGGGTAGACGTATATTGACCATTCTGTATAAAATAATCTTCCAGGGTGGTTGTGAAGTAAAGTTATGCCACAAACAGTGTGCCTAATATGGGCACTTTTATGACAACGAGTGCTTGTATTGGAACTGGTCCTGGGTGGTTCTGGTTGGTCCATTTACCCAGAAATTTTGTATCATATGAGGGTAGATGTTTATTGACCATTTTCCATAAAATAATCTTCCAGGGAGGTTCTGGGGGGATGTTAGGCAAGAATAAGTGCCCAAAATGGGGTAAATTTCGTTAAAAAGAGTGGTTGCATTGTAACTGGTCCTGGGTGGTTCTGGTTGGTCCATTTACCCTGAAATTTTGTCTCATATGGGGGGAGATGTATATTGACAATTCTGTATAAAATAATCTTCCAGGGTGGTTGTGAAGTAAAGTTATGCCACAATCAATGTACCTAATATGGGCACTTTTATGACAACGAGTGCTTGTATTGGAACTGGTCCTGGGTGGTTCTGGTTGGTGCATTTACCCAGAAATTGTGCCTCATTTGTGGGTAGATGTATAATTCACCATTTTGTGTAAAATTAGACTTCCAGGGATGTTCTGGGGGGATGGTAGGCAAGAAATAGTTCCCAAAAAGGGGTAATTTTCGTTAAAAATAGTGGTTGCATTGGAACTGGTCCTGGGTGGTTCTGGTTGGTCCATTTACCCTGAAATTGTGTCTCATATGTGGGTAGATGTATATTGACCATTTGGTATAAAATAATCTTCCAGGGAGGTTGTGAAGTAAAGTTATGCCACAATCAGTGTGCCTGATATGGGCACTTTTATGACAAGGAGTGCTTGTATTGGAACTGGTCCTGAGTGGTTCTGGTTGGTCCATTTACCCGGGACTTGTGTCATATTTGTGGGTAGATGTATAATTCCCCTTTTTTATAAAATTAGACTTCCAGGGATGTTCTGGGGGGATGTTAGGCAAGAAATAGTGCCCAAAAAGGGGTAATTTTCACTAAAAATAGTGGTTGCATTGGAACTGGTCCTGGGTGGTTCTGGTTGGTCCATTTACCCTGAAATTGTGTCTCATATGTGGGTAGATGTATATTGACCATTTTGTATAAAATAATCTTCCAAGGATGTTGTGAAGTAAAGTTATGCCACAATCAATGTACCTAATATGGGCACTTTTATGACAACGAGTGCTTGTATTGGAAGTGGTCCTGGGTGGTTCTGGTTGGTCCATTTACCCGGGAATTGTGTCTCATTTGTGGATAGATGTATAATTCACATTTTTGTATAAAATTAGTCTTCCAGGGAGGTTCTGGGGGGATGTTAGGCCAGAAATAGTGCCCAAAATGGGGTAATTTTCGTTAAAAAGAGTGGTTGTGTTGGAACTGGTCCTGGGTGGTTCTGGTTGGTCCATTTACCCTGAAATTGTGTCTCATATGAGGGTAGACGTATATTGACCATTTTGTATAAAATAATCTTCCAGGGTCGTTGTGAAGTAAAGTTATGCCACAATCAGTGTGCCTAATATGGGCACTTTTATGACAACGAGTGCTTGTATTGGAACTGATCCTGAGCGGTTCTGGTTGGTGCATTTACCCAGAAATTGTGCCTCATTTGTGGGTAGATGTATAATTCACCATTTTGTGTAAAATTAGTCTTCCAGGGAGGTTCTGGGGTGATGTTAGGCCAGAATAAGTGCCCAAATTGGGGTAAATTGCGTCAAAAATAGTGGTTGTCTTGGAACTTGTCTTGGGTAGTTCTGGTTGGTCCATTTACCCAGAAATTTTGTCTCATATGAGGGTAGATGTATATTGACCATTTTGTATAAAATAATCTTCCAGGGTGGTTGTGAAGTAAAGTTATGCTACAATCTGTGTGCCTAATATGGGCACTCTTATTGAAAAGAGTGCTTGTATTGGAACTGGTCCTGAGTGGTTCTGGTTGGTCCATTTACCCGGGAATTGTGTCTCATTTGTGGGTAGATGTATAATTCACATTTTTGTATAAAATTAGACTTCCAGGGATGTTCTGGGGGGATGGTAGGCAAGAAATAGTTCCCAAAAAGGGGTAATTTTCGTTAAAAATAGTGGTTGCATTGGAACTGGTCCTGGGTGGTTCTGGTTGGTCCATTTACCCGGAAATTGTGTCTCATATGTGGGTAGATGTATATTGACCATTTGGTATAAAATAATCTTCCAGGGAGGTTGTGAAGTAAAGTTATGCCACAATCAGTGTGCCTGATATGGGCACTTTTATGACAACGAGTGCTTGTATTGGAACTGGTCCTGAGTGGTTCTGGTTGGTCCATTTACCCGGGACTTGTGTCATATTTGTGGGTAGATGTATAATTCACATTTTTGTATAAAATTAGACTTCCAGGGATGTTCTGGGGGGATGTTAGGCAAGAAATAGTGCCCAAAAAGGGGTAATTTTCACTAAAAATAGTGGTTGCATTGGAACTGGTCCTGGGTGGTTCTGGTTGGTCCATTTACCCTGAAATTGTGTCTCATATGTGGGTAGATGTATATTGACCATTTTGTATAAAATAGTCTTCCAAGGATTTTGTGAAGTAAAGTTATGCCACAATCAATGTACCTAATATGGGCACTTTTATGACAACGAGTGCTTGTATTGGAAGTGGTCCTGGGTGGTTCTGGTTGGTCCATTTACCCGGGAATTGTGTCTCATTTGTGGGTAGATGTATAATTCACATTTTTGTATAAAATTAGTCTTCCAGGGAGGTTCTGGGGGGATGTTAGGCCAGAAATAGTGCCCAAAATGGGGTAATTTTCGTTAAAAAGAGTGGTTGTGTTGGAACTGGTCCTGGGTGGTTCTGGTTGGTCCATTTACCCTGAAATTGTGTCTCATATGAGCGTAGACGTATATTGACCATTTTGTATAAAATAATCTTCCAGGGTCGTTGTGAAGTAAAGTTATGCCACAATCAGTGTGCCTAATATGGGCACTTTTATGACAACGAGTGCTTGTATTGGAACTGGTCCTGAGCGGTTCTGGTTGGTGCATTTACCCAGAAAGTGTGCCTCATTTGTGGGTAGATGTATAATTCACCATTTTGTGTAAAATTAGTCTTCCAGGGAGGTTCTGGGGTGATGTTAGGCCAGAATAAGTGCCCAAATTGGGGTAAATTGCGTCAAAATTAGTGGTTGTCTTGGAACTTGTCTTGGGTGGTTCTGGTTGGTCCATTTACCCAGAAATTTTGTCTCATATGAGGGTAGATGTATATTGACCATTTTGTATAAAATAATCTTCCAGGGTGGTTGTGAAGTAAAGTTATGCTACAATCTGTGTGCCTAATATGGGCACTCTTATTGAAAAGAGTGCTTGTATTGGAACTGGTCCTGAGTGGTTCTGGTTGGTCAATTTACCCGGGATTTGTGTCTCATTTGTGGGTAGATGTATAATTCACATTTTTGTATAAAATTAGACTTCCAGGGATGTTCTGGGGGGATGGTAGGCAAGAAATAGTTCCCAAAAAGGGGTAATTTTCGTTAAAAATAGTGGTTGCCATGGAACTGGTCCTGGGTGGTTCTGGTTGGTCCATTTACCCTGAAATTGTGTCTCATATGTGGGTAGATGTATATTGACCATTTGGTATAAAATAATCTTCCAGGGAGGTTGTGAAGTAAAGTTATGCCACAATCAGTGTGCCTGATATGGGCACTTTTATGACAACGAGTGCTTGTATTGGAACTGGTCCTGAGTGGTTCTGGTTGGTCCATTTACCCGGGACTTGTGTCATATTTGTGGGTAGATGTATAATTCACATTTTTGTATAAAATTAGACTTCCAGGGATGTTCTGGGGGGGTGTTAGGCAAGAAATAGTGCCCAAAAAGGGGTAATTTTCACTAAAAATAGTGGTTGCATTGGAACTGGTCCTGGGTGGTTCTGGTTGGTCCATTTACCCTGAAATTGTGTCTCATATGAGGGGAGATGTATATTGACCATTTTCTATAAAATAATATTCCAGGGAGGTTCTGGGTGGATGTTAGGCAAGAATAAGTGCCCAAATTGGGGTAAATTGCGTCAAAAATAGTGGTTGTCTTGGAACTGGTCCTGGGTGGTTCTGGTTGGTCCATTTACCCTGAAATTGTGTCTCATATGTGGGTAGATGTATATTGACCATTTTGTATAAAATAATCTTCCAAGGATGTTGTGAAGTAAAGTTATGCCACAATCAATGTACCTAATATGGGCACTTTTATGACAACGAGTGCTTGTATTGGAAGTGGTCCTGGGTGGTTCTGGTTGGTCCATTTACCCGGGAATTGTGTCTCATTTGTGGGTAGATGTATAATTCACATTTTTGTATAAAATTAGACTTCCAGGGATGTTCTGGGGGGATGTTAGGCAAGAAATAGTGCCCAAATTGGGATAAATTGCGTCAAAAATAGTGGTTGCATTTTAACTGGTCCTGGATGGTTCTGGTTGGTTCATTTACCCTGAAATTTTGTCTCATATGAGGGTAGACGTATATTGACCATTTTGTATAAAATAATCTTCCAGGGTGGTTGTGAAGTAAAGTTATGCCACAATCAGTGTGCCTAATATGGGCACTTTTATGACAACGAGTGCTTGTATTGGAACTGGTCCTGAGCGGTTCTGGTTGGTCCATTTACCCAGAAATGTTGTCTTATTTGTAGGTAGATGTATAATTCACAATTTTGTTTAAAATTAGTCTTCCAGGGAGGTTCTGGGGTGATGTTAGGCCAGAATAAGTGCCCAAATTGGGGTAAATTGCGTCAAAAATAGTGGTTGTCTTGGAACTGGTCTTGGGTGGTTCTGGTTGGTCCATTTACCTTGAAATTTTGTCTTATATGAGGGTAGACGTATATTGACCATTCTGTATAAAATAATCTTCCAGGGTGGTTGTGAAGTAAAGTTATGCCACAAACAGTGTGCCTAATATGGGCACTTTTATGACAACGAGTGCTTGTATTGGAACTGGTCCTGGGTGGTTCTGGTTTGTCCATTTACCCAGAAATTTTGTATCATATGAGGGGAGATGTTTATTGACAATTTTCTATAAAATAATCTTCCAGGGAGGTTCTGGGAGGATGTTAGGCAAGAATAAGTGCCCAAAATGGGGTAAATTTCGTTCAAAAGAGTGGTTGCATTGTAACTGGTCCTGGGTGGTTCTGGTTAGTCCATTTACCCTGAAATTTTGTCTCCTATGAGGGGTGATGTATATTGACAATTCTGTATAAAATAATCTTCCAGGGTGGTTGTGAAGTAAAGTTATGCCACAATCAATGTACCTAATATGGGCACTTTTATGACAACGAGTGCTTGTATTGGAACTGGTCCTGGGTGGTTCTGGTTGGTGCATTTACCCAGAAATTGTGTCTCTTTTGTGGGTAGATGTATAATTCACCATTTTGTGTAAAATTAGTCTTCCAGGGAGGTTCTGGGGGGATGTTAAGCCAGAAATAGTGCCCAAATTGGGGTAAATTTCGTTAAAAATAATGGTTGCATTGTAACTGGTCCTGGGTGGTTCTGGTTGGTCCATTTACCCTGAAATTTTGTCTGATATGAGGGTAGACGTATATTGACCATTTTGTATAAAATAATCTTCCAGGGTGGTTGTGAAGTAAAGTTATGCCACAATCAGTGTGCCAAATATGGGCACTTTTATGACAACGAGTGCTTGTATTGGAACTGGTCCTGAGCGGTTCTGGTTGGTCCATTTACCCAGAAATTGTGTCTCATTTGTGGGTAGATGTATAATTCACAATTTTGTGTAAAATTAGTCTTCCAGGGAGGTTCTGGGGTGATGTTAGGCCAGAATAAGTGCCCAAATTGGGGTAAATTGCGTCAAAAATAGTGGTTGTCTTGGAACTTGTCTTGGGTGGTTCTGGTTGGTCCATTCACCCAGAAATTTTGTCTCATATGAGGGTAGATGTATATTGACCATTTTGTATAAAATAATCTTCCAGGGTGGTTGTGAAGTAAAGTTATGCTACAATCTGTGTGCCTAATATGGGCACTTTTATGACAACGAGTGCTTGTATTGGAACTGGTCCTGGGTGGTTCTGGTTGGTCCATTTACCCAGAAATTTTGTATCATATGAGGGTAGATGTTTATTGACCATTTTCTATAAAATAATCTTCCAGGGAGGTTCTGGGGGGATGTTAGGCAAGAAAAAGTGCCCAAAAAGTGGTAATTTTTGTTCAAAATAGTGGTTGCATTGGAACTGGTCCTGGGTGGTTCTGGTTGGTCCATTTACCCTGAAATTGTGTCTCATATGTGGGTAGATGTATATTGACCATTTTGTATAAAATAATCTTCCAAGGATGTTGTGAAGTAAAGTTATGCCACAATCAATGTACCTAGTATGGGCACTTTTATGACAACGAGTGCTTGTATTGGAAGTGGTCCTGGGTGGTTCTGGTTGGTCCATTTACCCGGGAATTGTGTCTCATTTATGGGTAGATGTATAATTCACATTTTTGTATAAAATTAGACTTCCAGGGATGTTCTGGAGGGATGTTAGGCCGGAATAAGTGCCCAAAATGGGGTAAATTTCGTTAAAAATAGTGGTTGCATTGGAACTGGTCTTGGGTGGTTCTGGTTGGGCCATTTACCCAGAAATTTTGTCTCATATGAGGGTAGATGTATATTGACCATTTTGTATAAAATAATCTTCCAGGGATGCTGTGAAGTAAAGTTATGCCACAATCAATGTGCCTAATATGGGCACTTTTATAACAACGAGTGCTTGTGTTGGAACTGGTCCTGAGTGGTTCTGGTTGGTCCATTTACCCTGAAATTGTGTCTCATATGAGGGGAGATGTATAATTCACATTTTTGTATAAAATTAGACTTCCAGGGATGTTCTGGGGGGATGTTAGGCCAGAATAAATGACCAAAATGGGGTAAATTTCGTCAAAAATAGTGGTTGTCTTGGAACTGGTCTTGGGTGGTTCTGGTTGGTCCATTTACCCTGAAATTGTGTCTCATATGAGGGTAGATGTATATTGACCAATTTGTATAAAATAATTTTCCAGGGAGGTTGTGAAGTAAAGTTATGCCACAATCAATGTACCTAATATGGGCACTTTTATGACAACGAGTGCTTGTATTGGAACTGGTCCTGAGTGGTTCTGGTTGGTCCATTTACCCGGGACTTGTGTCTCATTTGTGGGTAGATGTATAATTCACAATTTTGTATAAAATTAGTCTTCCAGGGAGATTCTGGGGGGATGTTAGGCAATAAATAGTGCCCAAATTGGGGTAAATTGCGTCAAAAATAGTGGTTGCATTGGAACTGGTCCTGGATGGTTCTGGTTGGTCCATTTACCCTGAAATTTTGTCTCATATGAGGGTAGACGTATATTGACCATTTTTTTATAAAATAATCTTCCAGGGTGGTTGTGAAGTAAAGTTATGCCACAATCAGTGTGCCTAATATGGGCACTTTTATGACAACGAGTGCTTGTATTGGAACTGGTCCTGAGCGGTTCTGGTTTGTCCATTTACCCAGAAATTGTGTGTCATTTGTGGGTAGATGTATAATTCACAATTATGTGTAAAATTAGTCTTCCAGGGAGGTTCTGGGGTGATGTTAGGCCAGAATAAGTGCCCAAATTGGGGTAAATTGCATCAAAAATAGTGGTTGTCTTGGAACTGGTCTTGGGTGGTTCTGGTTGGTCCATTTACCTTGAAATTTTGTCTTATATGAGGGTAGACGTATATTGACCATTCTGTATAAAATAATCTTCCAGGGTGGTTGTGAAGTAAAGTTATGCCACAAACAGTGTGCCTAATATGGGCACTTTTATGACAACGAGTGCTTGTATTGGAACTGGTCCTGGGTGGTTCTGGTTGGTCCATTTACCCAGAAATTTTGTATCATATGAGGGTAGATGTTTATTGACCATTTTCTATAAAATAATCTTCCAGGGAGGTTCTGGGGGGATGTTAGGCAAGAATAAGTGCCCAAAATGGGGTAAATTTCGTTAAAAAGAGTGGTTGCATTTTAACTGGTCCTGGGTGGTTCTGGTTGGTCCATTTACCCTGAAATTTTGTCTCATATGAGGGGAGATGTATATTGACAATTCTGTATAAAATAATCTTCCAGGGTGGTTGTGAAGTAAAGTTATGCCACAATCAATGTACCTAATATGGGCACTTTTATGACAACGAGTGCTTGTATTGGAACTGGTCCTGGGTGGTTCTGGTTGGTGCATTTACCCAGAAATTGTGCCTCATTTGTGGGTAGATGTATAATTCACCATTTTGTGTAAAATTAGTCTTCCAGGGAGGTTCTGGGGGGATGTTAGGCAAGAAATAGTGCCCAAAATGGGGTAAATTTCGTTCAAAAGAGTGGTTGCATTGTAACTGGTCCTGGGTGGTTCTGTTTGGTCCATTTACCCGGGAATTGTGTCTCATTTGTGGGTAGATGTATAATTCACATTTTTGTATAAAATTAGACTTCCAGGGATGTTCTGGGGGGATGTTAAGCCAGAAATAGTGCCCAAATTGGGGTAAATTTCGTTAAAAATAGTGGTTGTCTCGGAACTGGTCTTGGGTGGTTCTGGTTGGTCCATTTACCCTGAAATTGTGTCTCATATGAGGGAAGATGTATATTGACCGTTTTGTATAAAATAATCTTTCAGGGAGGATGTGAAGTAAAGTTATGCCACAATCAATGTACCTAATATGGGCACTTTTATGACAACGAGTGCTTGTATTGGAACTGGTCCTGAGTGGTTCTTGTTGGTCCATTTACCCGGGACTTGTGTCATATTTGTGGGTAGATGTATCATTCACATTTTTGTATAAAATTAGACTTCCAGGGATGTTCTGGAGGGATGTTAGGCCAGAATAAGTGCCCAAAGTGGGGTAAATTTCGTTAAAAATAGTGGTTGCATTGGAACTGGTCTTGGGTGGTTCTGGTTGGTCCATTTACCCAGAAATTTTGTCTCATATGAGGGTAGATGTATATTGACAATTCTGTATAAAATAATCTTCCAGGGTGGTTGTGAAGTAAAGTTATGCCACAATCAATGTACCTAATATGGGCACTTTTATGACAACGAGTGCTTGTATTGGAACTGGTCCTGGGTGGTTCTGGTTGGTGCATTTACCCAGAAAATGTGCCTCATTTGTGGGTAGATGTATAATTCACCATTTTGTGTAAAATTAGACTTCCAGGGATGTTCTGGGGGGATGGTAGGCAAGAAATAGTTCCCAAAAAGGGGTAATTTTCGTTAAAAATAGTGGTTGCATTGGAACTGGTCCTGGGTGGTTCTGGTTGGTCCATTTACCCTGAAATTGTGTCTCATATGTGGGTAGATGTATATTGACCATTTGGTATAAAATAATCTTCCAGGGAGGTTGTGAAGTAAAGTTATGCCACAATCAGTGTGCCTGATATGGGCACTTTTATGACAACGAGTGCTTGTATTGGAACTGGTCCTGAGTGGTTCTGGTTGGTCCATTTACCCGGGACTTGTGTCATATTTGTGGGTAGATGTATAATTCACATTTTTGTATAAAATTAGACTTCCAGGGATGTTCTGGGGGGATGTTAGGCAAGAAATAGTGCCCAAAAAGGGGTAATTTTCACTAAAAATAGTGGTTGCATTGGAACTGGTCCTGGGTGGTTCTGGTTGGTGCATTTACCCAGAAATTGTGCCTCATTTGTGGGTAGATGTATAATTCACCATTTTGTGTAAAATTAGTCTTCCAGGGAGGTTCTGGGGTGATGTTAGGCCAGAATAAGTGCCCAAATTGGGGTAAATTGCGTCAAAAATAGTGGTTGTCTTGGAACTTGTCTTGGGTGGTTCTGGTTGGTCCATTTACCCAGAAATTTTGTCTCATATGAGGGTAGATGTATATTGACCATTTTGTATAAAATAATCTTCCAGGGTGGTTGTGAAGTAAAGTTATGCTACAATCTGTGTGCCTAATATGGGCACTCTTATTGAAAAGAGTGCTTGTATTGGAACTGGTCCTGAGTGGTTCTGGTTGGTCCATTTACCCGGGAATTGTGTCTCATTTGTGGGTAGATGTATAATTCACATTTTTGTATAAAATTAGACTTCCAGGGATGTTCTGGGGGGATGGTAGGCAAGAAATAGTTCCCAAAAAGGGGTAATTTTCGTTAAAAATAGTGGTTGCATTGGAACTGGTCCTGGGTGGTTCTGGTTGGTCCATTTACCCTGAAATTGTGTCTCATTTGTGGGTAGATGTATATTGACCATTTGGTATAAAATAATCTTCCAGGGAGGTTGTGAAGTAAAGTTATGCCACAATCAGTGTGCCTGATATGGGCACTTTTATGACAACGAGTGCTTGTATTGGAACTGGTCCTGAGTGGTTCTGGTTGGTCCATTTACCCGGGACTTGTGTCATATTTGTGGGTAGATGTATAATTCACATTTTTGTATAAAATTAGACTTCCAGGGATGTTCTGGGGGGATGTTAGGCAAGAAATAGTGCCCAAAAAGGGGTAATTTTCGTTAAAAATAGTGGTTGCATTGGAACTGGTCTTGGGTGGTTCTGGTTGGTCC